>NC_081408.1:738105052-738427834 GCF_030272615.1 Cryptomeria japonica
GACAGGAGCGATTTTGCATTTATAAGCTTATTTGTGTTTCGCCAACTTTCAGAATCATCTTCAACGGGGTGATCACGCCTTCCTTCCTTTATGTCAAACTTGAAACTTGTTTCGCTCTTGCTAAAAACTTGTCTTTTAAGAAAATCGCTCTGGTCCCTTGGAGAGGGACAGGAGCTATCTTGAAAATTCGCCCTGGTCCCTGGGAGAGGGACAGGAGCGAACTTGTGTCTTGGGTCAATTTTCTCCTTCGTGGTCCATCCAAATTATATTCAATGGAAAAAACGTACTTTACTTGATCTCTTCCTAGTCGCGAAATCATTTAATCTTGCAAGAATAAGGCAAACTTGGTGTTCAAGCTCCGGTCCTTCAGTGAGGGACAGGAGCGATTTTGTCATTTTAGCATATTTCCTTGTTTGCAAATTACTTCAAATTATCTTCAATGGATGAAACATGTCCTCCTTGATCTCCTCGAATCAAAAAATTGTCTTGGCCCTGCAAGGGCAGTGCAACTTTGAGAAACAAGCTCCGGTCCTTCAGTGAGGGACAGGAGCGATTTTTGTCCTTAAGGTCAAAAACTCAACTTTTCATTGCAAACGACTAAGTCTAGATACTCCATCATGTTGATTTCACCCCTTATTGCGTCCTTGACGCTTCAATTTGATCAAGTAAGGCCAAAAAATGCCCCAAGTAAACCATTTCGCCCTGGTCCCTGGGAGAGGGACAGGAGCGATTTGGCCTTAAACTTTAAAAATTTGCCATTTTGAGTCTCAAAAAATCTTCAAAACCTTCAATTCATGCTCGATTGCATCTCCTGGCGACCCTGCACAAGACAAATGAAACAAGTCAATAACCAAGATGCATAAAATACCAATTTCGCCCTGGTCCTTGACTGAAGGACAGGAGCGATTTTGCCTCTATAGGCCAAAATATCAAGAATTTAGGCTTTCAGTCACTTCACAAGGCATAATTAGGTCATCTCCAAGGCCAGGGGTCACTTATCAAACTTTCCAAAATTTGGTCAAAATTCACCCGAACAAAATTGCACAATTCCATCATCAACACTTAGGTAAAATTTGAACTTGCTTTCAAAATTCCGACTGGACCTAGACAGACACACCTGACATCCTGACAGACTCATCCTATTTCAAAATTGCAACCTACGGGAGGAAGCTCAATAATCTTCAAAATTTGACTGGACTTCGGCTTGAAAATATCAACAGGAAACTCCTAAGGCTTAGCCCTAGTCCAGACGACTCACTCACTTACCCAAAACCCTAAAAGCAGAGAGAAGAACAGGCAAACCAAGCAAAAAAAGAGGGGGTCCCCATTTCAATGGGGCGATGTGTGAAATGGTCACAACAGTATGTTAATCAGACTTAGATAATTAACTATGCCCTAGTTTGTAATCAGATTCACAGTATTTTAATAGACCAGCAGAAATTAAATATGCCCTAGATTGTAATCAGATTTGCAGTATTTAATTAGTCAACATAAATCAGAAATAAAAAAACAGTAGACAACAGGCATACCCTGGGAAAACCTCTAATGAGGAAAAACCCAGCATGAAAGACCCACAGGTCAGATTATATATTCTCCTCTTAAAATGCACAATTACAATACTTAGCTCCTTTGTATCAGATCTGATCTGTGTAACAGATCTGCTCTTTCATGTTCTTCAAGATGCACAACATCACCTAGGTTATCTTGCACCAATTCGCATAAGTCTGAATTAGTTCACCTTCTTCCTTGTTAGATTGCACTTGATAAGCAGAGCTGTTTTTCATTCGCATAGGTGAAGAAATGAATGAATGTGTCTTAACTTGCAATTTGTCACTTATTTATATATACATCTTTTATTCCTTGACATGCAAGTTGGCCTCCTTGGGTTTTGGCGCTAATATTAAATGGTGAGTATAGCGTGGTATTTGTTTGTGCATAAGATAGGGTCACGTTACCCTAGGATAGGACCCGGTCCTAAATGGGGTTCGGATGTTGCCTTAAGGCAATCCGAACCCATATAAACCTAGTTACAATCAACATTACTTTCGTGGGCAAGGGAGTATTGAATCAAAGTGACAAATTTGTTAACCAACACAATCCAGACCTTCACATTTTTCCAGAATTGGTGTTACAATTTTCTGATCAAAACCTAAGTTAAATTGATTGTTTGGATAACCTATCACAAGTTGGGACAAACGTTGGGACCCAAGTCCCCATGAGGTTCGGATTTCCACTCTGTCAAATAGTGATCAAGTCAAACAAAATTTCAAGGACAGTGAGTCCCAATGAGGGTTGGATTTCCCCTTGAGGGCATAATTACAAAGGGATAAATCAATTCAAAGTTATCCAGATAGGCATCAAATTTCCACCGAGTGAAGGAAGGGACAAGGATAATGCAAATGTTTTGAGAAATGATCTATCCAGATAAATTTTTCACCAAATTTGAAACAAAGTTTATCCCATGGGTGTTTGATTGAATGTTTGTTTGTTTTGCAAGTCTGCTACAAGGAAGGGAAGCATAATGATCAAGGCTTGATGAGGAATGCATATTGCAAGGACAACATCATAAATTCAGATGAGGAAGATCAATACTTCAAAGATTGGAAGAGGATTTCGGGACAAGGATTTCCAAAGGCAAAGATGTGGACCAGATCAAACATGAAGAAGACTTCACCTTGATGGTGAACAAATGAAGGAAAGCAAGTTCAAGATATGAGCACAAAGGATTTCACATCATGAAATCAAGAACTATATCAAGGGATTTCAGTATCAAAGAGTGCCAAGGAAGGAAATATTTCAAGATTCCAAGACTAGCAGAATTTTCCAAACATAAGGAAGGTACAGTTCATGGAATTCCCTAACATAAGAACGAAATGCAAAGTATCAGAAGGAATTCCAAATATCATGAGGAATGTTTAAGGACAAGTTGATTAAGTGTACAAGGCAGGCTGAGGTGGCATCCCAGTCACCATTCGTCCAATCAAAGGGGTACAAAGTCATCATTCATTCAAGGAGGGAATAAGTGACACATGGCACTATATTAATTATTATTTTACTTACCTTCGTTTCTCATTGGCCAATGTAATGGTGGTTGTAACAAACCCTAATTAGGGTTTTATCTTGTAATCTTGGTTGTTGATCTTGAATCAATCTGAACCATTCATTTCTTTTGAGGCTCTATATATACCCCATTGCCTCTCATTTGTAAGAGATTTTTGAGAATTGTCGGTTATATGTTGCATATTTGAATACAAGTCATTGATCGAATTGATGGTGATTTTGTTTAAGTGTTGCATGCATTTGTGGTTCTCATTGCCTCCAAATAGATTAGAATTTTACATTTAGAATTTGTTTCAAGTATTTTAGATTGAATAAAGAAATTTGTTGAATATATTTGTGTGGAATCCATTTAGTCCATACCACTAGCCTCTTGTTGATTGTAAGTGCACCTAGCGTGGTCAACTAGAATTTTATGCGAACTTAACTTCAATTGTTATACGTCCATTGATTATGCATTGCTTTGAATGGTATCAATGTTTGATGGTAATGATTTGAACATCTTTGAAATATACCTTAGATGATTGCACTAAGCTTGTGTCAAATAGTTCGATTTGATGGTGAGACCTTGCCTATTAGGATTCCATTGAATTGTTCATCCCTTTTCTTGCATTCTAGGCCTTAGAATAGAATTCCTAAACCCTTTCCCTTTTGTCCCTTTTTCCAATTCAAGTTAATTTAGGAAAGAAAGCATCACAAGATTGCAATATCAGATGATCAAGTTCCAGTAATATTCAAGCCTTCATTTACAATGTAAGTCCCCTAGTGATTCCAGCATTATCACATCAAACCATTGAGCTTATACACGAGTCAAGACTTGACATTTCGTAACCTTGGAGTTGTCTCATCTGATAGCGAAGCATAGCATTTGAGAGATTTTGTTCAAGAGAGGATAAGATACCTTGGTATTTTATTCTGTGTTCGTATGTGCATAAAAAACACATCAACACCACCAAAACCAATCTTACCTTAGAGTTTTATCTAAAGAGAGAAGTGATGAACAATGTTCAACATCACATAGAAAATAGAGTTAATTGAAATGTTCAAAATGAGCTTCTTCTCCTCCAATTTCCCTTTTATAAGCACTTTCAAAACTTTGAAATTACAATTTTAAATTACTATTTCATAATAGACCTTCAACTCCAAATAACTAACTTTATTTTATTAGTTACTTTTTTGGCACATTAGTCACTTAAAATTCACCTTTATAACATATTAATATAGGTTGTCTTTTAAACCTTTTGACAACTTAAATATTGATTATTTTTTGCACATTTGCTCAAAGTTGCAGAAAATACAAAAATAGCTTGAAAGTCAAATCTAAATATGCCAACATACTCTGAAGCTCATTAGAGATCCAACTTAATTTAAATTGATACTTTCAAAATATAAATTATTCCTCTAAGAAGTTTGAAATGCACTCAAAATGATGAAACTACCCTCGGAAAGCACCAACAGACTCATCTTGATCCTCTGAATGCAATGGTGTTATTTGAATGCCATTCTAAAAAGGATGGTGCTCTCCAAGAAATAGGAGCTTCCAAAGATGTTGGAAAGACCACAAAAAGGAGGCATTACAAAGAAAGTAGTTAAGTTCAACATAATTCGATAAGATATTGACACCTCAAGTCACTTGAGACCTAATCCCACTAAGGTAGAACATACATTAACCAAAAGGAAGGAGCCTCTTCAAAATATTGTTTTAGTAAAAGCATAAGGAAGAGATAGTTATTTCTTTTCCAATCATCATTCTAGGGTATTGTTGTGCTCGCACACACAACCTGTCAGTTGACAAGAGACCCCCTAATTTTTGTCTGCTTGTGCGGGAGAAATGGATGCTTCTGCAAATACCTTTCAAACCTCAAAGCCAAATCACCCAAAACGAAAATCATTTGGATTCAAAGTCGGCTTATAGCCCGAAATACGAGGGAGGAAAGCGGCATATAACCCGAAACTCGGCCCTTTGTTGGATTCTGCAAGAAATAAAACTAAGTGGTCAAGCTCGCACAAAATGCCTTTCAACCCGAAAACGTGAGCTCCCAAATCGGTCCCTAATGCCAAAAAATAAAGAAAGACGTTAATTAGCATTCTCGCCAAAGGGAAATACAGCTCTAAAATCACGCAAAACGTCCAATCTGCTTGAGCATTATTTTAAGTTTGCAAAATGGCCACTCAAGCCGAATTTCGCGAAAATGGGCAAAGGAGTGGAAGTCGCGAAGTTTTGCATTTTATACTTCTCGCCCGAAAATGCCAAAGCAGACCGAAAATCGCGGGTCACAGCTAAAAAACTTTTCAAAGTGCCTTCCAGCCCGAAAATGGAGGGTAAGTGAAATATAATCTTCATCAAGTTTGCAAAAGGCCTCTTTAGGCCGAATTTCGAAAATTGGTAAGGCGTTTTAACTTGTAAACTTTGCAAAATGGCCAAAAATCCCGAAAATGACAAGGCGTTTTAATTTGCAAAAGGGCCTTGTAGGCCGAAAATGACTTAAGCCTTGCAAAATCGGCTTCCAGGCCGAAATTAGCAAAATGACCCTCCAGGCCGAAATTGGCAAAATGACCCTCCAAACCGAAATTGGCAAAATCACCATCCAGGCCGAATTTTGTCTAAATAGGAGAGCGAATCAAGAGGACAGATCGAACTTCATATAAGAAGTGGGAGATTCAAAAGATACATCTCACAAAGAGCTTCTCAAGGCCCGAACCCCACAAGACGAAGCCAAACGTTAAAATTTAATATTTGTTAAATTAAATTATTTAATTTTTCAAATTAATTTATTGAAGTGAAATCAATTGATTGTTCGCAGGACGTCATCAGAAGAACCCAGAGAAAGCCTGAAACAACAAAGCCAGGCATTGAGCTGAAGCGGAAGATGCAGGAACGTGCTGCAAGAGCACGAGATCCGAACCGGGCATTGGGAACCGTGTCGCTGAACAAAGATGAAGTCCACCACCGGGACCAAAGACCAAAGAACACTCCAAATGCGGCAAGTCTATGCATTCTCAGGAAAAGTGCACAGCTGGATTTAATTCCAGAAGTTCAGTTTCTAAAAACTGAAACTATTTTATTGTAAAACTGCTTGTAGGCCCCACTCAGATATTTTGAAAGAAAGGGGAAACAAGTCAGTTGTGGACAACTATTCCCAACCACCAAGAGGACCAAATTAATGCCAAACAGTTGTAGGCAGCTGAGGATAGTGGTTGGATAGATGACTAAGAGTTTAATGGGCATGGGTTAAGGCTGCCAGTTTCTGGAAGGCAGATCAGGACCCTTGGATGCAGTTAATCCTACCCTTTGATTCAAAAGTGTAAATTCTATAAAAGGCAGAGGCCTTTCTTTTGTAAAGGGTTAGAATTTTGTAATTAGATTTTAGAGTTAGAATAGGTTAGATTTTAGGCATAGCATAGAGATGCTGCAGAAATTGTTGTAATGACAGCTGAAGCAAATATATGAACATTGAAATATGGTGTTTGTTGTCTTTGTTTTAGTCTATTTGCATGGTTTCTTTCAGCTAGTTAATTTTAGAGTGCAGGGATTTTAATGGTGAAGTGTGGAGGGGTATTTGATGCATTTTTGGTTCATACCATTGGGGGTATGTTGATTGTAGGTCACCCTGCATGGTTAGTCTGAACCCAAACTGTGCTTAGTTCAACTGCAAGTGTTCGTCTTAGGCTGCGCCAGAATTGGGTGCCTAAAACGAGTGTGTCCGGTCTGAAAATCCTTCATCCCTTGGAGCTTGCACCGTTTTTTGTCTAGTTGTGAGGGTATCTCTGGCAAAACAAGAACTGGTTTATCGAAATTTGTCTACCCGCTGCATCAACTGTTATCATCCTTGTCCTTAGGCTTCCTGAACCCTTCCCTTTTGATTTTATTTCGTAGTCTGAGAATCACAGCAGACCACCTTGTTGTAAAACATAAGTCCCCTTGTGCTCCCATCAAATCACATCGACCATTGAGCTATCCTGCAGTCAAGACCTGACAATCAAAACCTTGAGGTCGTCCCCATTGATCAAATTCACACAGCATTAGGGATTTCCTTATCTCAAGAGAGGATAGGATTCTTAGTATTTCTATTATGCGTTGGCCGGACGAAGTCATAGCAATGCGATTTTAGACACATCAACAGGTATCTAAATGATTCCATGTTCTCATATCAAGTTTACTTTAGTTATATAAATTCATATAGTAGTGATAATAAGAAAAAAATAAGATAGGTACTGGTATTGGTTCTTGTTTTAAAACAGAGATAAGAAGACAGCTATTATTTTATATCCATGAAATAGGAGAGTGAGAATCTAGTCACCAGACCAATTTAAAATGATATCATTCAAAATCACAATCAACATGTATACAAACCAAACAGTTCCAAAGCTCACATAAATAATCAAATTGTTAACAACTATATCAAATAAGTATTTTAACTGTTACAACTATATAAAATGTACCCAAAGGATACAAACCAAAGAAGAGCAATGTAAAGAGGTTTTTCAAATTCTTTCCTTCTTCTTTATCCTTTTTTAAAATTTTTGGGTTTTTTTTTTTTTGCTCTTTTTATTACTAGACCGTACAAACAAGCAACCACCCCTTATCATTTGCTACATAACAAAAGAAAGGCATCCTAGGGTCATTTCCTAATATTTCTACAAATCAAAGATGACTAGGGGATGTTTCTAACCTATTCCCAAATCACTAAAATGGTAGGGATCGGAATCTAAAAACACATGGGACGTGTATGGAGGGTACATAGGTCTGAATTCTCATGGATTGAATCTAATCGATCAAGGCACAACAAATCAATGATTTTCATCCAAGTAAGGCCTAAAAGTTTTTACCTTTTTCTTTTTTGTCTTTAATTAATTTTAAATCCTTATGGTGAGAATTTTTAACATTAACACCTAAAACTAATGCCTAACTTATTAGAATATCCTTATTAATATCCTTATTTCTATTTGTTTAATGGTTAATTTTGTACGATATTGTAAATATTAGAGTGTTTCTCTTCTTGCTTCAGTTATCGTTTGTTTCTAATTAGAAACATCGATCCTTGTAACTCTATTTAATGATCGGTTTGATCATTAGTAAATACATCAGTTTTTTACCAAATACTTTCGTATTATAAATATTAGGTTTTTAACATTAAACCATTTTGATTAGACCTTAAGGTTTTGTTTAACTTTTTAAGTTTTTTATTTCTTGAATTTAAACCCTAATGTTAAACTTAAACAAAAACCCAAGAGTTAAATCCTGACCATAACCCTTAGTTATTTTTATTTTAGGGATAAATTTAGAGTTTTTCATTTTAAAATTTGTACTAGCCCTAATAGCTAGCACAACTTATATTTTGTTAACGTCTAGAGATTTTTTTAAAATAGAATGTTGTAACCTTAATCCTAAACCCTAAATCTTTTTAAGGTTTAGCGTTAGGATTAAGAATTTAAAAAAATGTATATGATAACCCTTAATCCTAAACCACAATGTTTTAGGGTTTGGTGCTCGTGTTAGGGATTTTTTAAATTAGTATGTTACAATGTACTAACCCTAACCCTAAACTCAATTTATCTAGGGTTTAGAGTTAGGGATATTTTTAAAGGTTTGGTGTTTAGGGGATTTTTTATATTTTAGTATGTTCCAATTTCTAACCCTACCCCTAATGGTTGCTTTTTGTTTTATTTTGTAGATTTCAACTGATCATGCTCTATAAATTTTGCATAGACCTATAACAAAGCAATCCCTAATTCGAACATAGTCAACTGCAATTTTGTGGCCTCAAATGCATTTAGCAAAGATATCAAGGCATGATATCAAGCCTAGCAAATAGTTCTCTACAAATGTCAAGGATAACAATTGGACCTTTTAAAATGCTGCAAGATATCTTTCTCTAATTCAATTGATAATGGGCACCTATTACAAAGAAACCCTATGTTGTAGAAGGCAAGACAACTTTGAAACGGAGCATATGCAATAAAATTTTCCCTCTCCCAATTTGAAAGTTTTAAGTTTTAAAGTGAACTTTGAATTCTAAAATACACTAGAGATATTAAATAGGTCGTAGATTATAGAATTTCAATAAAATTTCATTTTTGTCATCACAATGGTAAAAAAAATGGCAAGAAAGCCAAAAACATGCTGTGGATGCCAATGCACATATTGAGCCATCCATGCATGTCCATTCATTTGTAAGCATATTTGGAGTGGTTTGAACACATACACTCTAAGAAATGCAACCACAATAACCACCATTGGCTTAGGAAAATTCGAGGTCAAAACTTGCAATTGCAATTGGAATTACTGGATTTGTTGCAACTTGTAAATTTGACATCAATTTGAATTAATTGCATAGTTACCAGGAGACCTGTCTCCTACCCCTAGAGACATGCACCAGAGACAGAGACACGTCTTCGGTACCAAAGACATCTCTGGAAACTTCTTGATGCATGGGGTGCTTTTGGCTGCCATCTCCTGCCATCTTCAAAGTCTCCCATCCAAAAATTGACTTCTCCTGCTAGAAAACTTAGGGCAAAATGCAGTTAAAAGAAAAAAAAATAAAGCAAATAAATAAGATAAGCTTGCAGCATAGCAAAGTCATAGGGAAATGACTGATAAGGAAACTGTTTCACAAGAAGACAAAAATCCATGCAAAGATATAGTGATTGGAGTTATTGGCAGTGTAGACTTTTTGAGAGGACTGATTTTTTATCATTGTAATAGTCAATATAGAAATTGCCTTTACTATTTAGCCAACAATATTGAGTGTGCTTGACATCCATATTACCTTACTTTCACTAAACAATTTAGACTGGCTATGGTATCAACAATATAAGCAATTTTAATTCCAATTTTTGTTCAATTTTAAAGTTAATGTTAAACTTTACCATTGTTCTTGTTTTCAAAGTTTTCTGTCATGGTAAGTTTTGGAAATTATTAAATTATATTTTTTTTAAAATTGGCGTCTCCAAGTACCCGTCTCCTGTTTTTGAAAATTAGTCGTACCAGTACCAGTACTAATCTTTGGAGTCTCCAAGTACCCCCATCTCCTGGTAATCTTGATTAATTGCAATATGCACATATTTATTCTATATGTCATGAACTTATGCATTAGATTTGATCATATCAAGTGGCGTTATGATAGAGGTATATGAAGAACATGAGATCAATAAAATGAAAGCAACGCCGAACTGTGCAGCTTCAAGATCACAAACTACAGCCCCATATAGGATCATAGTGGCTAGCATCATAGGTTCCTCCCTATTCTGTGACTTTGCAGGTTGGCTTTATATTTTGTAATTTGTAATTGATTTGTAGGTTTGAACATAGAATTTAGAGACAAAAATGACTCTACTAAATGTATTGTGCAATGCAAGCAGCAACTTAAAAAATGATGAAATTAATTCATATTTCATGTCATACACTCTTATTTTGTTTCACTTTCTGTGTCTGCAATTTATTTGGCAAGAAATTAAAAAAAAAAAAGATGTTTTTTCTCTATCTTTTTCAATTATTCAGCAATTTTCAATTTCCCAAGTATTCCTTAATTAATTGAAACTCTTTATTGCTCGGTTTGTTGTGTCAATGCCACAAAAAAAAATTGCTACTCTGGTCTGAAGCAAATTGGGAGCGATGTCAAAAGAGATCTTATAATGGTAAAGGCAATAACTGTCTTTCTTAGCCATGTCATATAGCTGCCTATTATTAAAAAAATGTCAGAATGAAGAAATTGTTATTCTAAGAATAGAAACAAAATCTTACGCTCGCAATCTCGAAGGGCTTGTTCCTCCTGTACCACCGACAATAGAAATACTCTTTATCTTCACATCCGATGTAAACCTGCAATAAACCAAACAAAACTTTTCCGGGTTAGTATAAGGTTAAGCATTTATCATATTTTGCACAAAACATATATCTGAATATAGGATATAGCTCAAATAAAAAAAGTCTAGAAAAGAACATAAATATTTCTATTTGCATGCATAAAGAAACTGCAAGGTATTTTAGGCACCTAAATTGTTTCAAAATAAAGCAAGCGAAAAAATGCAAGGTACCAACAAATCTAAAAATGTGATAAATAATGAAAACAAACAATTAATAAAAAACCAAAAAAATTAATTCAAATTATAATGTTTAAAAAAAATCTCCATATTAAAAATTGCATTGGACATGAGTAAGCTAAACCTGCCTGGTTTTTAAAAATGACTTTATGAGCAATATAATAAAACCCTAACCAATAAATCATTCCAAACCAAAAAGAAAGCAAAAGCAATGAAATGAAAAGGAAAAGCAGGAATACAAACATAGTTCCATGGCATTTTTGGTACAAGTATGGCAGGAAACATAGGACATGTTTTGGGGACAATAGGAGATGAGATACCCTTTATGCCACAAAGAAGGATGATCACTTTTCTTTTATACAAAAAATTCAATATATGGAAAGTTTTTATGTGTTTAACTAACACAAATGTAAATTTGAACTCAAATTTTCTAAATAAACAAACTTGAAAGGTATTCATCGCCCATAGGACCATTATATTAAAGTATTAACTGAATTCACTTAGTCAAGCCACAATGCATCGAAATTGTATCATAACTGAACATGAAATTTTCATTTTCTTTTATCATATAGCAACAAATAAACCAACCGGTACAAAAAAGTCCAATAATAGGCATATTAGTAAAAAAATTGAAAACACATCAGTAGGACATCGTATTTCTACAACTCATGCCTTGGCTCATGTGGTTAGGAATTTTCATCTAGGATACTTATATCAAAAACAACCTCACTTGGAATCCCTATCATTATCAAATTATGACAGCAACTTTGATTGGTGAGACATGCCAATTTCTACAAGCCTGCAATTTTTTACATGTTCAAGACTTTAAAAATCCATGATTTTCCCCAAGCCATAAAACATAACTAAAACTCTACAAACTGCAATTTGTGGTAGGGTTTCATCGATACATAGCATACTTGCCGAGTAAAAAGAAAAATGAGTCTTCACAAGTTTTACTTGCCGACTTTCTGGCAAGTACTCCCCAATTTTTTGGCAAGTCCTTGTTTAAAACGCATTGGTAGCAACACATCAAAAAAACCCTAAAAATGTCAAACACCTCCCATTTTCAGATGAAGATATAGCACATAAAGGCATAGGGGGCTCTTGCCATGGTCCACACATCTGAAGAAAATCAACCTCCACTTCATCTACCTCGAGTACAGTGCTACAACAATGCCTACCTACACGCATGCCACAATAGCCTTTTTGTGCCCAGAAACACACCTAGAGCACAACCATCCTTGGAAGCTATAGGGTGGAATAGAGAGGCACATGAACTTGCTGATATGTGTTAGAATATTTAATCTTTACTTGGATTAGGTTTCTTTATTTGTATTTAGTTTGGGATATTCCTTTGGAATCCCTACATGTAATTTGTCCTCTTGTACATGTGAAGACAAGTCATTTCTTTTATTTTCCTTTATTAAGGAATATTAGATTTCCTCCTTAAGAGGATTGTGACACATTGCACACACGTATTATGAATGGTGGCATTCATAGAGTTGGAAGTTACAAAGTGACTCCTCTCCTCATCTCTACTTAAGAGATGTGTCTCCTCTCTTTTCTTCTATGGAAGCATTTCTATGCTAAGATCATTCTCTCTTTCTCTCATTGTATTTTCTTAGGCTTTATTATTAGAATAATATCTTCATTATATTTGTTTCTATTATGTTTAATGGTCAATATATTGTAAATCTTGTAAAATTAGATTCTTTCTAATTCCGACGATCGTTTCTTGTAATTCTATTTAATGATCGGTTTGATCATTAATAAATAACATTATAATTTACCAAATATTCGTATAGTGGTATCGGAGCTTAGGCATTAAAACAATTTCAAAAACAAATTCTCATAAACTTTTTTTAATCAATTTTCAGTTTTCTAAAAACCCGCCTAGGGTTTTCCATTAATTTTTTTGTGCATGTGTGTGTCCTCATGGCTCAAGGGTCTATTCGTGACACCATCCCTTCCCACGCGACATTCGTGCCTCTTTTGGCTTGTGGTCTGTAAAAAATCCTGACTACCTCTGTGCAAAATCGCGATTTTCTGCGACTTTCGGCTTTGTGGTGCGATTTCGTCTGTATCCGCGCGACTTTCTACGGGTTTCGTCTTTGTTTTCGACCTGTGGATTCCGTTTTTCGGCAGCGAGTTCGTAGAAATCCACGCGTTCTTATTTTTTTGCCTCGTGATTTTTCACATCTAAAATCGTGCGCAATTTGTGGCGGATTATTTCCTGTGGCTCTCAGTTATGGTCGTCTAATTCACAACAAAAATCGCATTTGTTTTTGGAGCCCACGCGATCTGTATTCTCTGTGCACGACATTGCTTCTTCCTTGCGCGATTTTTTGAATCACGTCTGCCATGTCTAACACCTTTGCACGTCCGCGTCGAGGGTTTTGTGTCATCTTGTGCGATTTTTCTGCAACTTCTTCACCATATTTTGCCGCCAAGGGTTTTTCATGAACCCTCCATACCTGTTTTGTGAATAGTCTCAGATTTTTTTGGGTACCTCATTTTTCGTGCCTAGAATTTTGTGCCAACGAATTTGCCTTGGAATTTGTGCATATACTTGTCTCGATGCATTGAACTTCGTACCTCGGGTTTTGTGCATTCAACATCTTCTCAGTACCTCGTTTTTTGTGCCTCAAAAAGCGTGAAGATGGCTTATGGGCATCAATGTTTGTTTCGGTTTTTAATATTTTTTTACTTGAAAAAAATTCTGATGGGCTTTAATACTTTTTTCCTTTAAAAAAATCTATGGGTTTTTATAGTTTTGTCCTCAAAAATTATCTGTGGGTTTTCAAATATTTTGTCGCTAAAAAAAATCATGGGAGAGTTTATGATTTTTTCCTCAAAAATTGTACTTTGTTGCAGTCTATTTTTAGTCGCACTTGGAGTTGTTGTGCGAACATCTGCACTAGTATCTTCTTTGCAGTCTATTTTCGGGCATCTTGCTCATCTACAATAGTTTGGAGGGTTTGAGGCTTTCTGAAAAATCTTTCTAAAAATTCTGATATCTAGGTTTTTTGAAAACTCATCTGGGTCATTGTCAATTTTCTGGGTCGTCAGCAATCTATACATTGGAATCTATGCCGCCAAAATTTTTCAAGATCTGTCTCGAAGTCAGTGCCTATTTTTTGTCTCCATTTTCTTGCACGTGTTCGCAATTTCACGCATCTTCTACCTCGATATTTGTGTCATCGTTCGGTCAACCAGCTTTGACCTCAGTTTTCAGCAATGGCATCTTTGACAAATATTTTGCTCAAGGGAAGTTAGAAATTCAATGGCAGAAATTATAACACCTGGAAACAGCAGATGCTCACCATTTTTGAGTATCGCGTTATTGATCAGTTGGTTCTTGGAAAGGTCACCCGTCCCACTGCAGTCGATCCTCAACAGACAAAGTTTGATGAACAAAATCGTGAAGCATTCATGCTCATCAAACTCTCAGTGACCGACGATCAGCTTCCTCAGATACCTTCCGGCAAAACAGTTGTCGAGATATGGGAGCATCTCAAGACGCTACATGAGACGTCTGATAAGAGCAGAGCCTTCTTTCTGAAAAATATGCTCTTCTCTATTGTCATGGATGAACGCAAATCCCTTCAGGATCATCTCAATCGGATCAAGGAAATTCGTGACCAGTTGGAAGCCATCGGTCGAAAAATGGAAGACATGGTCGTGATAACTCTGAAGAGCTTACCAAAGTCCTATGAGCATTTTGTCGAAACACTCAACATCACCTCAACTGGTGTTGATCTGCAGTTCACTGATCTCTGCACTAAACTTTTGCAGCAGAATTGGTGGAAGCAGCAGTTCGACAACGGTAATAGCTCATCCGCTTCAGAATAAGCATTCGCAGCTAAATCCTTCCAGAAGGATAAAGGCAAATCTCAATCTTCTCAACCCTCTCAACAGAAGAACTCTGCTCCGTCATTAGAAGGCTCGAAGAAGAAAAATGTTCAGTGCAATTACTGCCATAAGTTTGGTCATATGCAGCTTGAGTGTCGTAAACGCTTGGCTGCACAGGCTAAGCAAAGTGGTTTGCAGCCGAAAGCAAATGTAGCAGAGCACACTGAACAGAGCGAATCTTCTTTTTACGCCTTCATGGCTAAAAGACCTGCAAACCATGTCAAATCCTCTGCCTGGTATATTGATCCAGGTGCCTCTCACCACTTCACTCATCGCCGAGATTGATTCACTGATTTTCAGCCTTACTCATATTCAGTTATTTTTGGAGGGGAAGAGTACACCGTTGTCGGAAAGGGCAATGTGCAAATTCCGTCCGGAGGAAGGAAATTAATTTTCCTTGATGTGTACTATGTTCCAAAAATGGAACTCAACCTTCTCTTAGTCAGTCAAATTCTAAGACATTCTCCTCAGCTTGACGTGACCTTCAGTTCACATCAGTGCAGCATCATTGATCGAGAGACTCAAACAACTGTTGTTGTGGGTCTTGAGGATCATGGTCTTTTCAGACTAGTTGATTCCGGTGATTCTCGGGAGCTTGCCATGGCAGCCCAGCACTCCTCTATTAATACACTCTGGCATCAGCGGTATGGGCACTTAAATGTGCACTATCTTTCTCAGCTTGTTCGAGAAGATTTTGTGATCGGACTGCCAGAGATCCAGACCCAGAACCTCGGAGTTTGCAGAGCATGTCAGGCTGGCAAACAGCATCGAACTCCCTTTTCGGATGGCGACTCCTGGAGAGCCTCTAAGGTACTCCAACTAGTCCATGCTGATATTTGTGGAGCTATGGCTACTCCTTCTGTCACTGGGTCCAGGTATTTTCTACCTTTTGTTGGTGATTTTAGTAGAAAAATGTGGGTGTAGTTTCTTCATCAGAAATCAGGGATTTTTGTTGTGTTTCAAAAATTTAAAGCATTAGTAGAAAAAGAGTCTTGTAATCATATTGTAACTCTTCGGTCTGATAATGGGGGAGAATTTTGTTCTTCTGCTTTCTCCCATTTCTGTGAACAACATGGCATCAAGCGCCAACTCACTACACCTTACACCCCTCAGCAAAATGATGTCGTTGAGCGGAGAAACAGAACAATTACCGAAATGGCTCAATCTATGCTTGAACACAAGAGTGTTTTGAAGAAATTTTGGGCTGAAGCAATTAATACTACAGTCTATCTTCTGAATCGGTCTCCTACTGTGGTTGTGAAGAAGAAGACTCTAGAAGAGGCCTGGTCAGGCCGCAAGCCTAGAATCAATCACCTGAAGGTTTTTGGCTCCAGTGCCTTTGTTTGGATCCCTCATGCGAAACACACCAAGTTGGATGCCAAGATTTAAAAACTCATGCACAACGGCTACAGTGATAATCACAAAGCCTACCGACTGGTTGACATTGAGACAAATCGTGTCATCTTCAATCGGGACGTGGTTTTTGATCAGGTCGAGGGCCATTTCAGCTCTCTCCTCCCATTGTGGATTCAAAGGATCAGCCTTTGAAGGCTTCAGACTTGGGTATTCGTCTTCCATTAGGTCCACCTGATGGGAGGGTTTCAGCTGTTCCAACTCCCGCACCTTCACCAGTTCCTTCTCCTGCAGGATTACCTAGACATGCAGTTGCACCACCTGATTTTCCACAAGATTCATCTAATCTTCTGTTAGATGAACCTGATCTTATTGCACCTCTTCTATCTGATGTTGGCACTTCTACTCTCCGGCCTAAATGGTGGGCTAAGACGCTTGCTGATCTTCATGATGATGAGCTCATCGAGGGTATAACTGCTCAGAAAAAGAGCAAGCAGCCTGATTATGTCAATTTTGCTCTCATGGCCAACATTCACAGAACATTCACAATGTGTATGAACCTCAAACATACACAGAGGTGAAAGGAATACCTGAGTGGGAACAAGCTATGGCAACTGAGCACCAGAGTTTGCTGAAAAATAACACTTGGGTTCTGTCAGATCTTCCTCCAAGCAAGAAACCCATTGGGTGCAAATGGGTCTATAAGGTAAAATACAAGGTTGATGGTACTTTCGATAAGTACATGGCTCGTCTTGTTGCCAAAGGCTTCTCTCAGCATGAACGCATTGATTACGAGGAAACCTTTGCTCCGACTACAAAGATGAGCACCATCAGATTAGTCCTAGCCATGGCAGCTCAATGTGGCTGGAAGGTCCATCAAATGGACGTCAAGAGTGCCTTCCTGAATGATGAGTTACAGGAAGAGGTCTACATGACGCAACTTCATGGATTCAAGGTTGCCGGAAAAGAACACTAGGTTCTCAAAATGGTGAAAGCACTCTATGGCCTGAAACAGGCTCCTCGGGCATGGTACATGAAGATTGATAAGTACCTCACAAATCAGGGTTTCCAGAGGAGTCCTCCTGACTCAAATTTGTATGTCAAGACTACTGGCAGTGATATCATTATTTTGGTTATTTATGTTGATGATCTGATCATCACTGGCAACTCAGAATCTTTGGTTCAGGGAATCAAGCAGAATTTATGCCAGTCTTTTGACATGACTGACCTTGGCCTTCTGCACTATTGCCTAGGTGTTGAGGTTTGGCAGCAGTCTCATGGCATCTTCATTTCTCAGTCTAAATATGGCAGGACTCTGTTAGACAAGTTCCGAATGCAAGACTGCAAACCTGCATCTACACCTATGGAGAGAGGTCTGAAGTTGTCGGCCAAATCGAGTTCTCCAATTGAGAATGAATCCGATTTCAGGCAACTAGTGGGCAGTTTAATCTATCTCACCTCCACTAAACCTGATCTGAGCTATGCAGTGAGCTACATATCCCGCTTCATGATAGCCCTAAATCAAAACATTGGGCTGCAGCAAGGCGAATCTTGCGCTATGTCAAGGGCACTTCAGACTTTGGTATCCTTTATGGATGGACCAAAGATCCCAAACTCATCGGTTTCACAGATTCGGATTGGGTGGGCTCTATTGATGACAGAAAGTCTGCATCCAGCTATGTCTTCAGTTTGGGCACAGGTGCTATCACTTGGACCAGTAAGAAGCAGAAGGTCGTAGCTCTTTCCTCGACTGAAGCTGAATATCAAGGAACAGTCAAAGCAGCTTGTGAGGCAGTTTGGCTTCGACGGATGCTTCTAGACATCCAACTATCTCAAGCCAGTCCTACACTCCCCTTCGATGACAATCAAGGGGTGTTGAAACTCGCTAAGAATCCAGTCTTCCATGAGCAGACCAAGCATGTTGAGCTTCATTGTCAGTTGAAGATGGATCCGTGGATTTGTAATATGTTCCTACAGAGGATCAGACTGCAGATATTCTCACCAAGTCCCTACTTCCAGATAAGTTCGCTAAGTTCAGGGTGCTGCTTGGTGTCGTAGACAAATTGACCATTAAGGGAGGGTATTAGAATAATATCTTCATTATATTTGTTTCTATTATGTTTAATGGTCAATATATTGTAAATCTTGTATAATTAGATTCTTTCTAATTCCGACAATCGTTTCTTATTAGAAACATCATTTCTTGTAATTCTATTTAATGATCGGTTTAATCATTAATAAATAACATTATAATTTACCAAATACTTACGTATTATTTATGCCATCTTCATAATCATGGGGGTTTTTCCTTTGCTTTTTCCCCCTTACAAATCTCGTCTCCTTCTTGGATTATGGTATGCTTGCTCTTGGTTTTGGCTTCTCATTTCTATGGTAACACTCTACCTTCAAACAATTGCTCATTGATTAGTTCTTTCTTGGTACTTCATGTTATTTTCCTTTCAATATGGCATGTGCTGATTTTTTGTACTTCAACAACATTCCTTTCAATGTGGTAACTAGTCCTTATTGGGGTAATTTGGTAACTACATTGACAACTACGAGAAAAGGCTACAAGGTGCCTTCTTGTAAAGACTTGAGTGGGAGATTAGTCAATTTAAATTTAATGCCAATTCATACTTATAGTAATTTATGTTGAATTTTAGGTTAAATTTATTTTCATTAATTTATACTAATTTATGTTGAATTTAAGTTATTTTTCTGTGTTTAAACAAACAAAAAATTTGTAGTTTCACTCTGTGCTTGTAAGTTGCTCATGAATGCAACTGAAAGGGCAAGGCTAATAGTAGAAGAACAAAATAAGGAATGGAAAAAATATGGTTGTTCACACCGTTATCAATTTTAGCTAAATGGTGTGATGAATTTTTTGAAATCGGTGGATCCTCTAACAAAGTCAAAAATGCAGAAACATTGTGTCTAAAGTTGGAGGAAGCTGTCATGGACATGGGAATAGAAAACGTGGTACAAAACATAATTGATAATGCAGGAAACATGTGGCAGCTGGGAGATTGTTTCAAGACAAACTCATCTAGATTGAAAACCCAAAACTTACTCTTAAAAATAGACAAAATATTCATGATCGTGCAAACCCCAAATCCAAAACTTCATTAGAAACCCTATATTTTTTGTTTAGAATCACTAGACCAGCTAGGGTGGGTGTCTCACCACCGAAACCAGCAAGATTGAAGAGGGTTTTCATCTACAACAAAATCTGGAAGAACCAAATGCTCATTCCGACAACATATATGTATTTGTGCAAATGTTGAATGAAGAAATGAGAGCCCAAACTCCAAATTATTGAGTTTGGGGGAAAAATAAGGCATTCAAGTTTTTAAATATTTTATTTTTCTCAAAAAAGGACCCCATAACACCTTTTTAAAACATCTTTTGTCCCCCACAGACTAGCCATCCAACTTGGGGACATAACTTTATGAAATATTAATTACTTTAAGTTAAATATTAAAACGTTACTTAACAATTAAGTGAAAATATTAAAAACAAACAAAATAATCAGACCATACATATACCTTCGGCAGTCACTGAAATTAATTTTGAAAAAGATGTGATGTATATTGCATTTGGACAGGATTTCTTCTTTTACATACCCAAAGTCTGAAATTGCAGTCTCAACGAGCAGAGAACAAGTCTAAAGAAGCAGTCTGTGCAGTTGTGAGAGTCAGTGCTGCTACTTCAAAATGAAAATAATGACAAGGTAAAATGAATTCTATCAAACAAATGAAACTGAAACACTTGTAAAATCCTATTCTGACCCAAAAATAACCCAAAAGTCAAAACCAGTCAAAAAAGGTTAAAAATCAGCATAATCTGTGATTACACGTGATTTGTCTTTTTAAATCACAATTACTCAGTAAAACGTCCCTAATTCCAAACCAGAACCTATTGTCTGAAATTCAAAATTTAATGTACGTTTTCATTTCCAATTTTTCCACATCAAATATTTTAAACATCCAAAAGCTTCTTCTCCTCAAATCAAATGTGTGCATGCCGAGAGAGCTGCCAGAGCAACATGTTTTCTGTTAAGGGTTGCTGGAGCTTCTTTCCACACAGCTAATTATAAGATGAAATGGAGGTGTTAGAAAGCCTACAGCCTTCAGATAGAACTGATTGATAAGATTTACTATAATGTCTCTTTTTTCGGCTCAGTGAGTGGGAAGGTTATAAATAATTAAATAAGTTGTCCTAAGTTGACATTTCCAGGCAATTTGCATTTAATTAATTAATTATAAAATCACTTGGGTGGCGGAAAAAGAATTATGAAATGACTTAATTATTTTAGGTGAATATTGTAAAGTCACTTTATAAAATGTGCTTATTGGATTTGTTGCAAACGTGTTTGTGTTGTCATTAATGTCAAACTTGTTTTCATTGATGATAACTTTGGTCTGGAAGGTTGAGCAGTTGTATTCTAAAGTATTGTAGTATTAGAAGGTAGCATTGTAGTACCAAAGGGTTGGTTATGAGTTCATGCAGATGTGTGCAGATTAATTTGGATGGTATTTCCGATTGCCTTATGAATTTTCCAGAACTTTGGAGATGTATTATGTGGTCCGCAATTGAAGATGGCTATAGGTGATTGTTCTGGTGAACGGTGTATCAGACTGAATATAGTTTTATGGTCAGCATTGTGGTACATTGCTTCATCATTGCTTGCAGTTGTACTATGAAGTTGGTGGATGTATATACTTGATATATCTCAGTTTTTATGTTCTCGTTTGATCTATAATTGAAGTTGTGATGGTCAAAGTATCATCTTGTACAGTGATAGTGTGACAGTTTGTGTCATGTCCCCTCTCTGATCGTTACATATAACCTAAACGAAGCAATTATTATTATTAATTAATATAATATCTATCAACGAATGATTATTTGAAATTATTAAATATTTATTTTTCTAATTAATATTTATTTATCAATAATAATATTCTTCAAATATTTAAATTAATATTATATTACATAAATTATAAACAAAGATTACAATCGGCCATCGTGTAATATTCATCGATGGTTCAAAAGACAAGATCACTGCATATTGCTAATAACTAATGGTCGTTAGCGGATTACAATCACCAACATTATTATTGCTATCATTGCAGTACAGCGATCTTAAATCAAGCATTATAATATTAAGTCAATATTAAGGTGACAAATGAGTTAATAGTTTACATAATGAACCAGAAATTAGCAGTAAGAAATGGCAATTGTTATTTGGCAAGAGAAGGCAAAATATTAATACCACAAATAAATCTTTTATTTGGGCGGATCCATCTGTACATTCAAGTCATACCTTTAGGCTACTATCTCTGTTCGACATTGGGAAGGGCCTATATCTCTGATTTTATATTGATAGAATAATTTGGGACAATGCTTTAATCATCAGCCACGATATTGTACCTCCGTATTCAGGCACCACGGTATTAAATAATAAGCAAGAACTATATTACGGTGACCTTTCGTTATACCTTTGCGAAATTATTTATGGTACGTGAATCTTCTTTGGGAACTATTCATTATCGGGTTTCATAAGATCGCTGAAGTTATGGAAGTGAGGAGTGATTCAATGAGATAACAGTTAAAACTAGCTAGTGCCTCGTTAAGGAAGGAACAGCAATTCCATTAAGGTGCAAGAATTAATTCATGAAGGGGTACAATATTGTTTACTCTTCAAGGATTATTTTAATAGGTGTGACTCTTCGTTGGTGAAGAAATATGTCTCATTCATATGAAGATATATAAAGGATTGAAGAAGAAAAAGATATATCATCCAAAAACCCATCGAATGGACCATGGATCAGATTAGAACAGAACTATTATTGAGTTGCAGGCAGTAACATCTGTGTTCTTGGTGGTATGCATGGGGATGTGCTTAATATGTATGCTTAATATATGAAGCCCCCATAACATTCTTATGCAGAATTTAATAGTGATATAAATTTAGATAATAATATTATAATAATAATAATATATTATTATTATTATTATTATGTTTTATAAGAACTGCATCTGTGGTAATATATAATGATAATATCTATGTTAGTTTATTGTAACTTAGTGAGGAAAATAAATAAGGCTAGGGCTGGGCCCTTCTTCTTGATGTAACGTGGAGACTCAGCTGGGCCCTTCTTCTAGATGTAACGTGGAGACTCAGCTGGGTCCTATTCCCATGTAACTTGTAGATTAAGCAATTGATGTTTATAAGGCTGGATCCTACTCCCATGTAACGTGTAGATTAAGCAATTGATGTCTATAGGGCTGGGCCCAAATGTAACATGTGGGCAAGCAATAGGGCTGGGTCCAAAAGGTAACGTGGCACAAATTGCAAATTATGTAGGCCCCAAATTGGGCGCCAAAGTGCAAAGTAGAATATGTAAAATAAAGAATTGGTTAAGGCCGACTTAGAAGACTTAAACATGAATCTTGTATATAAACAAGATTCATTCTTCACAATAGACATATATATTATTTATTGCTAGCCTTATGTGAATCAGCCTTCAAAGAGCATCGAACTATCTTCTTGTGTCAGCGATTCATTCCTAGGACCAGCGAATCATATCCACAGTCAGCAAATTCACTCCTATGCTCTGTGAATGATCTGCATGACGGCAAACAGCAAATCTCGATAGTGCAGATAAATCTATCAAGCTATTCCTTGTGCCCTAGTTTGGAATCTTCAGTCTGTTGTTCTTATTTATATGTTGCTTCAAGTGCAGTAAGCAAAGTTGTATGCTGATATTGTCTAATATAAACTTGAATCTTGTTGCTGGGTTTTTCATCTCCAAGAGGGAGGTTTTCCCAGGGTAAACTTGTGTTGTGTGCCCTTTCTATTTGTGTGCTTTGATTCTTGTGACTGCATTATTATTTCCTACTCATTATTGTTAATTTGATCACGAAAATCAACAATCTAAGAATAAATAACATATATAAATATATATAAAGATATATGTATATTAATAATTAATATTAGAATATAAATCAGATAGAATCCTTAAGTTAATATCAGGAAGAAGCTTATTTTTCTTTGTTATCACTGATTGGATTCATGTTAAAGATAGTTTTGTCTCCTAATCAATTTAGTTTAAGTCATAAGTATGTTGAGATGGATTAATTATGGTTAAAATAAGCCTAAACTTAGGATGGGGACATTACAGTTTGCAGGAATGCATTGCATTCCTCCACCTTCAGTTGTTTTGGTGGTGCGGCTCAATAATTTGGCTATGTTGATATCAAGTGATGCTATTTTGAGCATCTAGAAGAGTATTGGTGGTCCGCATCATGTTTTGAGTAAGTTTCGGTTGGTGTGCTTTAACAATTGTATCCCTTGGAGCCGACCTATGCAGTTTTGGTTTGTGTGGTAATGTGTGAAATTGTAGGAGTTGATCTGAGATGGATAGGAAAGTGTGTCATGTAATATCCCCTTGTTGAAATAGGATTTAATAATTTATTAATAACTAATAATAATAAATTAAAATATAAAAGAATAAAATAAAATTTAATATAATTAAAATTTAGTTAAGTTTAATGAATGTTCAAAAAGGCATGAAATAAAAAGTTGCGACTCCCTCAAACACAAGATATAATAGGGAGAGAAGAGAACTTCATTTGGTGAGAAAAGGGATAAGGAAGAAAGAAGGGAGCAAAGGAAATAAGGAAGCATTAATGGGAAGAAGATAATGAAGTGACTCTTATAAATGGGCAGCAATGATGAAGGGTTGTGACCCTTTCGAAAAGTGGTAATTGTGAAAGGTTGTAACCATTATGAAGAAGTGTGACTCTCCCTCACATTGGAGGATATAAAGGGGAGAAGTTTTCATTTGAGGAGAAAAAAAGGGGAGATCAATTTGGAAATAATATATTATTCTCAAGGGCAACAATGAAAAGTGATGACTCAATTCTTATGAAAGGTGGTGACTCTTCCACCAATAAAGTATAAAGGGGAATTTATTCCAAGCATTGAAGGGGACTTATCAATCAATGGAGGAAATCAATGCAATTAGCACTAATTCTCCTAAGTTAGAAAAGAATCTTCAGCAATCAAATACAGATTGAACCATTCAGCAATAGCACTCATCCAAGAGGGGCAGCATTCAAATTTCACAGAGGGAAACAACATTGAAATGAATCTGTCCAAATTACCACAACAGACTGAAAATACAAAACCTGCAATAATTCTGCAAGTATAGTGGGCAAGATTTAGTGTCCTCCCAAAAGGGGACATTACAAGTGGTATCAAAGCATGATCCTGCCAGCCTGGAGGATAAGGATAAATTGATTATACATTCTAATCAATGAGAAGGGATATATTAACTCAGTCCAAAAATAAGGCAACGACTAAATGACAATGGCAAGACAATATAAGAGATTGTTAAACATACGTGTATTGTGTGAAGAAGACAATCAAGTATATCATATATACACCAGATTAAGAGAGAATATTATATGACAATCTAAGGTGAAGTATATGAAGAGTTTTTAACAGACTTTTGAGAAGAGATTGTGGATACTTTATGACAGTCTTATGATCAGATTATAGAAGATTCTATAGCAAATTTGTGGAAAAATTTATAGCAGATTTGTGGAAGAGATTTATTGTGAATTGTGGAATAATGATTACCCCAAGAGATGGAATTGGTCATAGTTGGACATTCTTGCCTCTTGTGGGCCAAGTGATGAACTGATCACCCCAAGGGATGGAATCGGTCATAGTTGGACATTCCTGCCTCTTGTGGGCCAAGTGATGAAATGATTACCCCAAGGGATGGAATTGGTCATAGTTGGACATTCCTGCCTCTTGTGGGCCAAGTGATGAATTGATTACCCCAAGGGATGGAATTGGTCATAGTTGGACATTCCTGCCTCTTGTGGGCCAAGTGATGAAATGATTACCCCAAGGGATGGGATGGAATCGGTCATAGTTGCACATTCATGCCTCTTGTGGGCCAAGTGATCAATTGATTACCCCAAGGGATGGAATTGGCCATAGTTGGACGTTCTTGCTTCTTGTAGGCCAAGTGATGAATTTGATTTTTCCAAGGTATGGAATTGGTCATAGTTAGACGTTCCTACCGCTTCTGGGATGTGAAGCGAATGGCCATGATTTGGATGTGATGCGCTCTCGGGCTTAGTTGGGCTGGGTAGTTTACTAGCACCCTTTAAATTTTCTTACCAAACTAAGCAATGGTTGGTTATAGGATAATTAGCTAGTCATAATGTTTATCATAATGTGCTTATTCACTAAATGCTCATTATTTCTTATGTTCAAGTGTATACTTTGTGTCTTCATGTGTATGCTCTATGTTATTATGTGCATACTTCGTGTTTGGTATGTCTAATCCATGAATATCTATGATTACTGTAAACATGTTCCTATCATCATGGGATCCTATTTTTGGTTGATCTAGGATATGAGAATAACATGAATAAACCAAAAAGATATGAATTTATTTAGGGTAATAGATATGTGCCATGCTTCTGATCCTCATCTTAATATATGTTAAGATCACCCATGTTTTAACACAAAGAGATATTCATAGTATGGTGCAAGCATAGGTTCAACCAAATTAAAGAAGATATACCAATCTCCAAGGGTTGATTTATTCAATTCTTAGAAACCTACATTGCTTGAGGACAAGCAATTTTTGGGAAGGGCGGACTGTAATATCCCCTTGTTGAAATAGGATTTAATAATTTATTAATAAATAATAATAATAAATTAAAATATAAAATAATAAAATAAAATTTAATATAGATAAGTAGGAGGTATTTTCCACAGCAAGTCAAACTATGATATTGCTATCAAGGTTCAACTGTGTAGTTTTTGAGTCAAACTCATTGACCCATGTTTCATGAGTAGTGGTTCACAAGAACCCATCTCTCATGAGAATGAATGGTCCACTTAGCACTCATTGCATCTAGGTGATGCTCACAGGGGTGAAGCATTGGGACTTCTCGGGAGGTCACCCATCCCAGTACTACTCCAAGTCAAGCACGCTTAACCACGGAGTTCCCTCCATTCATTCTCATGAGAGATGGGTTCTTGTGAACCACTACTCATGAAACTTGGGTCAATGAGTTTGACTCAAAAACTACAAAGTTGAACCCTAAAAGCAATATCATAAATTTAATATAATTAAAATTTAGTTAAGTTTAATGAATGGTCAAAACGGCATGGAATGAAAAGTTGTGACTCCCTCATACACAAGATATAAAAGGGAGAGAAGAGAACTTCATTTGGTAAGAAAATGGATAAGGAAGAAAGAAGGGAGCAAAGGAACTAAGGAAGCATTAATGAGAATAATGAGACTCTTATAAAGGGGCGGCAATGATGAAGGGTTGTGACCCTTTCAAAAAGTGGTAATTGTGAAAGGTTGTAACCATTATGAAGAGGTGTGACTCTCCCTCAGATTGGAGGATATAAAGGGGAGAAGTTTTCATTCGAGGAGAAAAAAAGGGGAGATCAATTTCAGAGTAACATATTATTCTCAAGGGCAACAATGAAAAGTGGTGACTCAATTCTTATGAAAGGTGGTGACTCTTCCACCAATTAAGTATAAAGGGGGATTTATTCCAAGCATTGAAGGGGACCTATCAATCAATGGAGGAAATCAATGCAATTAGCACAAATTCTCCTAAGTTAGTAAAGAATATTCAGCAATTAAATACAGATTGAACCATTCAGCAATAGCACTCATCCAAGAGAGGCAGTGTTCAACTTTCAAAGAGGGAAACAACATTGAATTGAATCTGTCCAAATTACCACAACAGACTGAAAATACATAACCTGCAATAATTCTGCAAGTATAGTGGGCAAGATTTAGTGTCCTCCCAAAAAGGGGCATTACATGTCGACATGGTGTGATCCTTCACACGGTTCATTCTTCCTTCTGCATTGCCTTGGAGATTGTTTTTAAGCTGACTGTTTGTATCCTACACATTACATCTAATTAGGCCAACCTAATTGATGTTTCTTTGGTTGCAAATGGTAGATACAGATGAAATCTATTTGGAGGATGAAGTAGAAGTTGTATGTGAGATGTGAAGTTGTGTATGGTGTATCTTGTAAGTGTGAAGTTGAGCAGCAATGAAGTCAGTTTCAACGTGTGTAATTACAGTGAACTGTAATCAGCATTTCAGAGCATGCGTTCTTTCGGGATTCATCTATATTGATTCATTGTATTTAGATCTATTGTATCTTGCCTTGAAGAAGTGATCTTCAATGTTTGTGAATCTATTATATCTTGCACTAATGGTTGTGTGCCTTAGACTTGCAAATCAAAAATCAGGAGCAATGAGCTACCTTGGCCTTGAGCCTAAAACTTTGTAACCTGTTTTCAGATAGTGCGATAGTTCTCACTGTGGTTTTTCCCTCATTGGGTTTTCCAAATAAAATCTTGGTATTCATTTGTGATTGCTCTTTTGTTTTTCAATTCTTTACCTAGCTTACCGAGTTCGCCTCCACACACCCCTGGTTCGGGTCCGGTCCGGCCTTGGTTCGACCAGGGTTCGAATTTCCCAGAGGGGGTTCGACCTAGTTCGAACCCGGGTGGACCAAGATCGAACCAGGTCGAACCCGAGCGGACCCAAGTCGAACCTGGATGGCTGGGCGGCCCAAACAAGGTTTTTTTATGCAAAATTTAAAATTTTTTTTAAATCCGCCATGTAAAAAGTCAATTTTATACCCTAAAAGTGACTTCTAAAACATAATCTTGGCTCATTTCTCCTCATTTGTGTTGCAAACAAAATTTTTTGACAGCAGGTTGAAGAAAGGGTGAACAAAGTTTGGCTTCCAAGATCAAATAGGAGGAGTTGAAGACTGATTTTTGAAGCTTCAACAAGTGTTGCAGCATCATTTCCATACATTTGCAAGCTCCCATTGGCTACAAGAGGTAAGTTTTTTAACATTTTTTTCCAACTATTTTTGTTTCACAAATTGTCAAACACGAAACATTAATTGTTTTTCATTATTTTGTTTTTGTTTTTGTTTTTGAATATGTTTATGTTATTTCTTGCCATAGGAACTAGAATAGCATGTACCTCTTCCTCCGTTGGCAATGAACAAACAATTACAAAACAAAGAAATGATCTGAATTCTCCCTTATGGAAGTATGTTGACATTTTAAACCAACTTCCAGGAGGTAGGGGATTCCATTGGAGATGCCAAGGATGTGGTATTGAACGTAATAGTTCATATTTTATCGGGTGGTAGGCCATTTGTGTGGAATAAAAGGAAGAGGCGTCAAAAAATGCCCTGGAAAAGATGGTAAACCTATATCAAATGAGACAGTGATGAAATATTTTAAGGAGCAGATAGAGAAGCCCATAGATTGAATCAAACCACAGCAAAGAAAACAAGGGCACTGCAAGCCGCATCTAATCCCGATGTTGTAGTACAAGACCACCCCTTCTTTTCCACAAATGAACCTGAAAAATGAACCACCCTTGACACGCAAAAAAACAAAGGGGCCTTTAAAAACCGCATTTCAAAATGAGAGTAGAGACGTTGCTGACCAAGATATAGAAAGGTTCATTTGTGCAAATGAGTTGGCTTTCAATGTTGTTCGCTCCCCATATTGGAAGCAAATGATAAAAAGTGTTAATGAAGCTCCAAGAGGGTATTAGGGCCCAGGTTATTAGAAGGTAGGTGGAACATTACTGGACAAAGAGGTGAAGAGGGTTGAAGATGCATTGAAACCCATAAGGGATTCATGGGCTGAGCCAGGTGTAACAATTGTTTCAGATGGGTGAAAAGATGCCAAAAATCGTCCATTGATCAATGCCATAGCGGTGTACCCTAAAGGGGCAATGTTTTTGAAAGCTGTGGATTGTGAGGGCCAAGTAAAAGATGGCCAATTTATTGCAGAAATTCTCATCTCCGCCATTGAGTCAGTGGGACCCCGCAATGTTGTCCAAGTCATAACGGACAATGCAAGAAATTGTAGAGCTGCTGGTTTGTTGGTTGAGGAACGCTATGATCACATCTTTTGGACACCTTGTGCGGTCAATTCACTCAATCTTATGCTACAAAGGATTGGGACTAAAATAAAATGGATTAGAGATGTGTATGCAGAGGCTGAGGACATCCAGATGTTCATCACAAACCACCACATATCTCAAGGGATTTTTAGATCCTTTTCGAATTTGGAGCTATTGAAGGTAAGTGAAATAGTAATTTAATTTTACATTTTCTAATTTTTTTAATTTCAATGTTCATAATATCATTGTGTAAGCTATATTGTGTATTCTTCTTTAAAGTTTGGCTTTATTTTTTAATCATTTTGGCATTAATTTGTGTTATAGGTTGCTGAGACCCGTTTTGCATCAAACACAATCGTCTTAAGAGGGCATGTGAAAGTTAGAGTGGCACTATGCAATATGGTGATCAGCAACAATTGGACTGTATGGAAGCAGAGTAACAGTGAGAGGGCAGAAAAAATTAGGGAGAGAATATAAAATGAGAAATGGTGGGATCTTGTTACATATTTCCTAAGTATCACTGAGCCCATTATGAGTATGATTCGCTATATCGACAGGGATAGGCCTTGCATTGGTGAGATTTATGATGGCATTGACTCGATGCTTGAAAAAATAAAGTTCACTATAAATGCAAAAGAGAATGACCCCGAGGAGAAATTCTTCAAAGAAGTGAAAGCAATTATTGTAGAAAGGTGGAATAAGATGACCACTCCTTTGCATCTTCTTGCCTATGCCTTGACACCAAAGTACTATAGCAATCAGTTTCTTGATAAACCAGGAAGGATTCCACCATGGAGAGATCTAGATGTATCTGATGGGTACAAGACAGCATTTCTTAGACTATATCCTGATGATAATTTGTGAGATAATGTTACAAATGAGTTCATAGAATTCGCAAATGGGAATGGTCTAAGTGTTGAGGCACTTCATCATAGATCCAAGAAGGATGCTCATAGCTGGTGGCATACTTGCAAAACTCGGCGAGCAATTCAAAAACTCGCGAGTAATCGCGATCCAAAATGCTGCGCGAGTTAATCGCGGAAATACTCGGGCCGATTTTTTTATATACTCGCCGCGATTTTTTTGGCAAATAATCGTCGTTAATGGCCAAAACCCACCCAAAACGCGGCACAAAATGCGAGAAAAACGCGACTTAAGTCGCAGGCAAAAAAAAAACCGAAGTCTTTATTCCATTTCGCGGCTCGCGCGACTCCGGAAGGCAAAAAACGCCACGCGATTTGCATAGGGTTTGCATTTGCACGCACGACCAGGTATCTTTTTGTATTGTTTTATTTCGAATACACAGTCATTTTGACTGTGTAATACACAGTCATTTGAAATGACTGTGTATTACACAGTCAAAATGACTGTATTGTTTGCATTTGCACGCACGACCAGGTATCTTTTTGTATTGTTTTATTTCGAATACACAGTCAAAATGACTGTATTGTTTGCATTTGCACGCACGACCAGGTATCTTTTTGTATTGTTTTATTTCGAATACACAGTCATTTTGACTGTGTAATACACAGTCATTTGAAATGACTGTGTATTACACAGTCAAAATGACTGTATTGTTTGCATTTGCACGCACGACCAGGTATCTTTTTGTATTGTTTTATTTCGAATGACTAAGACTGTGTAATACACAGTCATTTGAAAATGACTGTGTATTACACAGTCTTAGTCATTTCAAATGACTGTGTATTACACAGTCACAGTCATTTCAAATGACTGTGTAATACACAATCATTAGTAATTACAATTTACAGTCATTTCAAATGACTGTGTATTACACAGTCATCAGTCATTTGAAATGACTGTGTAATACATAGTCATTTGAAAATGACTGTGTATTACACAGTCACAGTCATTTCAAATGACTGTGTAATACACAGTCATTTCAAAATGACTGTGTAATACACAGTCATTTCAAAATGACTGTGTATTACACAGTCATAGTCATTTCAAATGACTGTGTAATACACAGTCATTTCAAATTTTCAAATGACTGTGTATTACACAGTCATCATTACACAATCACAGTCATTTCAATTTTCAAATGACTGTGTAATACACAGTCATTTCAAATTTTCAAATGACTGTGTATTACACAGTCATCATTACACAGTCACAGTCATTTCAAATGACTGTGTATTACACAGTCACAGTCATTTCAATTTTCAAATGACTGTGTAATACACAGTCATTTCAAATTTTCAAATGACTGTGTATTACACAGTCATCATTACACAGTCACAGTCATTTCAAATGACTGTGTATTACACAGTCATCATTACACAGTCACAGTCATTTCAAATTCAAATGACTGTGTAATACACATTCATTTTCAAATGACTGTGTATTACACAGTCATCAGTCATTTGAAATGACTGTGTAATACACAGTCATTTCCAAATGACTGTGTATTACACAGTCATTTTCAAATGACTGTGTAATACACAGTCATTACAGTCATTTCAAATGAGAAATGACTGTGTATTACACAGTCATTTTCAAATGACTGTGTAATACACAGTCATTACAGTCATTTCAAAATTTCAAATGACTGATGACTGTGTAATACACAGTCATTTTCAAATGACTGATGACTGTGTAATACACAGTCATTTTCAAATTTTGAAATGACTGTGTAATACATAGTCATTTTCAAATGACTGATGACTGTGTAATACATTAATCATTAATGTACATTGTAATTAATGACTGTGTATTACACAGTCAATTGTGAAATACTCATAGTCATTTGAAAATTGAAATGACTGTCAACTGTGTAATGTCAATGTGTATTAAAGTATTTCATTTAAATTTAAATTTGAAGTTAAAAACTTAAAAAAATACACAACCAATTAAAAATTTTAATTTTAGAGAGTCATCTATTAATAGATGACTGTAAATAAAATACAGTTATACAGTCATTGTAATTTTTGGATGTTTGTGATTTTTTTTGGTAACAATGTTATTTATCTCTAAATGTTGCCTCTCTTTTGCTAGGTTCTTTTCCACATCTTTTTGAAAGAAAATGGATTCAGCTTCTACAGTTAAAGTTGGTGGCAAAAAGAGAGACCCTTGTTGGAAACATGGGAGACCAGGTCCAAAACGAGGAGATGTTTTTTGCAACCATTGCAAAAAAATTGTAAAAGGTGGCATTAATAGGTTCAAATATCACCTTGCAAAAATTCAATGCCAAGATACCACAAGCTGTACGGAATGTACTGAAGAGGCTACGAGAGATGCAATAGCAACGCTTGAAGCATATGATCAAAGGAAGGCAACAAAAAAGAGAACAGCAGAGGCAATGGTAGCCCCAAGGGCAGATTTGAGTTCCATGGGGTCACATACAGATGTGGGGACATCTGGTTCTTCCCTTGGGCCACGGATACCAGCAAAGGGAACTTTGGACAGCAACATGGAAAACTTCTTTATTCCACGTAACACTCCTGGTGCACAACCTGGATTGCTTGGCACTGCATGGAATAAAGAGGCTCACCAACAAGCCAAGGTGGCGTGTGCTAGATTTTTTATCTACAACGATGTTCCGTTCAATGCTATTTCTAGTCCATCTTGGGACCAATTGGTCACCGCGTTGACTGTGGCAGGTAAGGGGTTCAAATCCCGTGGACCGTTATTGCAGGATGAGGTCCAAAACACTCATGCATTAGTGGAAGAGCAAAGGACTATTTGGGAAAAGAATGGCTGCACCATTCTTTCTGATGGATGGACAGATGGTAGGAACAGGACACTCAACTTTCTAGTTGCTTCAGGAGGACAGTTAGTATTTTTAAAATCAATTGATGCCTCCAATGAAGTGAAGAATGCGGAGACCTTGTGCAACATGTTGGATGAAGTGGTGATGGATGTGGGAGTGCAGAATGTCATCCAAGTTGTGACTGATAATGCAGCTGCATATGTCGCAGCCGGCAAACTTCTAATGGCTAGACATCCGACATTATTTTGGAGCCCTTGTGCTGCCCATTGTCTTGACTTGCTCCTTGAGGACATAGGGAAACTAAGTTGGGTAAAGAAAGTGGTTGAAGATGGAAGGAATATCACCAAATACATCTACAATCACACATGGGTCCTGAATCTTATGAGAGAGCACACTGAAGGTAAGGATCTTGTGCGGTCGGGGGTCACACGCTTTGCTACCAATTTCCTCACCTTGCAGAGCATACTTGCTACATTGCCCAACCTGAAGCGGATGTTCGTGAGTGAAAGATGGTTGGGGAGTCCTTATGCTACAAAGCCTGAAGCAGAGAAGGTTGTGATTGCCATTTTTGATACTAATTTTGCCAAGATAGTGGAGGAGATCATCAATGTAAGTTTTGAAACTTTAATTGATGATTTATTATTTAATTTTCTAATATTTCAATCTGCTGATTTTGTTAGATTTTTTATATCTAGGTGTCGGAACCGTTGGTGAGGGTGCTACGAATGGTGGATGGGGATCATAACTCCATGGGGTATCTATATGAGGCCATGGATAAGGCCAAAGAGGCGATTCAACACTTGTATGGGTCAAACAAGACCAAGTATGAACCCATATGGCGCATAATTGATCGGAGGTGGAACCATCAACTCCACCAACATATTCATGCTGCTGCCTACTTCTTGAATCCCAAGTTTTTTTACTCTCCGAGTTTCAGAGCAGATGCAGAGGTTAGAATTGGCCTTGACACATGCATTCGGAGATTAGTTGATGATGAGATCCTTCGAGACCTGATACTTGATGAGTTGCAGAGTTATAAGAAGGCCTTAGGGGAATTGTTTTCTTCACCTGATTGCAAACGTAGGAGAGCCACCTTACGACCAGGTAAAAAAAAACATATGTTTAATTTTTACCATTTATTTCTCTCTTTAAGATTATTGAAATCTTTACAAGTTATAAATCACATTTTGTATCCTTGCAGATTTGTGGTGGGAAGATTATGGTGCCACAACGCCTAATCTTCAAAAGCTTGCCATCCGCATATTATCACAGCCTTGTAGTGCTTCTGGTTGTGAGCGCAACTGGAGTGTTTTTGAGAACATCCACACAAAAAAGCGCAATAGGTTGACTCAACAACGCTTGAATGATCTTGTCTATGTGGGGTACAACATTCGATTACATGAGAAGAAGGTGCTAGGGCAAGATTCACATGAAGCACTTGACTTGGATGACATTGATCCATATGCAGCAGAATGGGTTGCTTCTCCTGATGATGTTGATAATGATTTGGATCCATTCCTTACTAATGAGCAGCTGAGTGAGTTGGAGAGGGCAGGAGAGGAATGGGATGCGGAAGTGGCAGCACGTGAGGAGGAGCAGGAGGTTGATCATGCAGCAGAGGCACCTGTTAGTGTTGAGGATGTTGCCACTACTTCAGCACCACCCACCCAGCGGCCACAATCTGTTTTGAGCTTTAGTCGTAGACGCAATTTATGATTTCTTATTTTCATTGATACCAAACTTTGAACTTGATATGTAATCAGAATTTCAGAGGTTCTTGTTTTGTGGTCTATGACTCTATAACTCTATGAGACTGTCACTATGATACGTTGATATGTATTGAACTCTTATACATATGTTGCACTTGGTTTTTGGTTTATGCTATGATACTTGCATTTGTTGCTATGTATTACCAAAAAAATTTGATTTATATATCATGGAAATCATATATGTTATACAAATTTGGTGTAAATGTGTGTTTTTGAATTATATATAAAAAAAAAATGTATTTTCAAATGTTCGATAAAGTTGCCGAGTTTTGCCGAGTTTTTTGCCGAGTTTTGGCGAGTCCCGAGTTTTTAAAATTTTTTGGCCTTGCCGAGTTATTGCAAAATCCGAGTTTTTCATCTTTGGCTGGTGGTACTTCCATGGTGCATGCTTCCAACACCTACAACCCCTCGCTGTAAAAGTTTTATCACAAGTAAATTTAATTAATTAAAATTTATCACAAGTTTATTTATAGTTTACTTTGTCATCATAGGTTGCTAGTAATTTTTAATTTTAATTTTATTAATGTATAACTTTAATTGTTTACTTTGTCTTCATAGGTTGCTAGTTCATCTGCTTCAGAAAGAAATTGGAGCACATACTCTTTCATCCACTCAATAAAGCGCAATAGGTTGCTATCAAAAAGAGCGGAGAATTTAGTATATGTGCATTCCAACCTACGTCTTCTTTCACACAAACAACGTGACTACACACAGGGGGAAACGAAGATGTGGGATATAGAGCCAGAGCATACTGATTTGGATGCTCCCGCTTCTCAGCTTCTTGCATTGACACTTGATGACTTGGAGGGCGAGCAAACTTATAGTGCAAGTGCAAGTGGCGTTGGCTCATCTAATGTCAATGTCAATGTCAATGATGAGGATGAGGAGGAGGATAAATTAGCTGATCCATTTGATAATTAAACTTTATATTGTTGAAAGTTGAAACAATGATACTTGAATATTTTGTCATTTTGATATTAAACTTGATGTATATGATGCTATGATTACAAGTTTATGTTTGTTTTGTTGTTTATATGATGCTATGTGACATGCTAATCTTAATTCATGCTTATAGGCTGCACAAATATTAAAATATATATATATATATATTTAAAAAAAAAAAAATTTACATGTTTTTGTACTAACGAACCCAAACCCTTTTCAAAATTTTGCCGTACCAGCGTACCGGTTCTTCAAACCTGAACCGGCAAGCTAGTTCTTTACTTTTGCACATATGGTGATTGGAATGAATGGTAACTAAATGGTCAATTTTCTGTCATGAGAACCCCAGTAGCATGTAGATGAGGTTTATATGTAAATAACGATGACAGCTCTCTGCTTGGTTTGCTATGACTGAAGAATCATGTATATTTTCAGTGGATTAATATAATAGGAAAGGGTTCCTATTTCCTCATTTTATGAATCCAAAGAAAAAAAAAAAGAGAAAATTTGTATGTTTATTAGAATATAGTAAAAAATAAAAAATCTTTTAACATTTCTCATCATCAAAGAACCCATCGTTCCCAGTTCAATCTTGTTTCTGTTTTTGCTTCCCACATTAATGCAGTCAAATATTCCTGAATCTTATCAGACGGAATATTGCAGCAATAAACTTAAACTTCAATTTATTAATTTACTCTCACAACAAATTTGCAGACTTGAATAATTTTAAATTGTTTTCACTGAAAATTTGCCAGGAATTTAATAGAAATCAACAATATTCAACCCCACTCTGTTCACAGTGAATCCCTCAGCCTTTACAATTATTTTTTTTATTGTCCTCTCCTCAGCATTACACACCTTTTGCCATTAATATGTGCTCAGAAATTTGCTCGCAGTCACCTTACTCTTCTCCCTTCTCACTTGATCTCAGTCCAGCAATTTTACCATCCTCATACTTTAGTTTTGTTTACTGAAGAACTATGTTTTATTCCTTATGGCACCCCTCCTTTGCTGATCACAATATCATGTTTTATCTGCACATAACTTTCCCTTATCTCCACACAGCCAACTCTTCTTTCGCAAGCCTTCTTCAACTATATATTTATTTTCCTTCTCTTGCAAAGCATATATACTTCTCTGTGTTTTTTTTAATTGCTAAACCCACTGCTTTTCCCCTCCTCACTACCTCTGATTTCTTTTCTATGCTAGCGTCCTGTTGTAGACTGATTTTAGTGCAGCTTTTACTTGTTTTGGAGTCTCCTTGTTATCAAATCTGCCCTGTTTTCACAACTTCCAGCTCTTTCCTTCTCCATGCAGCAAATTAATAATTACTTGCACAGACAATTTTTCCCTTCTGTTGTGGCTGTTTCCACTTCTTATCCCTTGTCTTCTTTTCCAATGCACCTGTTCCTTATTTCCTCTTCTTTTGGCATGCTAAAAACTCATTTCCTTGGGCACTGAAAGGTTTTGGTTGCTGATTTTTCATTTCAGCTTCTCCATCTTCCATGCAAGCTATCCTTCCCACATAATTGGCACCTTCATTTCCTCAATTCAGCTTAGATTATTGTCATTTTCTCTTTATTCAAACCCACTGCCATGCATTCCCTCACGCAACTTAAGGGTAATGTGATGTTTTTAATTTGTTTTAGAAATGAATTTGTATTGTGTTCAACTCCCGCTCTGTAGCTATTTAATTTATTGATCTAGTATAGACAATAAACTCACAAACCATACAAATTAGCATTTAAAATAACTTAAACAATGATCCACCAGACCAAAAGCGAGATGAGACATTTTGTCACCAAAATTGACAATAATGTCAATCCGCTCCACAAAATTGAAACTAAAAACCAAAACCAAAACTACAAACTCCAACTCAAACTCAAACAACTGGAACACAAAAATTGTTTTTGGTGATGCCAATTACTCATCTGCCCATATGCTCCTGCAACACGCTTCCTTTTTCTAGCAGCATAGTTTAATGTCCCCTTTTGTAAAATGCCCTAGTTTGCCCTAGATTACAATTCTCAGCCAATGAGGGAGGGTTAGAGGGGGAGTACCTTTATCTCCTTAAAAAGGGAAAACCTGCAAACAAGTTAGAAAATAACCTACAAATTATATTATATAAGTGAATAATAATTACAAACAACTAACTATGATGATACATAAAGTAAAGAATGACTGATTATGATGAAACATAAGGCAATTTACAATTACAAACAACTGTAAATGTAGAGATCAAGATCATATGTCATAACTTACTAATTGATTACAAGGTTACTTAACTTACCAAAGGAACCCCAATCATCTCAAGCTAGGATGGGTAACTTGATAGGGTGTCTTTATGACCATTACCCCTCAATCAAGCCACCTTCTCCCACTCACATGATTCCATCCATCACCATGGCATAGAGGATAAGGATTTACCCCAATAGGGTGCCCTAAGTATAACCCTCTTAAGCCCACAGGCAGAGCACCTTCGCCCCCCTTTGGCCTCATGTGGACAAAGCCATACATATGAGGTGGCGTGCTTAGGGGTAACCCCAACACAAGCCTCAGGTAAAGCAAGTTAACTACAGAATATCCCTAATCAATTCTATATTCAGAACATGTATAAACAATCTTATCAACAGCATATGGTTTGTCATAAATATGCAGAATATCAGCAGTATACAGTTAATTAGGAATACGCAGAAATAGTCATAAATATTGTGCAGTACTTAAAGTGTTTGCACAGGAAGTTCAAACCAACCCAGACAGTCTGCCTGAATATTAGTATCTTTAAGAAATGACATATCTCCATCATTCGATGTCCTTTTGGAATGGTCAAATAGTTGTATAAATATCCATCCAACATGGGTGAGGGGTCACGTCCTTCCTAATAGCCACGTCACTCTAAAAAGTGATGTCTCAAGTATACCTGCTGCCACTTGGCTTATTAAATTGTTGTTAATATTAAACTCATGCCTTCTCAGCCATCGCACCTTTTTGGAGATATTTTGTTTAAATATTTGTTAATACTTCAGATTGCTAATCAAGGGAACGAATGTCTTATATGATTTTTGTTTTATTCTTATTTTGTCTTATCTCTATTTTTGTCTTTTATGGTTTTGTCTTATTCTTTCTGTCATATGTGTTGCACGTATTAAATTAAACTGGCTGCATATTATAACTGTTGCTGCTTCATAATTAACAAATAGCTATTTATTAATATTGAATTTGTAATCTCTGCTTTAGTAATATAATCGCTGCTCTACATAAATTGTTGTGCATTGATATGTTAATATTTCGCTTCCTTTTTCATGTGATGGAGGTATATCAAGGCGGGGTCATGACCCATAGCTCATAAATATAATTAATACTTGTTGCTACTAAAATAGGAACCACCTCTTAGCTTATTCACGAGGGGCAACTTATGCCTTGGATGGTTATATGTTTTGGCCAAAACAACTGACCCACTCAATTACATACAGCAACTGTATATTAAAATTGAAGAGCGCATAGGAAATGCTGAGAGGGGGGAGGGGGGTGAATCAGTATTTCAAAACTTTTAAATGCATGAAACCAATTAAAACTTTGAGAGAGCAAATAACAAGAAGCAAACATCACTTTTCTCATGGAAAACCCTTTCCAGCAAAAAACCACAGCACACAATAACTTTTATTAACAAAATGGGCACCAACCCAAATTACACTAGTGAGCACCATCTCACAAAGAGCACCAACTCTAAACAACCAAGGCACCAACCTCAAGTTGAGCACCAACTCAGAAATACTGAAACCTGAAACAATTCAAACTAGTTCCTTTGAATTGTTATCACTTGAATCACAACCTCAAGCAATATACTGCAGTGTTCACTCCTGTGACTTCCTGGCACTATCACACACTTTTTCACACTCAAACGCAGCTTCAAAGTCTCAAAAAAAAAATTGTTCTATATAAGTGGACCGTTGTGATCTTCTTATCTCTACATATCTGCTCTTGCCTTCTTTCTAACATAACATGCACAGCTAACAGCCACACCATTTACAGTCTCCTCTAACATTGACTCAGCATCCTCTATTTTATTCAAAGCCCATGCTTGACTTAATCACTTTGCAAAGACTCTAAAATACTCTAACAAGACAGGAGACGACTGCTATGTTTTTGTTTCAAATTGTATGTCTCAATCACCATGCTTGACACGATCCATGCCAACACACTCACATATGCTGCTCTTACAATCTTTTTCAGACAAATCACACAACCGACAAATAAAAAGAAACTGTTTGCCACTCCAAAGTCTCTCAAAAACACACTGTCATAGCCTTAGCATTAAAAAAATGCTTTTCACACCATTCTAAAACACACCACAGTCACAGCCCATACCCACAATTTTCTACTATAATTATTTCACGGACCACAATCTTTTGCACACCACAGTAACCTCATTTCTCTGCCATCTAATCTCTTTAACAAGTTGCACACTTGTAATCATCTTGAACCCGTATTAAAAGAGCATAAAATATACCACAAAGAGTATGTTCCACACACATCAATAGATTCTCAAAACTGTTCAACGCAACAAACCAAAAATAAACTTCAACCCACGATATCTTTGAAATGAAGATTTTAATGCCTCAAATCTCAGGCAAAAACAGTTCTCCGCATCTAATAACAACTGCAAACCCAAAAACCTCACACGGCATATACCAAGCAATGAAGTCTCCTTCATTTTCGTCAAAAGGATATTAAGGTAGCCGCCACACATAAATTTAATTCGATTCTACTTGCTAATAGTGTATCTCCAGCAGTTACAAAAAAAATGTGAGTCCCTTTTATAATTTCGAAAACATCGAAGGCACATGCTAAATAAAGACTCCCTTGTATGCGGTGCACGGCTTCAGCTTTGAATGTCCGTTACCGTTCGATACACCCACAATAATATGCTTCGGTGATGACTTGGCAAAATAAGTCAACAAGCATGTGAAGAAAACAAGTAGACAGCTTAAACATACAGTCAGCAACCTCAAGCTGCCAACCAAGAAGCTCAAATAGACACCCAAGGAGCTTAACCAGACAAGCAAGTAGCTCAACTAGACAAGCAAGGAGCTCAAGCAGCTCAACCAAGCAAGTAGACAGCTCAACCAAGTAGACAACTGAACAAATGATGAAAACCTAATAAATAATCAGAAACTTGACAAGCATTCATACAACCATGATCATCAACATTTGACACCAATGACAAAATCTGCAACAATTACTTCAACATTTGGTCACTGTCTTCCACCACTATACTTACAGAGATACATGTTAAAATTTTAATCCAATTTTCAATCTGATTGAATGGTCTTCTTTGAACATTATTCTACATATGGTTATATACCATGATATATTTTACTGTCCCATCCCTCCTTTATTGTATTTTGTTGTATGATTGGTGTAACTTTGGCAATTGGTTGTTGTGCCAGCTCCATTGATTTGACTCTCAGATTATGTGAGTTGGTAAGCTGGCTCTTGTTGAATTCATTTGACTTCACCATGAACCTTCAAAGAAGATTAAAATCCTAAAGAACAAAAAAGGTTTGTACTACAAATAAAATTGTAAATTTTCCTAAACATCATTAGTTTTTATATTAATTACACCAAAAAAAGAAAAAAAAATCTCTTAATTAGAATTTTGGCACGTACTTATGTATGTTCACCATTTTTTAGAGTATGTCCTGAAGATTGTTTAGGAATCTTGTTTCATTATAGGTGCCCAAAATATATCATTAAAACCATATCACATACAAAAATTCTAAAGAAATACAGCTACAGCTAATTGAAATGAAATTTTATAAGTTTGAGTATGCTATTCATATTTTTAACTACGGAATGAAAGCAATATTTATGGTTGAGATGTCAAACATAACAAGAATGGTTATAAATTGTATCATGTGATTCCAACACGGCTATTAATGACAAGCTTTTTCTTTCTAAAAACAATACAAGCATCAAAAATACTGGGTATAGCACAGAAACTATTGGGAAAAAATTATTCTAACCTTTATATTTGGCACAAAATCATCGGTTGAACAAACTCAATTACTTACGGTATAAAAACTATTAGCTCTGGATCACCCTCATTGCTCTCCAAGCGCTCCTGTTGACAAAAGAACAAAATCAGAACTTGTCCTAAGCTCTCTACAATGCATCACCTACAAATATAATGTGATCTAAGAGAAAGGCTAATTATTAACTGTCACAACTTTTATAGTAACAAGAACAATTACAGGATATAAGAATCATTGCCATGAAGAACATCACTCATAAATAGATTTCATAACAGCTGATCCATAAATTTATGTTTAAATCGATTGCTCTAATCAGCCACACATATGACTGTATCTAGGAATGTGTGTTGAGTTTTTAGCTCAATTCAGAACATCTACACAAGTTCAATGTGAATGTGCAAGTAGTTCAAGTTATTTCTATTTTGTAATTCACTTTAGTGATTAAAGTGAAAATCTTTTATTTAGTTAACTAGTCTAATAAATTGTAGATAATCACTAATGATTTAGATTCATCTTCCAAGTCATCTCCTATGTGAGATAAGATTCTATATTTTTAGCTGAATAGTATAAAGATAGATTCAAAATAGAAGTTCAATGACTCAGTAAAGTGTAATGATTCCATGCAGCTGTAGTTGACAGTTAGAGGTTTCTTGTAAGCTTTGGAAGGAATGCAAAGCAAATTTCAAGGTGTAAATTGTTGTGTACTTTTGGTCATTTTTGCAGTTGGAATTTCAATGATTTGTGTGATTAATTTAATGTTTATTTAAGCATATCATGTTTATTCCTGTGAATGTTTTGAAGCTATATACTTAAGAACAGTAGATACCTACAAAGTAGAAAGATTACACAAAAGATCGCATTGTGTATAGCATATTATACATGGAGTTCATGTTATTATTACTCAATATGACTGGCAATGATCAAATTTGATAAATAATAAAGTCTTATTCTTTTTTATGCATTGACTCTTGCTATCATCTTCAAGTTTCTCCCTTCTCAAATCAAACTACTTATTATGCATCTTCATCCATAAGCATGGAGACTACAACCACCCAAGTTCTTATTTACTAATTGTCAAGACTTTTTATGCATGTTTACATTTTCTTTAAACGGAAATAGGAACTTACCGCTTGGTGAAAAAGAAATAGCATAAAACAAATCTAACAAATGGATTTACCTTACAATAGTTGGAAAACCTGCAGAGTGTTGAGACATGGACCAGCTAGGACTTGAACCTAGGACCTTCCATATGCTGCTGGAGTGCTCTACCACTGAGCTACTGGCCCCTCTTGGACCAGTCCATCGTCGGTCCGGGTGTGGCTTATTTCCAACACCAACACCCCCCCTTAAGCCACACCTCTCGTGTGCTTGGGGCTTCTAGCCTGAACCTGGCTCTGATACCATGTTGAGACATGGACCAGCTAGGACTCGAACCTAGGACCTTCCATACGCTGCTGGATGTTGGCGGCATTATTGTATACAAAAATACGACTAGTTAATTAAGTTGTAATCGGGTTTGTTAGTTGGCAGCCAAGGGGTGGTAGTTGCGGTGCGACGGTTGGCACTCGCACCCCCTCGGTATCTTTATATACTTCAAAACGTAACTTGCAACACACAATTATGAATGGAATAACATATTTTATACTTGTCTAAGATCTATGGCATTATCACTCTGCATTGTGTGCTTTATGTTTTAAGTTATTCACCCGAGAGGGCAAACATTTGGCGTCGTTGCCTAGACGTACTCGGGAACGGAAGACGCAGATGACGCACAGACACAATGGGCCTACCCGTTGGTGAAATAAACCCAGAGGCCGACGACGCGCAAACAGAACTTTACACAGGAGAAGACACGGCAACGCGAGAATTTTCAATTTTGCTCCAGGTAGCCATTCAGACCTACATCCGACGAGAGGCGGTGGAGGCGAAAATCCCACCAAGTGTCGTGTGGACAGTGCTGGAGGTTAGCCCGGCGTAAACCGGTTGATGAACCACCTCCCCCGGTTGCTTGCACAGGCATCGCTGGCACAACAGGCCCGCCTAGAGGAGATTGCCCAAGAAGAGCGACGACAACAAATCTTGCAACGCTACGAAGAGAACAGCCGACGGGAAACGGAACGAGATGGCGCCAGGCCAGGAGGGAATTGAACCTTGAATTTTTTATATTCAAATAAAAGTGTCATTGACACGAGTTGTATTGGAGCAAATGAATTAATAAAGACGGGTTTTGATTTATGTATTGTGAGTTATGGAAATGCGCGACAATTAATGCCCAACCTATTGAATAAAGATAGAAATAAAAAAGCAGAAACGGATGAGTGGGAGGCCGCACAGAGGGCCTTGATTCTAGAACAGCAAGTAGAACGTAGACGGAGGCTAAGGCAACTTGCCGAAGGACGACCTGCCGAAGGGTGGCCCGAGGGGAACCAAGGAGGTGTCACGGCGGGTGCAGAAGCCGACGGAAATTTCTACGCGTCGCCAAAGCATCGTAGGACGCGGAGCCACAAAGAGTTTCTGGAAGAAACAAGGTTACGGCGAAATCTAGTCTAGGAGACTCGGGATCAGTTTAGAAACTTATCCCTTACACTACGGAGTGAAGAGCACCAATGGGAACCAGGAGTGGGCGCGGGTGAGAGCGAAGGGGAGGGCAACCGTACGGCTGTAGGTGAGACGCACGGCAAGCAGAACACAGTACCACCAGTCACCCACGCAGGACACACCACGGGCGCTGGAGGAAGCGGCGCAAGGGCTCAGACACAGCAACAGCCACCGCAGGGGAGAGGACCCCCATCAATGGCAGGTAAACAGAAACTACCGAAGTTTAATGGCGACGGGAAGGAGGATCCCGTTCGCCATTGTTGAACGTGCGAAACCATATGGTCAGCAAACGGTGTTACCGATCAAGATGAATGGGTAACACAATTCCCAGCAACCTTGAGGGGAGTGGCCATAGACTGGTACTCAGATATGGACAAAGCTAAAGTCGGCACATGGCCCGACCTGAAGGAGTTTGGGATAGAGTTCCATCTCCTGAGAGATGACAACGAAATAGTTGCTGAGATCTATGGAACGAAGCAAAATAAGAACGAGACAGTGCGAGCTTATAGTCGGCGGCTGAAGGAACTACTGGGAAAAATGGAGAGTCAACCAGCAGATGGGTTGAAAAAGCGATGGTTCGTGGAGGGACTAAAGCATTCCCTCCGAAAGAAGATGAAAATCGTTCCACCTACATCGTACGAAGACGCATATAATAGAGCGATGAATCTCGAGAGCGAGACCAAGACATCGAAGAAAAAGAAGAAGAAGGATAGCTCGTCCGAGGAGGATGACTCGTCATAGGAAAGCAGCAGCGACAGCGAGGTTGCCAAACGGGTGCAAGCGCTCCAGAAAGACATGGAGCGAATGAGAAGGGAATTCAAAACAATGAGAAGCACTAGTCGGACCGAAGGGGACATATGGTGCACTGAGTGCAAAGAGGAGGGGCACACAAAGGGTACTTGCCCGAAGAAGGCATTCTGCGAGATTTGCCAAGTGATGGGACACTCCACCAAGGAGTGCCCATACAACATGAAAACCCGAAGCACGCAAATGAACCAGGTGTTGTTCACGGAGCAGGCTACAACATCCGCACCAACGGGTACGGGCCAACAAACTAACACAACGGCATCATCTGGAAGATACCGGGATAATAGACGCGGCGGCGGAAGAAATAATAACAATAACAATAACAATAACAAAAATCGGATCCAGTATGACGCCAAGGGCCGGCCAATGATTCAGTGTAGGGCCTGCAATCAGTGGGGACACTTCGCCCGCGATTGCACGAAGGAAGCCAACCCTCAGCACCTCTGCCAATGGTGCGGGCCAGGCGACCATGAGGACGCAAATTGCCCGAAGCCTGGTGTAAACCTTCTAAACATAGAACCTACCAAGGCAAAAGTGTTGGCAATCACAAGGGAGCAGGCTAAAAAGATTGCCTACCCAAATCCCCACACGGAGACCGAGAGAGTGCGGGAGGCCAGAGACGAGATCACAAAGGAAACGGCCGCACAAGGACAGAACAGCCACTAGACAGCAAGTCCACCACAGACGAGGGGAGAAGAGGAAATCTTACGGCAAATATTGCAGGTAGAGGTACCTGTGAGAATTCAAGACCTCCTAGAGACCATGCCACAGCTAAAAACGGCTATCTTAAATTCTGTACCCCCACAAGTAAAAACGAGGGAGGTCGTGAGCCCCACAACCGACCCCGTGTTTAGGGAGGTTGTGAGCCCCGCGGTCAACCCCATGTTGTTGCTAGTCAACAGCGGACGCCACCCGGCGGTGGTAGAAATGGGTATACTGGGGACTACCTTGACAGACACTATTGTGGACGGAGGGTTAGGAGTAAATGTACTCCCAGAAGCGACATGGAATTGGGAAAGCCAACGTTGTGGCCCCCTACGTTCAACCTACTAGGGGCAGACCAACACGGGATTAAACCCCTTGGTACCCTCATGGGCCAGCAGGTGATGGTTGGCACGCAACCATTCGTGCTGGATTTTGTAGTAATCCCCCTGAAGCAGAAAGGATATGACGCCATTCTCGGGCGGGGCTGGCTCATTGCAGCAAAAGCGAACCATAACTGGAAGCGGAATACCCTTTCTTTGGAAAACGTCGAGAGGAAGTACGTGATCGATCTCCGTACGCAGATGGTGAGTGAGGAGTTAGCCTCCTCCTCCGACTCGGAATCTGAGGGACACCAGTTAGCGGAGGGTGGAGATGGACGCCGCATGGAGCCTAGTGACAAAGGGGTGTTAGAACTGGAGGCATGCTCAGGGGACGACGGGGACTCTTTGAATGGCCTCTTCCATTGGCAAATGGGAGATTATGAACTATTTACACCCTCGTGCAACGTATTGAGCATCGAAGAAGAACCAAATATATTTCCCCCAGAATATGGCGAGTACAAGGAAGGGGAGGCATCAGTGAATGAGACGCCGGCACACCAATTCTCGAAGGGGGAGCCCATTAAATATCAGGAAGCCAATTTAAAGGAAACAAATCTCGGGGAGACGAGTGACCCCAAGATCATCCTTGTCGGAGACGACTGGAATCCAGTGCTGAAGGCCGCAGCCTTCAAAATTTTCCTTGAATACAAGGATGTCTTTGCATGGACCTACAAGGACTTGAAGAGCGTGCCCCCAGAATTATGTGTACACCAAATAACATTGGTACCGGGAGCCCAGTCGGTGAGGAAGCGGCCTTACCGAATGAACAAAAATTATGCTGCACGGGTGAATGACGAAATTGAGCAGATGTTGGAAGCGGGCATAATCTTCAAAGTGCAGACAAGTGAATGGGTGTCTCCCATTGTGATTTCCCTCAAGAAAGAGGCCAATCAGATCCGGATCTGTGTAGACTTCCGATGCCTGAACGCTGTCACTATTAAAGACCCGTTTCCCATACCCTTCACTGACAGCATCTTGGAGGAAGTAGCTAGACATGAAATCTATTCCTTCATGGATGGGTTCTCTGGGTACAACTAGATATCCATCGCGGAGGAAGATAAGTTGAAAACAACCTTCGTGGTGGAGGACGGTGTGTACGCATATAACCGAATGCCCTTCGGTCTATGCAATGCACCTGCCACCTTTCAGCGCATCATCTTGCACATCTTCGACAAGATGTCGACGGGGAACTTCAAAGCCTTCCTGGATGATTGGTCTATTTACAGCGGACAAGACATCCACTTAAAAACTCTCGGGGAGTGCCTAGATAGATGTCGGAGGGCACAGTTGGCCCTCAACTCGAAGAAATGTAGATTCATGGTACCACAAGGAAGATTGTTGGGACACATTGTGTGTAAAGAAGGATTGAAAACGGACCCAGACAAGATTCGAGTAATAGTAGAAATGGAACCTCCTACGGACGTCACGGGGATAAAGTCCTTCCTTGGTCATGTGGGGTACTACAGGAGGTTCATCAAGAACTTCGCTGAGGTGTCCCACCCGTTGGATAAGTTGACAAGGAAAGGGGAACCATACATTTGGGCAGAGCCACAGAGCAAGGCCTTTGAAGAGCTGAAGACAAGGTTGATGGGAGCACCCATACTGGCATACCCAAATTGGGATAAGGAATTTCACGTTCACGTGGATGCCTCAAACTATGCCATCGGGGCTACATTAGCCCAAGTAGGAGGACACAAGTTGGACCACCCCGTTTACTTTGCCAGCAGGTTGCTCTCGAAGGCGAAAAAGAACTACAGTACCACAGAACGTGAAGCCCTTGGTATGGTCTATCCCGTATAGAAATTCCGTCATTACCTCCTGGCCACACCATTCACATTTTACGTAGACCACCAAGCACTCATGTACTTGGTAAACAAGCCTATTATCCAAGGGAGGATAAGCCGTTGGCTATTGCAACTGCAGGAGTTCACTTTTTAATTGTGGTAAGACCATGGCGAAGCCATGTCATAGCCAACCAACTGTCGCGGATTAAGTCGGGGGAACCTCCAGAGGGAGTAAATGATGATTTTCCGAATGCACACTTGTTCCAAATAGCTGTACTCCCTTCGTGGTACAAGAAGATTGGAGAGTACCTATTGACGTCCCGATTTTTGGAGGGTATGCCTCCAGGGGAACGGAGAAAGCTCGTATTAAGGAGCAGGACTTTTTTGCTCATCAACAACTTACTCTACAAAATGGGGCCAGACCAGGTATTAAAGCGTTGTGTCATGGAGGAAGAAGTCTCGAGCGTATTAAGGGAGGCACACGAAGGACCCGCAGGTGGACATATGGGCCCAGACACTACAGCCCGCAAGGTGCTTCTTGCAGGACTGTGTGGCCAACAGTACATCACGACGCCAGGGAGTGGGTCGTGGGGTGCGACACTTGCCAACAGGCGGGCAAACCTCTGAAGCGGGACTTCATGCCCCTCAACCCGTCGCATGCACAGGAACTCTTTGAACGATGGGGACTCGACTTTGTGGGTCCTCTTAAGGCCAGCCGCAAACGACGGTGTCGGTACATTGTAGTTGTGACAGAATACTTGACCAAGTGGGTGGAGGCAAGGGCTCTCCCGGATAATTCGGCAGTAAGCACAGCGAAATTTATTTACGAACAAATCATTACGCGATATGGTATACCTATTCAGTTGACCAGTGACCTGGGGGGCCACTTCGTGAACCATGTCATACGGCTGTTGACATCAAAGTTCAAGATTTTTCACTCATTATCGAGCCCATACTACCCACGTGCCAATGGCCAGGCGGAGGCCACAAACAAAATTGGTATTGGTAATTTACAAGTCCTGCGGGGTAGAAAAGGAAGATTGGGAGGAGAGGTTACCCTCTGTACTATGGGCCTACAGAACAACTTACAAAGTGACCACGGGTCAGACCCCGTTCCAACTCATGTACAGGCAGGAGGCGGTGGTGCCAGCGGAATTCATTGTGCCAAGCCTTCGCATTGCAGTAGAGAATAGACTCGGGGATATGGAGAGTCTAAGGGAGAGACTGTATGCCTGTTGACGTGTATTTTGTACACAATCATACACAGAATAAAATACCCAAGGGTACCTTATCCTCTCTTGAATAAAATCTCTAACTGCTGAAGATATCGCAAGAAGGATCAGTTAGGGTGACTTCAATGTTCTTTTAAGTAGGGTCTCTACGTGTGGATAAGCACCAGTGGCCATTGTGATTGCTGTTTCATCAAGGGGTCTTACGCCAAATCCGAACTGCAGGAACAGGGTTTCCTAATACTAACAAGCTCTCAAAAAAGATTAAAAGAGTAGGGCTTGCAAGAGATAAAGTCTAATCTAATCCTAAGAATGACTCAATGTGGACGAGACTTGGCAAGATTCTACCAACTTCAATATTGCCATAAAGTAACAACTCAATTGAAATTGATGCGATCTTCTAAGGTAACAAATGGTTTTTTCAATTCATCAAGGATCATAAACACGACCACGAAGGCACATGTCCAAGATACAACAATGATTGAAAGTTTAAGTGTTTCAAGTTGATCCAGTTGACCACGCAAGGCGTTCCTACAATCAGCAAGAAGCTAGTGGTTTGGAAAGTGAACCTCACCGACGATCAAGTCCAACACTTTGTCCTTCAAATTAAAACACTATTTTGATTCAGAATGATTCAAGAAAACGAACAACCATGAAGATAACCACAAGAATTGCAATAAAACACCATAACTTCAATATTTTATTGATCTCAAAGCCATCATGAACAACAATTGTTTGAAACTCCTCCTTCAAAGCTCAATCTTGCTACAAAATACTTGCTTATATCAAATTGCTAATCTCTAATCACTAATGCTGATATCTAATCTCTAGTTTCTAGTTACAAAATGAAAAGAAATGAGGGTATATATAGCATCCTCAATTACAATGAACGGTCCAGATCAAAATAAGATCAATGGCCAAGATTATGACACCTAAACCCTAATTAGGGTTTATTACAAATAGCCCCCTTTTTACTGAACAATATTAAATGCATAGCCAAATATTAAATTTGGCACGAAAATCTAGGAGACATAGACCAATGACAATTAAGGTGCCACATCATCTATAACAACCTCTCATCTAGAATCTTATTCCCTTTCCAATGCTCCTTTTTAGCATATGCAATGAATCTAGACACGATTCCTTCGATCTCAGCAATTGGAATCTCGGGAAGATTCTTCATTCGTTCTTCTAAGTGGATGACCTGATCGAAAGCCTTGAGAAGGGCAGCGTCCCATTCAGGTTCGAGCTCTTTGATCTTCTCAATCAGGAGCATGGTAGCAAACATCTGGTCCCGTTGCTCATCTATAATAATATTCTCATCTTTGCAAAAGATGACCTTGACTCTATCTTCTAATTCTTGCAAATCCACATCTGTCTCAACTTCGATCCTCCTGCCAAGAATAGTACGTAGTACCTCAAACACTCTGTCCTGGATCGGGTGGATAACCTCCTCAACGTGATTGCATCTAGTACTGATGTCCTCGAAGAGAACTTCCTTCATCTGGAGTAAAGTCGACCACTGAAGTAAACCATGAGGTCCTCCATCCATTATCTTTTCTTGCACTAGGACCTTCCTTGATGTTTGTCTGATTACTTGCAGGACAGGAATGATAACATCTTTAGTATGAGCAAAGGCAGCTACCGTTATCATCAAGTTGTGGATGACCTCAAGAACTTGAATAGCTCGATGAATGGTCTGCATCATCCTTGTTGCAAATTCAATAGCAACTGTATGGGATTTGTCAATCCATGAGCTCATAAGCTGAACCAAACTCCTGACTCTCTCTGCCTCGCCAACTGATTCGAGGGGAAGTGCCTGCGCAGGAGATACTGCTGGATCCTGACGCCTCAAAGGCTGATTGAGATGGCTAAAGTAGCCTCTCCAAGCACTGACCTCTCGCTCAAGCTTCCTATTCTTTTCCATTTCTTCTCTAAGCTTGTCCTTAAGTGCCTCAAATGAATCAGTGGCATCATCCAACGTCTGCTCGGCTGTGAGTGGACCAAGCTCAAATGTCTCTACATCATATTCCTCTGCGAGGATCTCACCTTCATACTTGTCCACTGCTGGTGTAGCTATCTGTAATTTCCTGGATCCTGTCTCATCTCTGATCATCTTGGACATCTTAGTGGCTTTCCTCTTTTCTGTCACTCCCTGAGCATTTCCAACAAGGCTCTCTAAATCAATCACATTATCTTCGTCCTCGATCACAATCACCCTTGTTAGTCTCTCTTTTAACCAATCTGGAATGGCAGATCTTGTTTCTCTAACCTGTATCAAATTAGGCAATGTTTCTTCTTCTCTGAGAGGAGATGTTTCTTTGTTTTCTTCCTTATCTTCATGTAGCCCATTAGCTTGGAGAGACCCACTTGGTGACCTTCGAGGTGCCTGTCCCTCTTTATCGTTCTGTACCATTGATTCCATAGACTCCTCTATCTCAAGTGTCCTCTTCTCAGGTCGAGAAGATGTGCCGGATGAACGATCTCGATTGGCCTCTGGCTTCTTCTTGGAAGATTCTCTTTTCTCAGGTCTCTCTTTCCTCTTCGAGCCTCTTGAATGGGGATTGCCCTCACTTATACTTCGAAGGTTGCCTTCGCTTGCATTTCTGGGATTAGGATTACCCTCACTTACACTTGCTCCTCCTTCAACTGGTCTCTCTTCCAAAGTGAAAGTCATAGATATGCCTTGCTCTCTCAACTTCTGATGCTGCACATCAACCCATCTGCGAGTACAAGACAAGACTGGAGCCATCAAAGCATCTAGATCCACAACCTCGGGTTCATTCCAATTTAGCCTTACTGATTTGCTTTCTCGATCATAAGACGATTGGAGATGTCTACCACTGTCCTGAGCTTGGTCGGCCACTCTGTAAATTTTGCATTTCCTGATGAAGTCTAAAGGCAATCTAGAATGCATCTTTCTTTTCACTTCAAGGTCATCCAAGAGATTCATCACAAAGTCTTCTATCTGAAACTCATGCTTATATTTTCTTCCGACTGTCTCCTCTATATACCCATATGGATCAAAGTTCTCTCTCAAGGCAAAGAATGAAAATGAATATAAAGCTAACTCTTTCTCTGCATCATCCATGGCTAGAGCATTAGGACATACCTCAACTGAATTCCCTAATATGATAGGCACAGGAACTCCATTTCCATGTCTGTGTCTGAATGCTTTCACATAAGCGGCCAACTGTCTTGTTACCTCAAGTAACACAATTCTGTCTATCGGATATCTCGGCAACATATAGGGAGGTGAAGGACATCCATGAACTCTAATATATGTAAACTTCTGAAATTGGATGAACCAAGCACCGTACCTATTTACAAGCTCTTGTGCATCCTGAGATAGCCAATTGTGAATCCCGCCTTGCAATATCCTGGTGATGTTCATCGTGAATGTATCATTGACTAACTTGTAGTTACTTCCTGGCAGATGATGCAAGTAAACATAGGAATCACAAACTCTGACTTCCCCGGGCCCTCTTCCAATCACTCCCCTGTGAGGCAGTCTTGCATACTCAAAGCTCCTGATCAAGGCATATATGATGTATGAACTCATGTGGAAAGACTTGGTAGCCTTCAATCTCCTTAACTGTACGTCCAAGCAATGGCTAATCATTCTAGCCCAATGGATTGTTCCTTTTCCCTGAACTATCACTTGGATGAAGTAGAACATCCACTTCTCAAAATAGAAGGCTTGAGGAGCCCCTGTAACTCGGTTGAGTAATGTTATCAAATCTCTGTACTCCTCCTGGAAGTCGATCCTATGTGGTGTGTTCGGGTTCTTGCTCAGGCGAGGACGACTCTTGAGTAACCAGTTCTTATTGATGATGCTTAGGCAAGTGTCTGGATCATCTTCGTACATGGACCTGGCTCCTTCTAAGCTTTTATAAATCATATCTTTATGTTCTGGCAAGTGAAGAGCTTCACTGATAGCTTCCTCTGAAAGATAAGCAAAAGTGTCTCCTTCCTTGGACACTATCGATCTGGACTGTGGATCATAATGGCGAGCACACTCGATCATCAACTCATGGCACTGGATTGCTGGAGGGAAGCCGGCCGCCTTAATGATACCACTTTCAATTATTCTCCTTGCGACAGGTGACGGCTTGCCAATGTAAGGGACCTCTCGAAACTTCTTCGTACTGAAGTTTCCCAAGTTGGTATCTCCAATGTTGCTCCACTTCGACACGATCTTGGTCTCCAGTTCTTCGTTCTTCTGATCTTCCTTCATGAGAGCTGGACGACTGGTGGATGCTCCCGCCTTTGGGGTCGCCATTGTAACACCTACACAACATTTCATAATGAGAAATAGATTTTGCAATGTAAAAATATAGATTAGATTAAAGATTGAATTTAGGAAACTTCATGATAAGTCCTTGAGTTATCATTTCCTAAATACGATTGAGCTACTGGAAATTCAAAATTTCAAAATTCAAAATTTAGATCAATACTCAAAATTCAAGACAAGGGAAGACTTCGCCATACCTCACTTGAGAGCTAACTCTAACAAAATGCAAAATAAGGAAACCGCCTAGGCAAAAATCGAAATTTGAAGTATCAATGCGATCCTCCTCTAGCAAAGGCACCTTCCTTGATAACTTCGCCAACTTGTGGGGTCTTCAACGTCTTGATGGCAAATTCGCTCCACTTGAACACAAACCAAGTTTGCACTCCCCTTTGAATGGAAATTTCGCACCTCTCCTTGATGAAATTCGCACCTTGTAATTGTCTTCTCCAAATCGCATGCAAAGGATGATTGAATGATGTTTTAAAATGCCATATCACACCCCCTTTATATAAGCGCTTACCCCCTCAATTACCTTTAGGCCGACTTTTGGAAATAAGGCAAAATAAAAACAAATTTAAAATAAAAATCAAGGCCGACCTTTTTAAAATATGGAAAATAAAACCCAAGCGCCCCAATTTATTTATTTAAAATAATAATTAATTAATTTAATGCCTTCGTAATTAAATAGTTTCGATTTAAAAGACAAAATTAATTAATTAAATGTCTTGTGCGCACTTATTAAATGCCAATTTTAATTAAAAATATCAAGGTTTATCGAAATTTAGCATTTGAAATAATTTGAAAATGATGTTAGCGCCAAAACATGGGAGATGTAAGGGGTACAAACCACATCGCTCTGGTCCCTGGGAGAGGGACAGGAGCGATCTTGCGTTTACTCCTTGGTCTTTGCTTCTTTAATCACCACTTTGCATCACAAGGCAAGTAACTATTTTATCCTTTCATTCCACGCGTACTTTACTTGTCTTTTACAAGGTAAATTTGATATTCAAGTGAATATCGCCCTGGTCCCTTGGTGAGGGACAGGAGCGATCTTTGAATTCTAGCTCAAATTCGTCATCTTTTAACCTTAACTCTTTGTTCATCAACTTTCAAATGACATTTCGGATCTTGTGTAACCTTGCTTTGACGTGGTTTTTGAAAGAAATGACCAGTCTAGTGAATATCGCCCTGGTCCTTGACTGAAGGACAGGAGCGAATTTTAGTTTATGGTGCAAATCCTTCATCATATTGATATCAAATTGTCTTCAAGGCGTAAAATGATGTCCTTTATTCCTTCTTGAACGTATGAAATGGGAGTGACATTCAACATTTAAGCACATTTGACTATTTCGCTCTGGTCCCTTAGTGAGGGACAGGAGCGAACTTTCACTTGTAGGCTTGTTCATGCTTTGCCAACCTTCAAACTTGTTTTCAACGGACTCATTATGCTCCCCTCCATTCATCTTCGACATGAAACTCACTTTAACTTCGTGGGAAATTTGCATAAGGAAGAAATCGCTCTAGTCCCTTGGAGAGGGACAGGAGCGAACTTGGGCGTTTCTATCACTTTTGCGGTCTTTGACAATTTACTTTCTCTTCGAGGCGTTCCAAACATCATTGCCCCATTGTACCTTGGTCTGGATTCATCAAAAATCGGAAGGAAAGGCAAAATAACTAAGATTTCGCCCTGGTCCTTGACTGAAGGACAGGAGCGAACTTGCATTTGTAAGCTCAATCATTCTTTGCCAATACTTAAAACTATCTTCAACGGATCCGCCATGCTCCCCTTCGTTCACCTTTGACATGGAATTCGTTTCAACTTGGCAAGAAATTTGTCTAAGGAAGAAATCGCTCTGGTCCCTTGGAGAGGGGCAGGAGCGCCTAGGACAATATGGGCTTCACTTGGCGTTTTACAATCTTCAAATTATCTTCAATGGGTTCGTTACGCCTCCTTTGCTTGCCTCAAACTTAACACTCACTTGATCTTTGCCCAAAACTTGTTTTATAAGGAAAAATCGCTCGTCCCTGGGAGAGGGACGGGAGCTATCACTAAAATTCGCCTTGGTCCCTGGCAGAGGGACAGGAGCGATTTTGCTTCTAGGGCCAATTTTCCTCATTATGGTACTTTCAAGTTATATTCAACTGATAAGATGTACTTCCTTTGTTCTTCTCAAATCGCGAAATCATTCAAATCCTTCAAGGACAAGGCAATTTTGGATTTCAAGCTCCGGTCCTTCAGTGAGGGACAGGAGCGATTTTTTTGTCCTTGAGGGCAAAAGTTCAACTTTCATTGCAAACGGCTAAATCCTGGCGCTCTATCATGTTGATTCCACCTTCCATTGCGTCCTTGACGTTTCAATTTGATCAAAATGAGGTCAAAATGGTCCAAGTGAGTCATTTCGCCCTGGTCCTTGACTGAAGGACAGGAGCGATTTGGCCTAAAACTCCAAAAATTTGCCATTTTCGAATCTCAAAATCTTTCAAAAACCTCCAATTCGCGTTCAACTGCATCCCCTGGCGACCCTGCACAAGACAAATGAAATAAATTAATAACCAGGATGCATAAAATATCATTTTCGCCCTGGTCCCTGACTGAGGGACAGGAGCGAACTTGCTTCCACAGGCCAAAATATCAAGTTTTTAGGACCTCAGTCACTTCAAAAGGCAAAATTAGGTTATTTACAATGCCTGGGATCAATTGTCAAAATTTCCAAAATTTGGCCAAAATCACTCAAACAAAATTTCAAAATTCCATCATCAACACTTAGGCAAAAATTCAGACTTGCATTCAAAATTCCAACTGAACCTAGACAGACTTACTTGACCCCTTGACAACTCACCTTACTTCAAAATTGCTTCTTACGAGAGGAAGCTTAACAATCTTCAAAATTGGACTGGACTCTGGCTTAAAATCATCGAAACGGAAACCCTAAGGCTTAACCCTGGTCCAGACGACTGACTCACCTACTCAAAACCCTAAAAGCAGAGAGAGAAACAGGCAAAACCGAGCAAAAAAAGAGGGGGTCCCCATTTTAATGGGGCGATGTGTGAAATGGTCACAACAATGCCTTAGGTAAGTTGGACGAAAAAAGAATGCTGGCACAATGGGCCACAGAGGCAGCCCAACAAAGACAAAAGGTGTGGCACGACAAACACCTGCGGCGAATGAAGTCTACTCCTGGACAGCTAGTGTTGAAATTCAACGGGAAGAATGAAATTAAACCTGGGAAATTCAAAGTGCGATGGCTAGGGCCCTTCCAGATACGGGAGGTCAATACGAACGGGGCGATTAAGTTGTGGACGCTGGACGGGAAGGAGGTGCTAGACGCCGTCAATGGATCGAAATTCAAGATTTATCACGAACGGAGGGAACCTGGCCCCCCTAGTCTGGATGTTTGTCAGTCTAGTGTAAGATAGAAAAAAGAAAAAAGAAAAAAAAAGGTACGGTCGACCGTACCGTACGGGGAAAAAAAATTTTAAAAGAAAAAAAATAAATTATAAAAATTAAAAATTAGAAATTAAAAATAAAAAAAGAAAAAGTGGGTCCACCGTACGGTGGAACCACCGTGCGGTGGGGCCACCGAAGGTGGTCACCCACACACCGCACACCTAGCATAAAACCCCCGCACAGCACCACGCAACATTAAAACGCTAGCAAAACAAAAAGGAGGACGAGCCCGCACACGCCGCACAACCCCGAAACACCACGCAGCACGCAAAGGGAAAAAGAGGCACACGTCGCACAGCCTGCACACGGGAAAACGAAAGACGCCCGCACAATCCCACGCAGCCACGCAAAGGAAAAAAAAGGGGACCGCCACAAGTAGACCAGCCACACAAGAAAAAGAAGGTCGTTACGAAGGTGCCTAAGACCGTACGATTTTAACGAGAAATCAATTATACAGAGATTAATGGATTCAGCAGGGAAAAGAAGTTGGAAAAAACAGCTACACACTTCCTCCAGTAGCAGCCAGAGGGATAGCAATATCAGGATTTTAGCGTCAAGAGTACGTGTTGCAAGCGGCACCATGGATGCCAGCGCCCGACAAAAGCAAAAACAGAAGACACCATAGGCTGTCATAAGGGCAAAAAACACAGTGACACCCCAGAACATCACCTTTGAAGGCTTGAATGGGTCGGAATGCCGGAAATGGTGGCAGGACACTCTCGAGGATGATCTGGTGAAGCGAAACCTCTGAAAGGCGGAAGTGGAGTGGGCTATTCGAATGCTCATGTTTCCTATCCGCGAGTATGAGGGTGCCCTACGATTCATGGTAGACACCTTCGACAGGCACACATGCACCAGCACTTTCGAATACCTCGGGAGGGACGTTACCGTATCTTTCAAAGCAGGGGACTTCACGAGGGTATTCGGCATCCCAGGCAGACAGGGCAAGAAAATAGAACTGAAGGCTAAAAAGATAAAACAGGAAGAGAAGGAGCGGTGGATTAAATTAATCTCGAGTAACTTGACGACAGCAGAGTTGGACAGCGTGGCTAGTGCCACGAAGGGTCGAGGAATCCGTAAGACTTTGGTTGCGGAGGGCCACTGGAGATGCATTATGGATGTCATCAAGAGCAGATTGACAGGGTCGGGTAGGGCATCGGACATCGCCCTCCCTCAGATTATGCTGATGAACGGGTTGATGAATGGCATCGTGTATGATTGGGCCGCGTTACTCGCAGAGCGCATGTATGAGTTTTTGACGCTGCAGCATCGCACATTCTATATGCCTCACTACGCTATAGGGTTGTTCCTGGAGGCCACGCGGGAAGCAATGCCCGAGGAAGAGTTGATGATACGACCACAAGGACCGTTGACAATAGGTGAGCCTCCAATAATGTATTAGAGGCACTTGGACATTGGGCACTCTTCCACGAAGCAGAAAAGGGCGGTAGATACGGCCTCGGCTTCAGGGGAGCCTGACAGTGGGAGGGATTCCAGTAGCACCGAGGAATCAAAAACGGAAGAGGAGGACGATAGCAGCCGGGCGACGGAGGAGCCGGTACGAGTCCTGTTTGCCCCACCCCTACTACCGATGGGCATGCCTATGCCATCATCTGAAGTGGGCGGCCCCTGTATTCCGGCCTTCGGGCAAAGCCATACGCCCGTTACACTTAGTCCCCTCCAGCACGAGCACCAAGAAGCATCACCAGGCCCAACCACGGCGGCACTTACCGAGGACATGGCAGAGTCAGGGACGGAGGAGTCACCGCATCGGGTAGTGGTCGTTGAGGAGCAGGGGCTGACAAAGGTGGTGGATACCGAGCCTCAGGTGCGATTGGACGTCGTGGGTAGTGACGCAGTGGTGACTGTTTCCGCTTCCTTTTTGGAGGAGCCGACGACAGCGAACCATCCCCCGGTCGTAGAGATGCGTGCCGACCTCGTGGCTATGCAGAGCTGGCTCACACAACGGTTTCAGATGACACTGGCACAACCAGAGGGAGCTGTTGTATTCTCACCGTGTCGAGAGACTAGAGCAGAGGTAGTAGACTTGGATGACTCATCAAGAGAGGCACATGGACTCACAGTCGAGAACGAGGCAAGGGAGGTCGCCCTTGCTGGGCAGGCGCCGGGAGATGGTACACCTTCGGTGGCAGAGGAGGTACCTTCACAGCAGGATGTCGTTGCGTCCGTTCCACCAGAGACTTCACAACCTTCAGCGCAGACGGGGGAGGATATTGAGACCTATCTAGCTGACATGGCTGATATGGTGACGAGGGGTAGGCGGGTGGTGGCCGCTGCCCAGACGCAAGCATTGCAGCAGGTGGTGGTAGAGCTAGAGCAGGTCTTACAGTTTATGGGGGTGGGCTGCCCGGCAGCCTTTGCTACCTGCTTTGAGTCTCAGGGTTGGCCGACTACTGAGACAGAGGAGATGCTCCAGGCTTGGAGGCTGCGTCAGCCCGTTGTGGAAGGTCGGGTGACAGCAGTTGTCCGCGAGATCGAGCAGGTCTACCGAGATGCCTATTATACATTGAGGCGTACACAGCAGGAGTCTATGGTCCGCGAGGCTGCACGAGTAGCGTTGGAGAAGGAGATGGCCAGTCAGCAGGCCTCCTGGGCAGCCGAGAGGGCGCAGTTGTTGGCACAGCTTGAGGTGGCCGGCGCAGAGACAGCTGCGACCCGGGCAGAGAAGGCCGAGGTAGAGATTTGTCTGGCGGCTGAGCAGAGTGTGAGGAGCCACGTGCAACAGGAGTTGGATGCCATCAGTACCGAGAGGAGTATGTTGCAAACTCAGTTGGTCTGCGCGACGGAGGCAGCGGATACAAAAGAGGAGTTGCTGGAAGCCGCACACATGGTGAAGACAGCTTTGGAGAAAGTATTGGTGGCAGAGCGAGATGTGACTGTACGCACTCAGCAAGTGTATGAGCTCCACGCCCGCTTGGCGGCCCAAACACCGGCATCTCGGCCTTCTGCTTCAGGGACGTTTCCTCAGTCCCCTCCCTAGTTTTTTTGATATGTATATAGTATAGGTTGCATGATCTCCATTTTTGTTGTAAGTCGCCTGGAGACGACTTTTCTTTTTGGGGGGATGATGTTGGCGGCATTATTGTATATGAAAATACGACTAGTTAATTAAGTTGTAATCGGGTTTGTTAGTTGGCAGCCGAGGGGTGGCAGTTGCGGTGCGACGGTTGGCACTCGCACCCCCTTGGTATCTTTATATACTTCAGAATGTAACTTGCAACACACAATTATGAATGGAATAACATATTTTATACTTGTCTAAGATCTATGGCATTATCACTCTGCATTATGTGCTTTATGTTTTAAGTTATTCACCCGAGAGGGCAAACACTGGAGTGCTCTACCACTGAGCTACTGGCCCCTCTTGGACCAGTCCATCGTTGGTCCAGGTGTGGCTTATTTCCAACACCAACACAGAGTACTCACAAGTCAAAATCCCTATTGAATTACTCGCCTAAAAAACTCAAACAACAATTTTTTGCAAAACTCACAACAATTTTGGTTAAAAATCTCAATTTTTTATTATAAACTTGCTTAAATGGGGGTATGAATTTGTTTTTTCAGTTAATATTAAAAACCTTTTTATGTTCTTTGCTTTTGGGTGTGCAATTAGTGACGATTGGCAGCAATTTAAGGTACACAAACCCAAGTGGACCAAAGGGCCACCCAAAGGAAAACAAAAAAAACATTTTGATAAAGAAAAAAATACAAAATACCTAATTTTTCCTTAGGTGATAAAATTGTGAAAATGGTGTATGCCATGAAGATTTGTGTGGTTTTGAAGGCCTCAATTCAGGCTTAGTGGTGAGGGCTTTGTCCCTCAACCCCACCCTATCATGACAAGGAATGTACCAAGAATGCTACCCCTAAACCCCATGAGGGACATTGCCCTAAAACTCCAACTAATTTTTGGGATCTCTTGTCACATAAGAAACTTGATTACAATGCGGGGGTGATGAGGAATTGGGATATAACTCTTGAGTTTGCTGACTTTGATGTTATTATGGCACAACGTGCTAAAATCTCTTTATATGAGGCAACTTATACATATGACATGGCTAGTGGAAGTAGCATTGTAAGTCATTTATAAGTAAAATTGTTTTATGGTCTATGATATGTATTAAACTCTAATTTTGATTTATATATGATGGAAATCAGTAATGTGTTCTACAAATTTAGTGATATGTGTAATTTTGAAGAATGTTTTTAAAATATATATATTTTTAAAAGTTCAATAAATCTGCCAAGTTTTTTTGGGAGGGTTCTTCCCGTAGTGTGTTGGTTAAGTGGCGGTGTTGTAGTTGTGCCTGTTATCACTTGGACCTGCACCCCTGTTTGCTAAGCTATCAACTCAGCAGGCCTGTGACACATGGGAACCCTCCTAGGCCTGTGGGTTGCCTAAAAAATGGAGTGAACCTCCAGAGTAAGCTGGTTCTTTTCAGATTCTGCACCTAAACTAACAATTTCTTCAGGGAAAAGAGTGAGGAGGAGATAATACAAAAACTAAAACCTGAAAATAAGGTGATTGCACCAGATGGTATTCTTTTTGGACTCTATCTAAGCATAAGACACACAGTACAGCAATGATAATGAACCCTTTTTCACACTGACCAACAACTCATAACCCTTGCATCAATGCTTCATAAACAGGCTGGATAATCACAGTCCTAAGAGGGAAAAAATCCTTTTTTCACAACCTAAGACCATTAATCATTAAAACACAGCTTATGACCTGCAAGCAGTACATGTATTTCTGCATAAGGCATCAAAAAGAGATGCAAATTTTAAGGGGGGCAAAAGCCAACCTTCAAAGAACTGACTAACCCTGAAGATGCAGTAACAAAGAAGGATGAGAAGTAGAGCAGCAAAACAAGCTATTATCCTTGCCAAACAGGTATCACCAAGCTTCATAAATCCTGAAAATGTGTTACAAAGACATCCATTCTTGCAGAGAGAACCAAAAAATTACAGTCTGCTCCAAGATGAATGAATCAGAACCCTTACAAAAAGGAAGGCTGTCAGTATATATGTCTTTTTTCAAACATATCAAGAAGACTCCACCTCCTCCTTTTTTGGTCGAGCAAACTAAAAAACCCTAACTTTTTAGCCTCAAAAATATCTCAAAAGGGATAAACTTGAGCCAAAAGGCTAAGTCATCCATTCTGCAAACATAAAATCTCATAAATGCAACATAAATGCTTCTGAAATGCCTCTGACAGGCCTGCAAGCCCTCATGAATGCAAAAATATCCCTCCTTCTGCCCAAAAAAAATATCTAATAAAGTGATTTTTTTTAAAAAAAAGGATTTATTACTATTTGGTCAAACATTCGTTTGATTTCATTTTTATTTATATTTAAAAGTTTTAATAATATAAAAGTAATAAAATTGTTTTATTTAAAGCGATAATAAATAAATCACTTAAATAATACAATTTTATTAATTTTATTTATTAAATAATAATAAAGTGTAATAAAAATTATATTTAATAAAAGTGTTTTATTAACACTTTACTAAATAAAAATTTTTATTATAATTTATTATTTTTTAAATATTAAATAATAATAATATTAAACAAATGTTTAATCAGAAAATAATAAATTTTTTTAATAAAAAGAAAACCTTTAAAAAGACATTTGTTAACAAGCATCGGGCGCATCTCTTGATTTTTTAAGTCATTTGGCATATGAAATATTAAAGGGGACAAAGTGATAGAAATCACTTAGGAAACAAGGAAAATACAAGGCTTTTACAAAAATTTTAAAGTGATTAACATCACTTGGAAGATATAAGCGAACCTGTCCACCATACATAGCGCGTGGCATATGAAGGAAAAGAAAAATGATTTTTTAATGGAAACGTTTTTAGGGAAACATAACCCTAAAATCCTCATTCGCATCTTCACTTTTTGTCTTTCGAGCATTCTGGAAACCGCTCTGCACTGGGCGTTGCTTAGGGTTTGAAGGAAAGAAATGGTGCATTCTTCAGTTCTGGGCGCGTTTTTGAACGCTGGGCCTCTGTTTCTGCCTGAGACCTGCTCTTCGACTGTATTTTCTGTTATTTTCGGGCTCATTTTTGAGAGCCGCTGGGGAAATCCGCTGCATTTTGGAGACTTTCTGGGTGTCTGGAGCTCGGCCTCCTTGCTTGCTGGGCGCTCGTTCCACCTTGCGTCTTCACTTTTGCACAGGTCCGCCATTTTTCGATTCTGGAAAGGAAGAAATTTTTTATTTTTTTTTATGTAACATATTGGCTTCCTTTTCTGCGTTTTTTGAAGATCTTTCTATGGCTCGAACCTGTTCGGCATTTGCTTGTATTTTGCAAAAATTCATTCATGTAATTCGTTGCATTTCCTGTAAATTACTTTCCTTGGGCTGCATACAATATCTCCATTAAAGATACAAACCCTACTGTAAAAAGCATTCCATGCCTGCTTGTATCTGTAAAAATTAACTTGAGTGATCTATCGTTTTTGCTGGAAACTACTTTCCTTGGTATGCACTTGTTATTTTTCCCTTTCTATATAATAAAAATACAGAAAAACAGTTCGAAAAACTGTGCTTTTTGCAAATTTTCATTTTTTTGACACTCTCACTTTATGGGTCATATTCAGTAACACCCTCTGCCTGAAGCTCCTCTGCCAGTATTTGTCTAAGCATATCTTCCTCTGGATTGGTTGATTTTTTGCTTACAAACCCCCAACAGATTTGATAAATCATAGTCATTTGCCATGCTGCTTCCAACAGAACAATCAGGTTGCTCATATTTGTAATCCTTTTTCAGTTTGAAAGTTATAACACTTCCTGTGACAGGAAGCCCCGTATCCAGCTCTTTGTCCTCTAACATATCTGCTTGATTATCATCTGAATTGAAGTTTAGTCCTTGAATTTTCATGGTACCAATATTCAAGCTTCCTGTCCGATCAAATGAGGCAAATAACGATCAATATGGTCTTCTGCAGTAGGTGACACACCATCTCCAACTGAAAAGATTCTGCAGATCTTTGCACGTGAACCCACCAACCCCTGTTTATTATGCACTGTTCAATCCATCTGAAAACCCCTTGCTTTGACTTATTTTGGTGTTTCAGACAGTCTAATTCTTGCATAACAACTCTAGGGATGATCAGATGAGCCCCTTTGATGCCTTCCAGTTGCTTCAAAGCCTGTCTAGATTCCTCTTGGATAAGGCAGCCAGTATCTACTACCATATGCCATTTCTTCTTTGAGTCTGCCACGTTTGGAAGTTGAACTATTCCAGGTATTTGAACCTCAGAGTGTAAGCCTTGCTGATTATCCATACTTCTGTTAGTATTCTTCAAGGAAGAACTTCTGGTCGGTCTGTTAATCACCCTTAAATTCTGAGAGAGAGATGGAAATGATGCCCTTTTCTGTATTTTTTCAACGTACCTAGTTCCTTTGGGAGCCAATCTACAAGTTTGTAGCAAGTGTTCCATCCTGAATTACTAAGTTTTGTTAAAGCCTGATATATATAATCAGCTGACCTTTTCTCAGGCAGTAGCAAATTGAAGCATTCTTTGCTAAGCGTTGGCCAACTAAGAATGCCTTGTTGGACAAGTGAATCTATTTTGAACACTATTTGGTAGGGTATGTCCAGATCTTCTGGAGGACTTATGATTGGCACCAAAAATGAAGTTGGATTAAATGGTCTTCCATGCGCTAACAAAATTTTTCTCTTCAATCTCTTTGTAATGTGCAAACCTTTTCTGAATATGAGAAATATCTATAGAATTGGGAAGCTCCAAACTACATGATGAAAATTGACCTACACAACAACATTGCATAAAATCTGTTGTTCGGATCCACTGAGCATCTTTCAAGTCTTTGTAGTTGCAGCCAGTAGTATCAGATTGTAAAACTGGGGACATATTGCTGTATACGCTTGCTGGATTCCCCAACAACTGGTACACTCCTTTTCTTCCCATCTTTGGAATTCTTTGAACTCACTAACCTTTTCCAGGGATCTCCCACTCCCCCCTTTTTTTTTTGAATTCTAAATGTATGGTTTTGCAATATTTGAACAGCTTCTTTATCCTCTGCAGTAAGACTGTCCCAGCCAGGCATTTTGTCCATTAGACCAGTCCAGATACACATTTCTAGAAAAAGCATTTGGCATGATGCCAACCAGGTACCTTTCCACGGAACTTAGTATTTTCTGGTTCAGACATGGTTGTAATGCGAACTTCAGTGTCATAATCTCTGCCTGTTCTTATAGTAAGATGTTTGAGGAATCCATTGTGTTTATAAACATCATAAGCAGATAGATTTGACATTGGATCCTGCCAGCACTCTTGCACAATTGCAAGTACATGATTCGCTACTTTGTGTTGTAACAAACAACTTTTTAATAAGGAGAATCTTATCAAAGCGCCCTGGCACATGAAGTCCTAAGGCGGGTTTGTTCATTTCTCTGCCATCTTTTCCATTTATTGTATCTCCAGGTAACCAACCTTTCGTTCCAAATGAAAACTCCATCTTGTTACGGTAGTGGAACTGCAGATCACATGGTACAATAGGCTTCATATAGTCTTCATGTCCTTGGATAGGAAACCTTCCTATATGAACCATTAATTCACGGACCTGCTGCTTTTTTGCCTTGACCTGAGCCTCATATGCAAGATTCTGTGTCTTACAGCCTCCACAACCTATCGCATGCTCGCAAGGAGCTATCACACAATTGTTATGAGGAGATAGGGTCTTTAGTTTTTTAACCTCCATGACACTTTGGGTGATTCATAACTAATGACTGCAATCGAAGTGCTATGATGGTATGCTGCCACTGTGAATGTCTTATGATCTTTGAAATCACCTTTATGCTGCTCTGAAATTCCTTCTTTCATCTGATGTCGATCAATCAGCTCTTCATTTTCCTTTATACCAACCTCATTAATTTTCTGTTCAGCAAGTATTTATGAAAAAACAGTTTCATTGTTCTGCATATCAAGTGGGATGATTTCTTTGAGAGCTCTACTTCGTGACTCCCTCCATCATCTAGATATGCATACATTTGGTTATCTCTCTCCGAAATTTCCAATTCTAATGAATTTGCTGGAATCATATCATCACTAATTGGCATCCTTGACTGTTTGAAATCTGCAATAACCATTGGAAACTCACTTTCCGTACCTTCACTAGACATTCCCATACTGAAAACATCTCCAACCTCTATAGGAATTAGTGAACGCCTATCAATGATACATCTGGTTTAACAGAAAGTCCAAACTCTTCCTGCAAAGCCGCTTTGCATTCAGCCCTGGAAGATCCTCTGTCTACCAATGTATAGTGGCTCGTGCATAATCTCAATGCCTAAACTTCATATTCAAACTTTGTATTTCTCACATGAGCTGGGCTCAACCCTTGTGGGAGCCGCATTCGTCTCCACTCATCTTATTGAATTTCATAAACAGCAAGCTGTTCTTTTTCCTTTTCCTGCACAAGAAACAAACCTGTTAGCAAAATTGCATATTTATGGTGGCTTTCCTTTGATCTGATTTTGCTTTTTTGGAGATTCCTTTGTACTTGCGAGCTATATGCATTCGATGTATGTAGGGATCATATATACATATGCGTGCATTAGTACATATGTCAGAAATGCAGCCAGATATTGCTTAGAACTAAATGTTCTAACACATTGCTTGTTTCACCCTTTTTTGCAGATCATAAGGAAAACATCAACGGACCCGGGGGGGGGAGCAAGACAAAGGCTACGACGAGCATCTCCAACTGTTCCAGTCATTCAGGCAATGACTGGTTCCACTTCTGACATGCCTTATTTTTCTTTGTACTTGCATACATATGTGTATATTTCTCTTCTGCATTGAATATACGTAGCTAGTCCCACGGCTCCTGTGTGGGACGCATTTTAAAAATGAATAAAAAATACTTTTCTTTTGCAAATGAGATGTTTTTTCTTTGCTGTTACAGAATAAAGTACTTAGAAACATCATTTTTAAAACACAAAATAGAGAAAGAGTATACACTAGCTTTCTTTTGTTCATGCTTAGCATCTCTCAACCTATTTTTCAGCCAGGAGCGAAAAATAGGTAACAGTGCCCACTAAGGTTCAAACCCTCGCTAAGCCATTGTGATTGCAAGCTTGTGGCTTCACTGATCCAATGTTCTCATAGGTTTGAGCCTCGACATTGTTAAATGGAGATGAGGTCCCCCATTTGTGACCTCACTGGTTCATAGCTCCAGGTCAAAAGCATTCCATGTGGTACTAGCGTCACCGGTCATATCAAAAGTTTACCTAGCATTTAAGTTTAAAAAAAAAATTTGCTAAGTTTTTCCTCGATTTTTCACCAAGTCTCAAGTTTCTAAAAATTTTGGGTCTGCCAAATAATTGCTGAGTACAAGTTTTTAAACTATGCACCATTTGGCCATTACTATAAAATGGTCAAATATAATATTCTCAAGTGACCTTAAATAGCATTGAATAAATTGTTACTATAATGGAACATTAATATAAGTGCCTTGACACTTGAGTGGTATATGTTGATGCTTCTTTTGTGACACTCTCCAACACAAAACAAAATACCAAGTATTCTATCCTCTCTTGAACAAGGAAACCTCAAATGCTAAACAATATGATCAATTAAGGCTACCCCAAGGTTTACAAATGTTATATCTAGACAACCCAATGGATTGACTCGGGGAATGATGTGATTTGCTATTATCACAAAGGGACTTAACACTTTTTGTTGGAAATTGGAATACTAAACTGACTCAAACTTCAAATAAAAGACAAAAGGATGAAGGTTTAGGAAATCTACATTAAACCTAAGGACCATGATAACAATGGATAGTCCTTTAGATAGACAGATTCCTTATGGAACTACTTTCTACTTAACTGGAGATAGCTCACAACACAATAGAAAGAGTGCAATCTTCTAAGGTAGTGAGAGATTTTCATCTTGTAAACATTCATCCAAATACCCAATGCTAGTGCAATCCAAATGAACATCCACAATCGAACTATAGACAAAATGTGATTCAAACTAACCATACATTGCAATTTGCAATCAACAAACAACAAATGGTATGAACCAAGGAATTCATCACATATCTCCACATTTCTCCATTAAAATCAATGAACTTCAACTAAAACTTGAGAAGTAGAAACCATGCAAATTATTGAAACAACACACAAAGATCCACCATATCTTCAATGAAAATTATGTGTTTATTCCAGCATAGTTCTGGCAACAATTTTTGATCTCTTCCTCCTACTACTACTTCTAACTTCTATTAACTATTAACAATTAACTGTCTTCACTATTAACCTTTACAAATGAAAAGGCCAAGCCTTTTATAGACTTTGAGTTACAAATGAAGGGCCCAAATTGATTCTAAATCAACGGCCAAGATATAATTCAATGAAACCCTAAGGTACGGCAGTTACAACTACCACCCACCATACATTTAATATCCTCCAATGAGAAAATTACAAGTCCTTTAATACACATCTTTTTGAGGAAAAGGACCAATGAAAATTAACACAGACTCTTTGACATAATTTACAAGGAGTAGATGATGACATTCCATTCAATGCATCCACATGTCCACTTGTTCTCCTTTAGATGAGTCAGGTTCAATGAATCTGGACATGTCGACCTTGAATTGTTTGATTGGTTGGAGATTTGTAGATGCCACCTCAGCTTGCATATCTTGCAAACTTTCTTCTCCTTGCACTTTGCTTCAACTTCCACTTCTATATCATCATAAAGAAGTCTCTGCATGTCCAGCAATATTTCTTGATACTCAACATATATCTCCATCGAATGAGTTTCTAACTTTGATTAACTCTTCTGAAACTATCTTCCTTAGGCTTCATTGTGCATTTGAAAATCAGCCTTTGAATAATGTATTATCTTCATATGCATATTGGATGTTGTATGCATGTTAGATCTTCTTATTCACAAATCACACTCCTATATCTGCATTGATTTCTTTTGTATCTGCATAATGTTTTCTTTTATGTCTGCAAGATCTGCCTATGAATCTTCCTTGCATCTGCCTTACATCTGCTCGATATTCGAATGATATAACATTACAAGACTTCCTTCTATTTAATCTTCTCAACATATCTCGCACTACACCTTCTCCACATTCCAAAAACCTCTTCTTATATCTTCATGTATCTATGAGGAGAGACATCCCTTAGAAAAGAGGCAACCTTTCTTTACTAATTGCTGCCTCTTTAAACTTCTAATCAATACTCACTTAAATCTTCCTGTAACTAATACTGAATCGCTGCACTTTTAATCTATCAATTGCCGGCCTTTGTCTTATATTCATACTTTTGTCTTATATAGAATCACTAGCTTGGAGATTAATATTTTCCTTTAACAAATATTAATCACTGCTTTTTACATTGCCTTCATATTAATAATAATCACTGCTCGGATAATATTAATCGCTGCTTTTCTACTTAGCATATTCACTGCTCTTCTCTTTAATATATTTGATGCCTTGTATCATTTGCTGTCCATGATGATGATCACTACTTTTAATATATAAATAGCTGTTTATTTATACTGATCGCTGCTTTCTATTAATAGAATCACTGCCGTACATAAATCGCTGCATTCTAACATGTAATCATTTCCTTTCCAATGCGGTTGATGCCTTTATATTAATCATGCATCAATAATTAATTTGAGCTCCAGACATGGGGGTCAACCAGCCTATGAGTCGGCCATAAAAGTATTATAATGAGGGTCAGCTCATGTTTAAGAATATTTAATTTACTTCAATTTAACTTCAGTGCTGCCTCTTACAATGATTCGGCCATCTTTTTATTAATTCTTCCTCTTAACACCATGTCATCAAATATGCTATCTTCAGTCATGCTTGATGCCATTTTTACTTGGACCAAAGTTGGTTACATCAATATGAATACCAGTGCCAATTTTCTTTTGACATCAGTGACAAAATTCTAACAATCTCGTCCATACATCAATGATAATATGTTTAGGCAACAAAACCCTTCTTGACATGACTTTGACATCAATGACAACTAATCCAACAGATAGGATCACAAGGAATAACAATGTCAACATAATGAGGAACTGTGTGTAAAACAAAGCATATGATGCCCATTGGCAATGATGGTGCATGTAATCAATGATGGCACTTACAATGATTCAATAAACCCCTCTGATCAAAATATATATATAAAAAGGATTTAAAAGTTTAGTTTGATCAAACAAGATTTCCTTGTGCACAAAAGAAACAAATAGGACAACTTCAAACCCTCACTTTAGAAAATACAAATTTAGATCTTTTCAAGGATATAATGTCTGTGTTTATACCCATCAAAAAGTAACTTATGAGCCAAATATAGAATGGATCCAACATCACAAGATTACAGCAGCAGGTTGACTCTAGTTACATGCCACTAAAACAAACAGCCAAAAGGCCTCCTAGAATAAGGGTTCCATAGAGCATTTTAGATTATCGTTCACTGTTTCAGATTTTTAGAGTATTTGTCAGTGGTTTGTGATCCATACAGCTATTTAACACATACACAAGTTTCAGTTGCAATACACTATACTATACACAGTACCATCTATGAACAATTTTACACAAACTAAAAGATAGAGTTCCACGGGGATACATCCACCCCCTCACCATGCCGCCACCAACACCCATAGACAAGGGATGCCTCACTCAGTGAGGCGATTTTACTAGGGCCTCCCCCTGACTTATGAGAAACATTGGGAAATCCCAGAGACCCTCAAAGGACTTGTCAGCATCCCTCAAATGCACCAGAAACTCCTTGTCATTCCTTGCATCAAACAGCTAAAAATGATTTATTGTTTAAAAAATTGGGTTTTTTTTAAATATTCAGACCACTAGCCCTAACCCCTATGTTTATGGACCCAACTCACGTCCTAAGCACTCACTAAAAGTAATAAATTAAGGTCCCAGCCTCACTCCAAATCAATATCATGTTTCAACGGCATTGACCAAGGCTGCAAGCTGCAACAAGCTGCAAGAGAGATAAAAATTGCATAGCCCTCATCATTTAGACCAGTTAAAATTTAGATTCTTCAAATTCATTGTTAGTTTTCTGATCAGTGAAGATTTGGTTAGAAATAGTAAGGACTTGATGTCATAGAAATGTAATATCCTCTCTAAAATAGAACTTAATAATAAATAACAATACAATTGAAATATTAAAATATATATGTATCAATAATTTATTGTTCATTCAAATTGAAGATTTGAATGAACTAATTTCATTAAATAACATCTTATATGAACTGATTTCATTAAATTATATTATTAAATATTTAAATCACACTATATTAAATATCCATTATAGTAATGTTAATAAAGATGATGATAATTCCTAATATTAATGAAAACCCGATAGAAAGGTAATTGGTCTAATTACCCCTTATTAATTGCTAATATCCTTGGGGAGTTTGACCGATTCATTGTCAAAGGGCATGAGTTGCCAAAGGTGTGTCTCTCCCAGAGGTTCGCAAGCCTTGAAGAGTTTATAAAGGCTGCGATCTCCCTTGGCAAGATGGAGAGGAGGATATTGCTACAAGCTAGGGTTGTCGTTGCACCAAAAGATCGACTTGTCAATGCCCGATACAACCACTAGACTTATAGAATCCACAGGAGGCTGTTAAACCATGTCGTGAATCCCCGTGAGGGACGCTGGCCCACTGCCAACAATCCCCCTCCCAGCGTCACTCGCCACAGCCTGCGTGATTCGAACATGTGACCAAGCTCTGATACCACTTGTTACAAGCTAGGGTTGCCGTTGCACCAAAAGATCGGCCTGTCAATGCCCGATACAACCACTAGACTTATAAGACATTTAAGACATAAGACATTTAATGTAATTAGAGTTAATGATGGCAGTTAACCCGTCGGTTGTCAACAATTGACACCGAGTAACTGACCGGTCACCTTTATATATTAGCAAGTCCTTGGTCATGGAGATAGGGTTAGTATGGTCATTGTCATTGTACAGACATTATTATGAATCAATGAAGATCCGAGTTTCTTTATATTCTGTCATGATGTATTCTGTCATGTCTATTATTTCTGCAATGCATTGAATTACACTTTATTGGCAAAACATTTGGCGTCGTTGCCTAGACAGACTCGGGAAAAGGAGCGGATGGCATACGGCCACGATGGGCCTACCCGCGAGCGAGATTAACCCTGAGGCGGACGACGCACGAACAGAGCTCTACGACGGAGAAGATACTACAACGAGGGAATTTTCAATCCTGCTTCAGGTGGCCATCGAAACCTACATCCGAAGAGAGACCACGGAGGCGGAAGTTCCAACAAGTGCCATGTGGACCGCACTAGAAGTTAGCCCTGCGGTGAATCAGTTGATGAACCACCTCCCCCGATTGCTCGCACAGGCTTCACTCGCACAGCGAGCTTGCCTGGAGGAAATTGCTTGCGAAGAACGACGCCAACAGATCCTCCTATAGTATGAAGAAAACAACCATCGTTGGGAAGCGCAACAGGATGGCATGCGACGGGACACTTGAACCTTGAGCCGTATGGGGCGGAATAAAGAACACTCATTGTAATAATTATGTCATATTGTTGACATAGACTTGTATCCCACAGGATGAATGAATAAAAGTGTTCTACTTTTTATATGTCGTTGTTAAATATAAAGTCGTACAGGAATTAATGCCCAATACATTGAATAAAGGCAAAAATAAGCAAGAGTATATAGATGAGTGTGTAGCCCAACGTGCCTTGATCCTTGAACAGCAAGCGGAAAGGCGACGGAGGTATAAGCGAAGGGAGGAGGAACACTCCGAAGGGGACGGTGAGGCCGACGGCCACCCACAGAGTCGGGAGGAGTTACTTGTGGAAACCCGCCGCAGGATAGAGTGTACTAAAACTCAGTTGAGGGACTTGAGGGACTTGTCGCGCACACCAGAGGCTAGGAAAACTCCACGGAGTGGGGAGGAGGCAAGGGAGGGAGAAGACACCGAGGCTGCCAGGAGCGTCAGAGGGACACCGGGGCACGGCGGTCAAGCACCTCTTACAGGATCTAACCCATCCGGAGTAGGACAGCAGCCACCAGTAGTAAAATGACAAGGCATGGCGCAAAAACAAAAACTTCCAAAGTTCCATGGGGACGGGAAAGAAGACCCTGTCCGCCACTGTCGCACTTGTGAAACAATTTGGGGAGCGAATGGTGTTACCGATCAGGACGAGTGGGTAAAACAGTTTCCCGCAACCCTAAGGGGCGTGGCCATCGACTGGTTCTCCGATACGGAAAAGAATAAAATTAGCACATGGCCTAACTTGAAGAAGGAATTTCAAGCAGAGTTTTGTCTCCTAAGAGACGATAATGAGATCATAGCCGAAATTTACGGCACGAAACAGAGGAAGAATGAGACGGTTCGAACCTACAGCCGGCGGCTCAAAGAGCTGCTAGGAAAAATGGAGAACAAGCCCACAGACGAACTGAAAAAATGGTGGTTCGTGGAAGGTCTGAAGACGTCTCTTAGACGAAAAATGAAGATCGTACCTCCCTCGTCATATATCGACGCCTATAATAGGGTAATGGATTTAGAAAGCGAGCAGAAGACGTCCAAGAAAAAGAAAAATAAATCCTCGTCAGACGACGATTCCTCTTCTGACAAAAGCAGTAGCAGTGATGATGAGTCTAATCGGAAGGTACGGGCTCTCCAGAAAGATATGGAGCGAATGATGAGAGATGAAGGCGACCAAAGGAAGCACAAGCAAAGCCGACGAAGGGGATTTATGGTGCACGGACTGCCACAGCGACGGACACACCAAGGGGTCTTGTCCAAAGAAAGCATTTTGTGATATTTGTCAGATTGCCGGACACCTTACCAAGGAGTGTCCGTACAATATGAGGACCCGTAACCAACAAGTTCTCCTTACGGAACCGTCTGCGCCAGCCGGCACGTCCCAGCCTGCGATCAACAACGCGTCGTCTGGCGGCTATCGGAACAACAGGCGAGGAGGAAGAGGCAATAATAATAAGACTAATAATAGAAGCCGAATCCAATACGACGCTAAAGGGCGGCCGATGATACAATGTCGGGCTTGCAACCAATGGGGGCATTTTGCCAGGGATTGTACGGCGGAGGAAGTGCCACAAAAACTTTGCAAGTGGTGCGGTCCGGGGGACCATGACGATGGCAACTGTCCGAAATCTGGAGTGAATTTGTTGAATGTAGAAACGGAGGATGTGCTCGCCATAACAAGATCCAAGACGAAAGCAGCCACTTACCCAGATCCTCGTATGGAAAAACGAAAGGCACTAGAGGCACAAGCGGAACTGGAGAAGGAGATGTCGACGAACAAGGACGCACACGAGCTTGCAAGTACTTCTCGCTCTGAAGCAGTAACAAATATTATAAACCAACTGCTACAGGTCGAGATACTCGTCAAAATGAAGGATCTCCTGGAAAGTATGCCACACTTGCAGACGGCACTTCTGCAATCCGTACTAATAACCCCAGTCGGCCGACCAACACATGGAAGGGACAACCTTGGTGAGACGGCAGCAAACCCATTAGCCCTGACGATCAACAATGGTAGACACCCAACAGTGGTGGAAATGGGTATACTGGGCGCCATCTTGACCGACACCATTGTCGACGGCGGGTCGGGAGTAAATGTCTTGCCAGAGGAAACGTGGAAAAAATTGGGCAAACCTACTCTCTAGTCGTCCACCTTTAATTTATTAGGAGCAGACCAACACGGCATCAAACCGCTTGGCACACTCATGGCGCAGCCAGTGACGATCGGAACACAGCCGTTCGTCTTGAACTTTGTGGTCATTGTTGGTTGAAAATTTTGTACACTTGGGGGAAATATACAAAATTGTGGTTTCAACCACAGCACACGAGTAAAAACTCTCCTAATTAAGGGAAGGCTCCCCCTATCTAACTAAAACTGAAATAAAAACAGGATGGGACAGCAGTCTTCCTTCTTTCTTCAAGAAAGACAATATCCTTTTCTCTTCACAGAAAAGGATAGCGATTGAAAACGAACAACAGTAACTACTTTCGAGTGAAATGAGAGAAAGGAAATGAAGTTTCCTGAAAGCGCAAAGACTTCCGTCACTTCCTTCGGGACGGGACAGCAATATCAAGTTCAAAGACTTTACTATTGGAAGTCCTATCTACCCTTTGCTATACTAAATTTTACAACGAATAAAAAATAACAGCTCAAAGACTGAAATAATCTATTCTTTTAACACAAAGACAAGAACTAATGCAAGCTCAAAGACTTGCTGCTATTTCTTATCAAACAGTAATTTTTCCTCAAGAATAGACGCAAGCTCAAAGACTTGTTGCTCCTTCAAGAGGGTTTCCTATTTTAATTAATCTTCTCTACTTGCAGCTCAAAGACTTCAAATCAGATTGGACTAAGCTCCTTTAGAAACACTTTGCATAGAAGAAATAAAAAGATTCAAACTCAAACATGTAGTTCAAAGACTCAAAACTTGAGTAATCCTTCTTTATTATTCTTCAAAAACTTTCAATCCACATACATAAGCTCAAAGACTTTTGCTGTAAATTTGGCAGAGTTTTTGCTTGCTTTCCCAAAAGATATATTTACAATGGACCTCTCAAGTATTTATAGAAGAGGAGCCTTGAGAAAAAGGTGGGAGGATCCTAACTAACTTGAGAGATTCTCTCAACCACCAAGACTCCTTCAATAAATAACCGAGACTTCATTAATTAACTAAGAGTTACTCTAACTAACTAAGACTTATTCCAACTACAGTCCTAATCGGACATAACTTGTAGTTGCCTTACATGTAATTACAAAAGTACAAGTAATGTGTAACTTGTATTTTACAAAAATTACTTTTACATGTAACTTGTCAAAACGAAATTACAACTAAAGATTACAAAAGAGAGAAAATTCAACTAAGTGTTGAAAAACACTTAAGTTGCCTTTTGTGAAGACATGAATCCTTGAAATTTCCTAATGCTCACTTGTAGTTCCTCGGGATTCGGTTCATGGGTGTTCTTAGCAACAACCATAGTCTTCACAATAGTGTCGTGACAACGGAGGAGGGCAGAATTGTCTTTATCCAGGATAGACTGGATCTCATGCAGAAAGGCTTGGTGTTTCATCAATGCTTGAATTGAAGATGCCGAGAATTGTTCACTCCTCCATTCATTATGAATCCTGTAAATCAGCAAGAACTTCTTCTTCTGGAATCGGCTCTCCATCCTGACTTACTATATTGCAAGAGGCCCTTTCACAATGTGAGACAATACCTTGATAGACTTCATCCCGGAATCTCCTTGCATCACTGATCTCCTCAATGAGGGATTTAAGAACAAGGGTTTTGTTTTCCATAAGTTCCTCAAATTCCAAGTACATGACCCTGGAAGAGATGATGGCGTGATCCTGCAAAATACTCAGCTGTTGTTGGGGCATAGTACGCCAGATTGCCAGACTTTTCTCAACACTTTCCAGATTCTTTTTGAAAGTGTTAGAAGTCTGATCCAATTTCTCCTCAATGGTTTCTAGCTTAGACATTATTTGAAAAGTGTCTTTTACCACTTGCATACATTGATCATGAAGCTGATCAATCCAGGAATCCAGTGCTTGTACTTTTTGAGCAGCCCTTTCCACTCCACGAATCGATTCTTGGGAACCGGAAGAACCTATGGAGTTACTCCCTTCAGCAGCAGGTTTTGTGATTTTATGGATGGCTGCCATGAGCTGTCGGTTTTCTTCTTCTAGCTTGTCTTTCTTTGCAAGAAGATCGTCACACCTTTGCACTAGTGAAGCAACAGAAAACTGAGCATCACGTTTAATGACCTCATGTGTTTGCTTGCCCAATTCTACCCTTGTAACCTTATAATCAGCAGCTGACATTTCATCAAGTGGTTTATCTGCAATAGGTTCCACAATTTCAGCTACTTTCATCTTGTTGCTATCAATAGTTACCCTAGAAATAGTCTTCGCCTTCTTAGCAACTTTGGATCTGGACTGTTTGAGTTGCTGGTAGTCAAAGGCATCAGGTGAGATCTCTTGCTTCTTTCTTTTCGGGGTGAAAGAACTAAGCCATGGAGGCAAAGTCATCAACTCACTTCCTGTAGCAGCTATAGGCAAAGGAGAAGCAGTTTCTGTTTGAATTACCGTGGTCACCCTGGGAGGAATATCTGTTTGAATAGCGACCACGGTTTGCTTAGTTACCAACGGACATGAAGATTGCCTCATGAATTCTTCAAAACCAGAAGTGGAAGTATCAATTTCTAATAACTGAATGCAAGTGGGAATATCTTCAGGAACTTTCAACACACTTTCTCGTTGTTGATCAGGAGAAGGCTCGTATGCTGAAATGGGAACTGCATTCTGAGGAGACTCATCAATAAGCAAATCAGGAGGAGAAAGAGGCGTCTCAATGGAAACTGGAGGAATGACCTCGTGAGGCGTGTCTGAAACTGGAGACTTAGGCGCATCATCAGATTGCTGCCCCTCTTCTGGATTATCCAGATCGATCACCCGAACATGGAACCGTGATTTCTCCTTCCCACGAGTAGTTGTCTCCTCAGGAGGAAGCACTACTGCACGACTAACTCGTAACTTGATCCTTGTGCCTGAAGATGAAGCACCCTCCTTATTATCAATCTGAATCTCAGACTTCCGTCCAAGAGGCCCTGTAGAATCATCTTCTTTACCAACCTTGATTTTGATAAGTCTAACAGCATTACTTTTCAGCCATGCGTTAGTGTTGGCCAAGATAGGCTGAAATCTGTCAAGGATGGAGACGCACTCCTTGTGTGACCATTGGATCAAAGGAAGTGGAGCTTCCTCAACCCTCCGTGAAGTGTATTCAGGATCAAGTATATGCCCGTCATCGATCATTCCTTGTGGGATATCTGCCAAGTTCAAGTCAACAATTTGCTCAACAGTGAGCCTGCAGTAATCCATCTTCAGAACTTCGGCTTCTGTGCGGAGATCTGCCCAGATGTCTTCAATGCGATGAACATGCACAAAGGATTTCTTGATCTTTTCCTTCATACCTCTATAATCAAAATCAGCTCTAGGTTTGAACCTCTTAAGCTTGATTTCCTGCAATTCAACCTCCATGGCCTTAGCCTTCACAGATGTGACAAGGGAGTATCGACCAATTTTCAATGGATTTGTACTGGAGATCCCCATTCCAACCTTGTGTCTAGCAGACTAGAGAGTATGAACAGCCATAATCTGTCTTCCCAACTCCATAAGAATTATCTTATCGGTTGGGTATCTTGGAAGCATGTATGGCTGTCCATCATAGCACCCAATCCTCATGTAGGTGAAGGTGGGAAATTGCAGGAATAAACACCCATACTCAGACACCTTGACCCATGCCTCATCTGATACTCTTTTATTTCTGAGATCCATGTCAAACTGACACATAAAATATCCAAAGAATGCATCTTGGACTCTTCTGAAATGCAGTCTGCTAGGTTTCAAAGGCAACTGGTCATAATATTCCCAAACTGGTATAAGCGAGCGATCACCCTTGGTAGAAAGACCTGGAAAGTGTCTAAGTGATGCTGCTAAATATACCAAATAAGAATTCATGAAGAAGGTCATAGTGGTAGGAACCGCTGCAAGTTGTTCGCACAAAGCATCGCTGATGATTTCACCCCATGAAATGTGATGCGACTGCCGTATGAACATGATGAATTGATACATCCATGGCTCAAAGACATTGGAGTGCTCAAGGCCCAACATTCTGCTGAGAAGAGTGATGGTGTCTCCTATCTCCCACTTGAAATCACAACGGTACAACTTTGCCCATCTTGAGAAGGAAGGACGTGGCTCTTGAATCCATCTATTGATGTGTCGCTTGCAATCTTTTTCCCTTTTCACATAATACTCTGCTGCACTTTCTTTGGTGATTTCCATATAAACAGGTGCAGGAGGTATTTTGAAGACCTTCTCGATTGTATCCACATCAAGACGAATTATAGCTTCACCATCATCATTTTTGATGACTCTTGACTCTTTGTCAAAATGATGGGCGCATGCAAGAACAAACTCAGGTTCTAGGGCAGCTACTGGGAAAGAAGATGCATGGTGGATATGGCTGTCCAACAGCCGCTGCAAGTTGTTATCCTGTGGATCTTCTACCCTGTGAATGAATTCTGCCATATCAACGTGCCCTATTTCTGTGTCCCTGATGCGATCCAATGGAGAAGATACCTGGGAAGGGGTAACCTCATTCTGGTATTTGTCATATTTGTATTTCATTTTCTTTGGAGTTGGCGATGCCGGCAAATCTGACATTGATTGTGAACCTGGAATGCTGTGATGAAGACTTAAAAGAGTTAAGGCCACATCATAATCAGCTGCAAATATCATTCTTTCTTTTTCAAATGGGAAAAACTTTGATCTCTGAATTTCACGGTTTTGTGAGAGGAAGAGGGGAGATATATAGAAATGGGAAAATCTTGACTTTGACCAATTTCGGATCTTGGGAGAATTTTCGCAAGTATACAAGTTGGAAAGTACAAACATGCAATCGGGGTTTTAAAACCCGAATACAAGTACACTTGTAAATTCGAAAATGGAGAAATGGACGAAAAATGGGATTTTGACTTGCGGGAAATGATGGAAATGGAAAGTACGGATATGGGGAATGCGAATGAATAGAAACGGGAATATCCGGGAAAGTCATTTTCATGAAAATGGGAAGATCTTTTCAACATGTAATCCGGTATTTAAAACCCGAATTTGCAAGAGAGGGGTATTTCACACTTTTCAAGCTTGGAATTTTAACCAAAAATGATTAAATTCCTTAACCGTAGGGGAAGAACAAGAATTTCCAGCGAACTTGTAATCGAGATTAAAAATCCCGAATACAAGCTAAGATGGAATTTTGAGAAGAATAATGCAATTTAACAATTGCATTTCAAAGGGAAGATTTCTTTCATAAAAACAAATTTTTTTTAGGGGAAGAACATCACATGCCAAAAATGCAACAAATAACGAAAAATGAAGAAAACAAGAAAATAATAAAAAGAAGAGAAGAAAGGAAGAACATACCTTTATTAGAAATGCAAAATGCTTCTCCAACAATGCAATACTTCTTGAGATGAAGAAGCAAAACCGGACTATCAAACCCTTATCACGTTTTTGTGAAAATGCCCCCAAATATGGCAGCAATCTTAAACTTGGAGGAGCAAAATGCCAATGAAAGTGTTCATTTCAAGTTTATTGGAGCAAAACGATTAAGGTATTTGCTGGAGCAATAACACCAAAGGTGTTTGAAGAGGTAATAACGCCAAAAGTTAAAAACGCAGCCAAAGAGAATCACGTTTTTGCAAAAAACGTGGTATTCAATACACATTCAATGGATTATTAAATGTCTTGAAACCTATCCCATACTCCACGCCTTGATAGGAAAGAGCAAAACGATTTAGGAGTGTGCAAATTGTTAAAGATTTAACTCCTAAAAACATGGCATTAAAGAAGAACGTGGTTGCTGATTTAGGGCAAAGACCAGCAAATGTATCCTCCAAATGGCGTGAGAGATGTCCAACAAAACATGAAGATAGGATGCAAACCAAAACGCCTCCCTCATACAACGATTTATCCACAAATTTCGCCTTGAAATGGTCAAAAATAGTTTTTCCCTTGCATTTCGGGTTTTTGGGAGCAAAAGACAAGTTCGATTTGTTCAAAATGAAGCAAATCGGGTTTTGGATAGAAAACAACAAGTTCGATTTTTCACTTTTCCCTCTTTCATGCTAAAATCGGGTTTTAAAAGACAAATGACAAGTTTAATTTTTCACTTTTTCACTCATTAAGCCAAAATCGGGTTTTTTTGGACAAATGACAAGTTTAAAATTGTCAAAAATGCACTTTTATGCCAAAATCGGGTTTTAAAAGACAAACTGCAAGTTTTAAAAATACTTGTAAAAGGGAAATAAAATCCCTACAACAAGTTAAAAACACTTGCACATATGTAATGGGGATTTAAAATCCCTATTACATGTGAAAACCATTAAAGTAGGGGTTTTTTGAACAAACTGCAAGTTTACTTGCAGTTGAGCCAAAAAAACCCTATTTTAACTAAAAAATGACCAAAAAACAATAAAAAGATAAAAACATTAAAGGGGAAACTTAAAATAAATTACAAGTGACATATTTAGAACAAAAGTGCACATGTAATTGATCAAAAATTCCCCTACAAAGACCATAACAATGAATATCATTAAAACTTGCAGTTTGAAGAAAATTCTCCACCTGCAGTCTGGGTTTTAAAACCCGAAATTGAAGGAAAGGCATAGCAAACGAACCCAGAATTGGACGAAATTCGAAACGTAGTTCGAGAATGGACTGAGGATCAAGCCAGTCCAAGGATTAGTCGAAATTATGCCTCGGGAAGCGTGCCATAGAGTAAAAATTTCAATTTTTTCATAAAAATTTCACTGTAGTGGTCCTTCATTTTTGAAAACAAAAATGAGGACAACAGTCATCCCATTGAAGAAGGAATATGATGCCATCCTTGGCAGAGGCTGGCTGATGGCGGCAAAAGCAAACCACAATTGGAAAAAGAACACCTTGTCCATGGAAAAGGCCGACAGAAGATATATCATTGACCTCAAAACCCAACTGGTCAGTGAAGAGTTGGCATCAGAGTCAGAGTCCGATGAGGACGATGGTACGGACGAAGGGAAGGATGGCAGGAAACCAGATGACGAAGGCATCTTAGGAATTCAAGCTTGTTCTGAGGACGAGACGGATTCTTTGAGAGGGCTCTTCCATTGGCAAATGGAAGACTATGAATTATTGTACGGGTGCAATGTGCTGGAGATCGAAGAAGAACCTGACGAGAACGAGTTCCCGCCAGAGTACGGACAATACAAGGAAGGGGATGCCCCTGTGGATGATGCACCCACGCACTAGTTCAACAAGAGTAAGCCCATAAGGTACGAGGAATCCACACTTAAAATTACAAACCTTGGAGAAACTTCAGAACAGAAAAATATTCTGGTCGGCGACGACTGGAATCCAGTCTTGAAGACGGCGGCGTTCAAAATTTTCACAGAGTACAAGGATGTGTTCGCCTGGACGTATAAAGACCTCAAAGGGGTACCACAAGAACTTTGTGTACACCGGATCCCTCTGGTTCCCAAAGTCATGCCTGTACGAAAGTGGCCATACAGGATGAACAAAAATTATGCTGCTAGGGTAAATAACGAAATTGACCGCATGCTCAAAGAAGGAATCATCTTCAAGGTCCAGACCAGTGAATGGGTATCACCCATTGTGATATCCTTGAAAAAGGAGGCCGATCAGATAAGAATCTGTGTAGACTTCAGGTGTTTGAATGCTGTCACAATTAAAGATCCATTTCCCATACCATTCACAGACACCATCCTCGAGGAAGTAGCGGGCCATGAAATTTATTCATTTATGGATGGATTCTCCGGATATAATCAAATTTCCATTGCAGAGGAGGACAAATTGAAGACCACCTTTGTCGTAGAAGATGGCGTCTATGCATACAACCGGATGCCATTCGGGTTGTGCAACGCGCCAGCTACCTTCCAACGGATAGTCCTCCATATTTTCGACAAAATGTCCGTAGGAAACTTCAAAGCATTCTTGGACAACTGGTCCATTTACAGCACAGAAGAGGCACATCTCGCCGCACTTGGCGAATGCATGGAAAGATGCCGACGAGCCCGCCTCGCCCTAAATCCCAAGAAATGCAGATTTATGGTGCCTCAAGGCAAGTTGCTAGGGCACATCGTCTGCAAGGCTGGACTGAAGACTGACCCTGACAAGGTACGGATCATTGTGGAGATGGAGGCGCCCGACGATGTCACTGGCGTCAAGTCATTTCTTGGACACATTGGGTATTATAGGCGGTTTATTAAGAACTTTGCCCAAGTATCATACCCACTTGATATGCTGGCACGAAGGGGGGAGCCGTACATCTGGGGGACGGCCCAAGAAGAGGCTTTCCAGGAGTTAAAGTCACGGTTGGTAGGTGCGCCAATCCTGACATATCCAGACTAGGACAAAGAGTTCCATGTACATGTCGACGAATCCAACTTTGCCATAGGGGCCACACTGGCACAAGTTGGCAGCCACAGGCTGGACCACCCAATGTATTTTGCAAGCCGACTCTTGTCAAAAGCAGAGAAGAATTACAGCACGACGGAGAGAGAAGCCCTCGGGATGGTATACTCCGTCTAGAAATTCCGACATTACCTATTGGCGACACCATTCACATTTTATGTGGATCACCAAGCGTTGATGTACCTAGTGAACAAGCCAATCATCCAGGGGCGGATTAGCCGATGGTTGTTGCTGTTACAAGAATTTACATTCAACATCATTGTCAGACCTGGCAAGAGCCATGTCATCGCCGACCAGCTATCACGGATCAAGTCTGGAGAGTCGGCCAAAGGTGTTAATGAGGATTTTCCGGATGCCCATCTCTTCCGCATTGCCGTCCTTCCTACCTGGTACACTAGTGTGGGCGAATACCCGTCAACTTCAAAATTTCCTAAGGAAATGTCATCAGGCGAAAGACGAAAACTTGTACTAAGAAGCAAAACGTTCCAACTTATAAATGGCCTTCTCTACAAGATGGGACCTGACCAAATCCTACGACGGTGCGTCTTGGAAGAGGAAATCCCAGGAGTCCTGAGAGAAGCACATGAAGGGGTCACAGGAGGACACATGGGACCGGACATGACGGCAAGGAAAGTCTTACTAGCAGGCTTATGGTGGCCGACAGTGCATAATGACACCAGAGAATGGGTGACAAGTTGTGATACATGTCAACGCGTTGGACGACCATTAAAGAGGAATTTTATGCCACTCAACCCGTCGAATGCTCAAGAGCTGTTCAAAAGATGGGGGTTAGACTTCATTGGTCCGTTGAAACCAAGTCGGGCCCGACGATGTAGATACATTGTCGTGGCGACCGAATACTTGACCAAATGGGTCGAAGCGAGGGCCTTGGCAGACAACTCCGTCGTTAGTATGGCGAGATTCATTTATGAACAGATTATCACCCGGTACGGAATACCTATACAGTTGAGAAGTGATAGAGGAGGGCACTTTGTAAACCACATTATCCGGCTGTTGACAACCGAATTCAAAATTTTCCATTCTCTATCAAGTCCGTACTATCCTCGGGCAAACGGCCAGGTTGAGGCGACCAACAAAATCATGGTGTCAGTAATTTATAAGTCCTGCGGGGTTGAGAAGGAAGACTGGGAGGAGCGTCTACGTCGGTACTTTGGGTGTACCGAACAACTTACAAGGTAACCACTAGGCAGACACCATTCCAAATAATGTACGACCAGGAGGCTGTGGTGCCAGTGGAATTCATGGTGCCAAGTCTCAGAATTGCCATTGACAACAGGTTAGGCGACATGGAAAGCCTCCGGGAGAGGCTATACGCCCTGAATAAGTTGGATGAAAGACGGACGATGGCACAGTGGGCGACGGAGACAGCTCAGCAACGACGGAAAGCCTGGCACGACAAACATTTAAGAAGGATGCAGTTCACCCCGGGGCAATTGGTATTGAAGTTTAATGGTCAAAATGAAATTAAACCAGGCAAGTTCAAGGTAAAATGGCTAGGTCCCTTTAAGATTCGCGAAGTTGGCGCGAACGGAGCCATCAAGCTGTGGACGATGGACGGGATGGAGGTGCCTGATGCTATACATGGCTCCAAGTTGAAAATCTATCACCAACGGAGGCAAGAGACGAGGTCCACCCAGGCGGACAGGTAAGTGCAGTCGTATGGAAATGACCGTACGGTAGGTCCGTACGACCCCGTATGGTACCGTAGGAAAAAAAAACGGAAAATTAAAAAATATTAAAAAATGTTGTCGTACGGAAATAATAGTACAGTAGGTTCATACGGCCGTACGGTACGGAATTTTTTTTTAATTACAAAAAAAAAAATTAATTTTAATTATAAACAAACAAACAAAAAACCGTACGGTCGTACGGAAAAGGCCGTACGGATGTACGGAATTGAGGTTTTTTATTTAAAAAATTTTTAAAACCATACGATCATACGGAAAAGGTCGTACGGACGTACAGAATTGAGTAAAAAAGAAAAAGAAAAAAGGGACGTACAGAAAAAAGTTAAAGTTATTTTTTTGTCATTAAGTGTTTTATATGGCATGAATACTCAGGAAATTGCCAAGTTAGAAAATTGTCGGGTTATAAAGACGTCCGTACAGACAAATCAGCTACTTGCCAGTTAGAAAATTGTCGGGTGATAGCTGTACAATCAAATCAGCCGTACCACATTAGCAAGGCAAATCCGTACAAAATGAAAGACAGTTAAGGCTCGAAACAGTTACAAATCGAATCCCAGACAAGGAATTTTTATTTTATTTTGATTAATGGAGACTGAACCTAGGGGATTGAAAAAGCTAGACTGGAGGAAGAAATTGCAAGAAAAAGAAGAGCAAACCAAGAAGGAAGCCAAAAAGAAACCTGCTGTAGCAATGGGCGACCAAGACAAGGGCAACGCAATTGCACAGGATGCAGGAAAGGGAAGAGTTACGCAGGTCACTGCAGATACAATTCTATTCGAAGGTTTGGCTGGAACGGTGTGCAGGCAATGGTGGGAAAATGCCACGAGCCCGTCAGATATTGAGGTAAAAATTGAATTAGCAAAAGCTAGGGTCCATGATGCTATTCAGATGCCCATTTTTAATATTAAGGAATTCGAACCCTGCCTACGACAAATGATTAAAACATATGATCCTGAACTTCGCACATCATCATTCAATTTCCAGCACACTGACATCATTGTTTCATTTAACTCTAATGATTTTGAGAGAGTATTTGGCATTCCTGACAAGGGTAAAAAGATTGACAAAAAGGTAACAAAGTTGTCCGAGGAAAGAAGAACCTAGCTATTAAAAGAAATGTGTAGGGACAACTTGACTACAAAAGAATGGAGTCGCATCCTGGATTTGAAGGGAAGAGGTCTGAAGAAGACATTTTTAAAATCTGGCATCTGGCAATGTTTACTTGACGTAGTACAGAGCAGGTTGACTGGCGCCAGCAGAGCGTCGGACGCGGCAGTACCTATGATCGCATTGATGGCAGGACTCAGAAAGGGCACGGTGTATGATTGGGCCAGTCTACTGTCAGACAGAGCCCATGACTGTATGATGCTGAAACATAAAGTATTTTATATGTCACATCACGCTATCAGATTATTTTTAGATTCCGTGCGGGTACAGGTGCCACCACACCGTAGAGGATGGCAGCCGCGGGATAGCATCGACTCCCTTAAGCCAGCTATATTTTATTGGTCAGAGCTGGATATTTTGACTACCGCCGAGGGACAGACTAGCAGGAAGAGGAGGAGACAGGCCCACGTAGTGGTGTCGGCCAGTGACACGGATTCAGGACGACATGGCACTAGTGAGGAGGAAAGTGAGGGGTCGGATGATTCAGAGGAAGATAGCACCTTCAGGCTTTCACAGACCAAGCAGCCAGTACCGCCGCAAGAGACCCCCACCACTCAAACAGTATCGTTGGCAAGTGTACCAAGGGGGCATCGTGGAATGCCTGGAGGGGGAGCTGGCAGGACCGGCTAGGTGGTATTTACTCCAGCATTCCTGACCGTCGGAGGAGAGGGAGGACCATTGGCATCATCTGGAGTCACAGTGGGTACCATCTCTACCATCCCCATACCTGGGTTTGGTCAGATGCATCCTCGACCTCCACCAGTCTAGCCATCGCCAGTCACAGCCAAGATGACGACACCAGCGAGTGCACCAGTACGCATGCCCGTCATCCTAACAAAACCTAGGACAGAGGAGGCCCAGAGGACGGTCGAGGAGAGGCCGACGGGAGACGATGTCAATTCATGGCTAGACAGATATGCGGCTCTACCTTCATCCCCACGCAAGCAGGCACCACCCACACCTTCCTACCCTTGTATTCCTTCACCTCCAGGGGTTATCGACTTGGACAGTGGCACTAGAAAGCAGGGCGATAGAAAGACACTGCTGGTGGAGGGGGGAGCGGTATCACCGCAGCAGCAGCAGGTTGGACAGATTGAGAGGGGAGACCTACTGCCATGGTGCAGTTCTTAGCCAAGATGGAGGAGGAGGTTCAGTTACTGGTTGCCTTGACAGTAGAGGAGTCTGTCGGACAGCTCACTTTGCGAAGACTCCTTGCGTTTGCTACATCTGGAGTAGCAATGGCATTTCAACAGTGTCTTGAGCAACATGGATGGCCGACGCTTGATCTTCCAGAGATGCGAGCAGAGTGGCAAAGCCAGGAGGTGGCCGAAGGGAGTCAGACAGAGTCTGTGGGACGGATTGAGCAGGTTGTACGAGATAGGTATCTCGAGCTTCGAGAGACTCAGCTCAGGGCGGATAGGGCTCAGGAGGAGTTGGCCACTCGCATCCCTACATTGGAGACAGAGTTAGAGCAGCAGTGCACCCATGCTAGGAGTACAGATGAGATCCTTGCCACCGTGAGAGGAGAATTGAGTGCCGTGAAGGCAGAGTTGGCAGTGCAGTCAAATGAGAGAGCCTCAGCAGAATCGAGAGTTGCTACCCTGGCAGCCGAGTTGGAGGCGAAGCATCAGGAATTGATGGAGGCAGTGTTTCGAGTGAGGAGTTCCCGGGAGCGGCAGTTGCAAGCTGAGCAGGACCTCCGATACCGGACCGACCAGGTGGTACAGCTTCGGGAGCAGTTGCAGTAGCAGCCCCAGCCCCTCCACCATCAGGGACGCCTCCATTACCCCCTCAGTAGTCCGTGTGTAGTTGTTATTTTGTGGGGTTCGTAGTTGTTCTCTGTTGTAGGCATATCATTCCCATTTTGTTGTCTGTCATCTGGAGACGACATTTCTTTTTGGGGGGGATGATGTTGTCAGGTAATTAAGCAATAAGACATTTAATGTAATTAGAGTTAATGACGGCAGTTAACCCGTCGGTTGTCAATAGTTGACACCAGGTAACTGACCGATCACCTTTATATATTAGCGAGTCCTTGGTCATGGAGACAGGGTTAGTATGGTCATTGTCATTGTACTGAGTCTATTGACATTATTATGAATCAATGAAGATCCGAGTTTCTTTAAATTCTGTCATGTCTATTATTTCTGCAATGCATTGAATTACACTTTATTGGCAAAACAACAATCCCCCTCCCAGCGTCACTCGCCACGGCCTGCATGATTCGAACATGTGACCAAGCTCTGATACCACTTGTTACAAGCGAGGGTTGCCGTTGCACCAAAAGATCGACCTGTCAATGCCCGATACAACCACAAGACTTATAGAATCCACAGGAGGCTGTTAAACCATGTCGCAAATCCCCGCAAGGGACGTTGGCCCACTGCCAACAGATATTGGGGAAAAAAGAGGAAATAGGAATACATCAGCAGTCACATTGACTGGGAAAAAACACACAAGAATAATGAGAATAGAAAGAGGGACTTTCACCAGCCAGCATCACACTTAGTATGGGTAAGTTTAAGTCTGTCATAATACGTAGAGGAGTGATTTATATTTATTGACTGGTTAAATACAACATTCATTAATGTGATAATAGGGGCTGTTCTCAGTCTAAGACAAGTGTTCATATTTAGTATAAAGAAACTAATACAACATTCAGTAATAATCATTTTTAAGTTCATATCAGACATAAGATTATAAGGTAATCTGATTCAATAATGTTAACTCATTACTGACAGAAAATAAGATAATATATAGAACTAACATTACTAATACAACAAAAAGGTTTTTAATATAAAGTCATTATTATTAACACATAACAGTGCTGATATTATCATGGAATCGGTGAGACCAAACCAGAACTGTTATTAAGTTACAGGCACTAACATCCTTATTCTTGGTGGTATGCCCAATGATGTGCTTAATATGAATGCTTAATATATGAAGCACGATAATGTTTTTATGCAGAGTATTAATAAATAACTACTAATAGCAATATAATAATTATAATAAATACTGATAACAATATAATATTTATAATAAGTAGATAAATACTGATAATAGTATAATAATCATTATTATTATAGTATTTTATAAGAACTGCTCTGCAGTAAAAAAAATATATTATGATACTATCTGAAAATAAATAAAATATAAATATATAAATATATATAGAAATAGTAATTTGAATAAACAAGTAAATCTGAGATTATAAATCAGATTGAATTATCAATTCAATATCAGCAAGAAGAGTATGTTTTCACTGATTGGATTCATGTTAAGATAGACTTGTGTCATAATCAACTTAGTTTAAGTCGTAAGTATATTGAAATAGCTTAATTATGGTTAAAACAAGTCTAAACCTAGACCTAGTAGGGGACATTACAAGAAAACATGATAAAATTGTGAAAATGGTGTGCACCGTGAAAGTCTGTGTAGTTTCAAAAGCTTAGATTCTAAAAATGGCTGCCCCAAACCCCACACCCACAATCCCCAAATCTGGGCTCTTGGTGCCCCTATCCTTGAGACCTGTCCTCCCATCCCAAGACTCCATAAAACATAACTAAAAGATAGCAGATCAAGGACCACCACTCAATCCATAATCTCACAATATAATCCAGCACAGCATAACATAATTCTGAAAACTTTTTTTACATGGGCTGCCATTGGCCTAACAAATAAAGAGCTCTGAAGCTTGACTGGATACCAACACATTTGACTTGAAATTTTCTGTCTAACTACATCAAAACAAAGTGACATGAATAAAGTTAACAAGGATTTCGTTATGAAACCCATTTTTCCCTCGTGATTCATTTGTCTCGGACTTCATATTGCTGTTCTGGATTGATATCTTGTTAAAACAGGTCAAATAAACCTGGCAAAAACAAATTGACAAAACTTCCAAATATTTATTCTGTGGTCATGGGTTTCCATTAGAATAAATGTTAAGGAAAAAATTCAACTATCATTACATCAAATATGTATAGCATTCATGATCATAGTAATTCCACAGAATAAGACATTATGGTATGAGAAAAATTCTCGCTTAACTATATGTAGGTCAAAACAGTGATAAACTCATCAGGATTTCCAAAGAGGATAGGCCAACTTACCGACGAAGTATCAAGACGAAGTTCCCAGCTTTTAAAAAGAGACTTCACACTTCCTGTCACAGATTCATTTAATGCAGATACCTGCAGACATAATATCAATAGAAATAAGAACGTGCAATGATATCAACAGAAAATCAGACAAAGGCTGCAAAAAAAAGGAAATAATATTTATGGTTTTGAAAGACAAAAAAGTAGTAAATGCATAGTTGAAAAATTCGGACTTGGCAACGACTCGGCTGGCCGAAAATTTTTAAAAACTCAGGAAAAAATCGGCAATAACACGACAAATTTATCAAACATTTGAAAATATATAATTTCTTAAAATATTCTTAAAAAACACACATATACACTATATTTTTAAAAATGTATATATGTACAACCACGAAATTCAAACTTTAATTATAACTAATCAAAATATAAATGACAACAATGTCTATCCAACATTTGCAGACAGATCATTACATTCATTGATTAAATAAAATTAAAAAATCATATTAAATTAAGAATTTTAATTAAAATTGATATAAATGGTCAAAGCTGCATTTTATTGAGATTCTAGAATAATAGATCATATGACTTCTCATCTACTAAAAATATTATATAATATTAAATAGGTATACTAAATATTTATAAAACTATATATAAACAAATAGTATTATTCACATGACCATAATATATCTACTAATTAAAAAATATTAGAAAATTAAAAAGAATATTACATAAATTAAACATATGTAAATACAATATATTTTCTACAACATAAATATTAAATATCTAATTTTTATATTAATAAATAATAATTAATATATAAATAAATAAAAACATTAGATTACATATAGAATAATACTAAAAATATATATAAACATATTATAGTTGAATAATATTAAAAATATACAAGAACATAATACAAAAATTATTATGAAGAACATATCTATTGAAAATTTGAAACCCATTGTCGAGGAAGAGAGGGAGGGGGTTTCTACAGCATGGCACCCAAATGCTTCATGCGAAACCACACCAGTTTGGAATCCATGGACAGATTTCTGCATTTTCAGCTTCAAATCCAACTTTGGCTCATGCACGAGAAATTAGGTTTGTGGAACGAAGAGATTGATACAGCGATAGGGAGAAAAATTAACCCCTTTGTTTGCAGCGATAGGGAAAAAAAATAACCTTTCTCTTTGTAGCGATAGGGGAAAAACGATTTTTAAAAATATATTTTAAAAAAAACCTGTGGCCTTCAGCCATACAAATGTTCGGCAAATTTCAACGATTTTTTAATTATACTTTCAAATTTGCCGTGTTTCGAATTTCATGACAGAAATCTTTTAAAAACCTCATTTGGTGAGTAAATGAAAAAAGAATTGCAATTTTTGGCGGTTTTTTGAGCAAAGAATCACGGAGATTTTTATTAAAAAATGTCTACAAGTTAATCCATGAGTGACTCACTAGGGTTTCCAACCCACGAGTACTCACTATTTTACTGAGTTACAGCCGATTTTTTCATCTATTCTCTAATGTATATGAGGTTATTCAGCAGCTAACTTGAGTTGCAAATAACTTTTGGGAAGTCATATTGGATCTAATAGGTAGCTTATGGATTCATTTATATGGACCAATCAAAACATTGAACATGTAAGTTAATATTATTTGATGAGTGTTTACCTATATGCAGCACATATCATTGTATTTCCATCATGATTGCAATGTATCTTAGTAGAATTGTTGGAGTGAATAAGATTTTGTACCCAGTAAAGTCTTGTACCTAACTAGTTCCTAGTAGGAGACTTATTCTTGTCACTTAAGTTCACATGTCTTAGTCATCTAGATAAGATCTTATCTTTATGACTTTTATTTAATTCTAGTTACCTAGGTCATTTAATAATTGATTGAGGCAGTTGTCTCATTGTATAGGATTAAGACACGTCATCATCCTATCTGATCCTACCTCACAGCTTGCCTTTATAAGCAAGGCATCTGATTGTAATATTTCATATTAAACCAATATTCATTCATTCTTGCATCCATAATTAAGTAAGCTATTCTTGCCATTTTATCACTTGTGGAAGCTATTTTGGTCTTATAGAGTTCTTAGGGGTGTTGAGGAGTCACCATTAACTCCTACATGATATCAAAGCTCCAATGTTGCAGATTCCTTCCCAAATTTGAAGGAGATCATAAGGCTTGAAGAATTTGTTGAGTGCAAATTAGGGTTTCAAGGACCTCACAGTTGAATTCAGGGCATCAAAGAAAATTAGCTGAATTTTTGGAGCAGTTTGGGCCAAATCTAACTTTGCCATCGCATCCAAAACCTGAAAATCTACAGATCCATTGTCAAATCATCAGAAACGAAGATTTTTGCCCGGAGGGCATAGAGGGTTTTGGCATCTCAACATATTCTATATAGTCATACGTATGTACAGATTTGTACTTGATCGTACCATATGGATCGTACAGATGTGTCAAAAAAATTGGTGGGGTTAAACTAAACTTCGATGGGGCCTAAAGGGAATCCTAGTCCTTCAAAGCTGAATTGCACCATTCGAAATTGAACCACAACTATAGTATGCAAAGCTTCCAAAGGTCTCACCAATGGAACAAATAAAGAAAGAAATAGAGTTACAGGCTTTACTATTAGGTTTACAATTAAATAAAAATATAAACAAAACAAAGATTGAAATTGGAGGTCACTCGTCTCTAACAATAAATGCAATTGGACATAAAAGACTCGATGGTTAGAGACTTAACTCAATCCTCTTATTAATATAAATGGAATTATCGATTGTAGAAGAATATATTGTTGTTGAAATATGTCATTAATTTCAAAAAAATTGACAAGATCGTTAGAAATTGTCATTGATGTCAAAGGAGTTGGAAGAAGATCAACCCATGAATGACGGAGGAAAAAGAGACATTAGTGTTGGAAAGTCGCTAAGGATTATGGAGAGGAGTAATAAGTGATTAAATGTATTTTGTACATGAAGCAAATATATATATGAAGAGGCAGATTCCTTTCCAACAAAAAATAATATTGGTCTAAATTCATTTTTATTAATTATAGCTGAACCCTCTCTAAACTAACGCCACATAAATTTGAAGAAAGTCAAGTGAAGTAAATATCTGTTAAGGCCAGCTTATTGAAGTAGTCGCCTATGAGGAGGATTAGATATAAACAATTATCAGGCCAACTTCACTATTAGCACCCAAGTTATGGCATAAATATATTAATATCAGCAATGAGCAGCAATTCGTATAAGTAAAAGTAGCACTTATGTTAGAACAATGGTTGTGTTTAATATTAATAAACAAAGAAAAATAAGATATGACTCAATCAATAAGAAATGAGCAGTGATTATCATAAGGATTAAGGCAGCGATAAAGTATTATTGAAAGGAGCGATTAATATACATAAAACAAAGGCAGCATTTGTTAGTAATAAACAAAGACATGTTAAAGGCAGAGCTCATTTTAAGAAGTGATTAAGATTATGTTAGAGGCAGCAATTAATATGACAAAAGGTGATGTGCTCTTACGAATTATCTCTATTCAAATGTAGTATGCTGCCTCTGTTGTTCTTTTTAGATTAAAAATACTATGTTATTTTTTGGGGGGGGTGTGAACTTTCAAACTAGAGAGAAGGTGCAAAAGGGGTTTATTGCTTTTTTGTTGTTTTTTTTATGGATAAGCTGGAAACAATAATAATTGCAGCAAATGCTAATTCTGAAAATAACACTAATAACATGCAATTTAGGAGCCGGATCAAAATATTTGAATTTTCCACAATATAACAACCTAGTTCATCAAAAACCCTTACATATCAAAGCCAAAAATACCAAAAAAAAGTTGTAGATTGGGAACCACTACTGTAATAAAATCAGACCTGCAAATTCTCAAATCTAGACACCTCACCTTCAACTTTGAGTGCCAATTGCCAATGGAATGATGGAAGGATGTCTGCAGGCCCTAACCACCCAATTTGGTCCAATAAAACCCTTCAAAACCTTCCCAAACAGCTTCTACAAATCTTCAACCCACATGTTCCATGCAAGATAATAACCTCAAATCTCCCAGTTTGTATCTTTCAACATTGTAGAAGATGTCATCAGCAAGGGGTTTCGTCCTCACTAACCCAAAAGAAAGCCTCTAGAGAAGCCACAGCCAAACTCCAAAAACATAAAAACCTGAATGAAAGAATAAAGTTTCAAAATAACCCTCAAATAGGGCGCACCTCCAGCCCTAATTCCCATGTCCCAATTGGAGGCAAAAATCACTTTATTTTTAATTTATTAAAACCAAAGTTCCCAGACTCGGACTTGACTCGGACTCGGCAAGGCCGACTCGACTCGTGACTCGGCTATGACTAGACAACGACTCGGCAATGACTCGGCAACCTTGAAATTTAGAGATTTTTAACGATTTAAAACTTGTTTCATGCACCCATTATTGAATAAAGCTTAAAGACACTATAACATCATCAAATAGAAGCTAATTTGATCACATACATAAACATACATCCATCACATGCGTAGAAATGTAAATTGTGGCTGAAGGAAATACAAAACATAGATATATAGAGTTATAAATGTTGTCAAATGTATATAAAATCCATGACATCAAATGTTCCAAAACATATATGTAACTGTAAACAAAAACAAGTTTATGGCTCAGGCTCTAGCTCATCCTCAGCCTCAGCCTCAGAGTAGTTTGTCTGCCTCTTACAAAAGTGTATAAGGTAGGTACTGGATGACTAAGTAGCCATAGTCTCCGCCTGTGAGGTGCCACAATGATCAACATCAGTTGTGCCTGTGTCGGATCGTGCTCTATCCTCCTCCTTTGCCATAGCCACAGACTCACCCTCTCTGTCTGCCTGGTCAACCCACTCATGGTCCTCCTCACTGAAGACGGGATCAATAGCCTCAGTGATCCACTCAGACTCTAGATCGATCTCCGCTAGAGTGATCGGAGAGGAGTCATGATAGGGAGGTAGTGCAAGGTGGTTGCCAAGTGGCTAGAATGTTTACTAAATGAAAGGTTCTTGCTGTTTCACGGTGTAGACACCAAAATCAGAGTGCAACAAGCTAGTAGGAAACCTAGCAACTCTCCTTGTTCCACCTCCCTAAGTCAAACACTTCATGGTTGCTCAAGGGCTTCAACTCCATTGTTTTAGTATTCCTTCACAAATGCTACAAAACCGACTTATGGAGTCAAACTCACCAAATGTGTTGGATTCATGGAAGGTTCACTTATTTCAACTTGATTTGTTGGTTTTTTTGCTTTACAACCTTCTTTGTCATACCCGATTTGACAAAATCCAAGTTTTAGGCCTAAAACGGGCTACTAGGAATTAGCCCTCCTTTTGGGGTTTTGTGCTCACCCTGCTCCAGCGATGGACTTCCAAACAAAAAGAAGTTGATATTCGAACACCCTTTTGGGAGTTCTTGAAGATTTTCTAAGTCTTAGGGTCCCTTAGGCCTTCTCCGTGACTGTCCCAAAAATGGGTGCAAAAGGAGGGTTTGCAAGGGTTTTAATGGCAAATAATGACTAACAAGTTGGAGACCTTCAATATGGACCATACAAACTTGGTTCTACCATGTTACTTGCTAAATAGGCCATGAAAAGACAGGTTTTACACCTTCCAAAGGTTAGGAAATAAGATTTACAAAGTTGCTCATAAGGCATATGCAACGTTGACAACTTTCCCATTATTGCTGTCTACAAGCACATCTTTAGTATAAAAAGCAATTACATTTCAAAACATGAGAACATGTCCATCATTAAAGACACAAATATCACATTAGCCCTGCACAAAAGCCATTAGGCAATTACAAACAAAGATTTGTTCACTGTCAAGTCATTTATGACTGCACTTTTCTCTTTTCACTGTTTTTCCCTTTGGACCTGCACTTTACATTGTCAAAACTCTCATTTGAAGATCTGTTTTGTGCTTTCTTAGCAATGCTCTGCCTTTTTATGCTTGATGTCCTTCATACCTGCCACTTGGAGAGGAGAATTTCATGTACAACTTCAACAAAAATGTAAAAATCAGTCATAGTTGACTGTGGCAGCCAACTGGGCATTATAATTTTGCCTCAAAGATCATCAATTGATCTTGGCAACTTTCCAACCCATGGACAATACCAAAAATCGCTCCTTGTTCTTGTTTGCAAGAAATTAGGAGGAGGTACAAGGCTTAACAAACCCCAACATGTGGTGGAGAGTAAGCAAGTGAATAGAAAATCAACTCTAAAACAGTGACTCACTGTTTTTTTACATCATTTACTCAAACTGAAAATGCAATCATCCTCCTTATGGCTTAGTGTTGTGACCATTTCACACATTGCCCCATTGCAAATGGGGACCCCTGCTTTTTGCTTTCTAGGGTTTGTTTTCCAAGTCTTTTAGGGTTTTGTCTATTAGCCTTTGCATTTTGAGTGTCGCCAAGGGGATCACCTGGATAGCAGGTTCTGCTTGAGTGAGGTCAAGTTGGTGAGTGATGAAGTCTAGAATGTCCCGAAATTTGGCTAAGTCTGAAATGTCTTGATCCTGAAATTTGGTTAAGTCTGGAAAACTGAAAATCCTCCAAAAACTAGATTTTGCAATATAACTCCTGGAGGTCTGAAACCACTCTCAAACATCCTGAAAGTATATATGGAATATAACTTAAAGTATAAGAAAAGCTTCTTTCTTATACTTAAATGTTATATTCCATAAAATTATCCTGACGAAGAGTTCAAAAAGTCAAATTTCGCTCCTGACCCTTCCTGAGGGTCCAAAGCGAATTTCGCTCCTGACCCTCTCAGGGTTCCAAGGCGAATCTCGCTCCTGACCCTCTCAGGGTTCCAAGGCGAATCTCGCTCCTGACCCTTGCTGAGGGTCCAGGGCGAAAATCAATCTAGGACTCATTTCTTGCCTTATTTGACCAAATTTTGACTTGCAAGGCATTTTGAAGGGAAAGTTGGAAATGTTTGAAAACCTTGAAAAAATGATGGATTTTGGCCAAGATTAGCAATTTCGCTCCTGACCCTTCCAGAGGGTCCAGAGCGAAATTCATTATAAACTTCACTTGCCACCTTGTTTGAGCTTGAAACCTTGTTCCTGGCCTTGAAAACGATCTTACCTTGCCCTGTGAAATGATTTCAAACTTAAAGACTGAGCAGTTTAGCCTGGGATGAAGATTTCGCTCCTGACCCTTGCAGAGGGTCCAGAGCGAAAATCTTATTTGAGCTTATTTTTTACTGACTTTGGCTAAATTTTTTATGTGCAGGGCCTCCTGGAATGAAGATTGGACGTCACTTGATGCATTTGAAGGTTTGAAAGCATGAAAATTGATGTATTAAGGGCAACAAAGGCAAATTCACTCCTGACCCTTGCTGAGGGCCCAGGGCGAAATTTTGAATAGCTCTCATCTTGCATGGAAAAAAGTCAAGTTTCGGACATAGATGAAACAAGGACATCTCCCTTTACTCACCTGAGAAAGTGTCAATTTGAAAAAGTGAAGGATTTTGTTGAAAACTTAAAATTCGCTCCTAACCCTTGTTGAGGGTCCAGGGCGAAAATCTTGTGGGAGATGCTTTTTGCTTAGTCTTGGTTGAATTGGAATGTCAAAGAGGTTTCAAGGTAAAAAATGAAACATTTTGAGTCTAGATTACAAAATTCGCTCCTGACCCTTGCTGAAGGTCCAGGGCGAAAATCCTAAAACCTATCTTTTCCTCCAAAATTTGAACAAGGCCAAGCTTAGACATGGGTGTGAAATGACATTTGGATTGCCTTGAAGTTGGGTTGGATGGTTAAAAATGCAAATTTTGATGCCCAAAGGCAAATTCGCTCCTGACCCTTGCTAAGGGTCCAGGGCGAAATATTCAAATCCTCCTATTTTCCTTGCATTTCAAGATTGGATTTTGGTTTTTATGACTTGGATGGGAGAAGGACATGTGTGTTATGCCTTAGAAATAATTTGGAGCTAAAAGAATGAAAGAATTTGCTCAAAAAACTCAAAATCGCTCCTGACCCTTGCTGAGGGCCCAGGGTGAAAATTGCAAAATCAACCTATTTTCTTTGAGTTTTGGCTAAGGCAAGGATGCACTAGGGTAAAAATGGCCTTCAAAAACATGATGAATAAAGATTTGCTTCCAAAACTTGATGATTCTAAGCCAGGGAAGAAAAATCGCTCCTGACCCTTGCTGAGGGTCCAGGGCGAAAATTTGAAAATCCCCTATTTTGCCTTGCAGGAACGAACCAAGCTTGGATGGAGTGAAAGAAGAAGACCTTTGCCTAGCCTTGAAGGGTGGATTCAAGAAAAGTTGATGAAGGAGTAAGCACAAATTTGAAAAATTGCTCCTGACCCTTGCTGAGGGTCCAGGGCGAAAAAATCCTAAATGCACTTTTCTTCCAAAATTCAAGTGAAATCAAGCCCAAACTCCAGTAAAAGATGCCATTTGGAGTGCCTTGGTGATATTTTGGATTTGCAAAAATTGGATATTCAAGGTCTAATTTGGAAAATCGCTCCTGACCCTTGCTGAGGGTCCAAGGCAAAATTATTGTCAATCTTCATTGCGGCCTTAATAAAACATCGATATTCCTCAAATCCCCCAAAATTGCTAAGTTCGAGACATTTTTTTTTTTAAAAAACTAAATCAAATTCGCATTAAATTTGGGGCATTGGCAATTTAATAAATTAATTTTTAGGCCTTGACATAAATAAAAAATTCCCCTTGGAGGCATTGAAATTAATTTTGAAAATGAAAAAATTAAGTTGGGCGCTCAATATTTGTTATTTGCCTTTATTTGTCAAGTCGGCCTCCTTTTTTAGTGGTTTTTATTTTATTTTAAGGCCTATTTGCTAGGTCGGCCTCAGGGTTGATTAGGGTGAGTGCTCTATATAATGGGGGAGTGTTGCTTTAAGTTTCAAATCATTCATTCATCCTTCTAAGTACGAAATTGAGGAGCAAATTGGAGAGGCGAATTTCTTGCTAGATTGGAGGATAATTTCCAGATTTTGGAAGGTATTTGAAGGCGAATTTCCAAATTTTGAAGAAGCTAGTGGAAGGTGGAGCTCTTTTGAAGACTAATGGAGGCGTAATTCATCCAAGGGAGGACTATAATCTAAACCTTGTCTAGCAAAATCCAGTCTTCTTTCATCATTTTCGAAGGTTTTATAGTTAAGCATTCAAGGGGGAGGTATGAAGAATTATTTTGAAGTTTTTATTCAAGACTTATTGTGATCTCATTGCAATTTTGTAAAATCTAAGTTTTGAAAATCCAATTTCCATTCATAATATATTAGGAAATGAAGAATTCTAGATTTATCATGAAATTTCCTAATCAATATCTTGAATCTTCCCTTTGGAGAGTCTTAATTTCTACACTTTAAGATATAATGCTTAAAGACTAATTTCGGAATTTTTGTGTAGGCATCAAATAGCGACTCCCAAGCCCGGAGGATCTACAAGTCAGCAGGCTCTCATAAAAGAAGATCCGGTCCAGGACAAGGATGATCTCCTCCAGCTCAGTATCATCAAAGAAGATCAAGCAAGGACAAGGGCGACCTCCTCCAATCTAGCATCGACAAGGACGGCCTTCTTCGATCCAGCATCATCAGGAATAACCTCTTCCAATCCAGCATTCCAAGGCGAGGTACATCATCATCCTGCACATAAAAGACAAAAGAAGTCAGAACAAGGGTTCGTTGAAGAAGCAAACAGTTTCAGCATCGAATTGGATATCTACCAAGTTGCAAGTATCAGACAAGGTGGCATCCTAGTCATCACTCCTTCAGTCAGATTGGTCCACCTCAGCATGTCCAGATTCGATGTACCTAACTCATGGGAGGTGGCACAAACTTCGATGTACCTACCCCAGCTATCCATTGGTCGAATATTCCAGAGAAGACATGTGTCCAATTAATACAATTATTTCATTGGTCAGAATTAAGTTTGTTGTAACAAACCCTAATTAGGGTTTTCATTGTAGAATCTTGGCCATTGATCTCAAATTGATCTTAGCCATTGAATTGTATTAAGGGCACTATATAAGCCCCGGCTCTTCATTTGGTAAAGGCTAATAGAGAATAGAAAATAGTTAGTCAATAGTTAGAAGGTGAGTAGTCAGTTGATAGAATAGCAATTAGAGTAGAATAGGAGGACAAGGCAAGAAATTGTTGCCATTGATTGTAAATAAACTCCATTTTCATTGAAGTAATGGTGAAGTGTGTCGTTTCTTGTTGAATCTTCAATTCTAGATGGTAGATGATTAGATCGAATGAAGGAAATTGTTGAATGCACTTGTGTGGAATCCGTCTAATCCAAACCACTAGTCTCTTGTTGATGGTAAGGGCGCCTTGCGTGGTCAACTGGAATAAAATGAGCTTAATCTTAAGTCGTTACACGTCTATTGTTTCATGCATTATCTTGAATGGTGATCAGTGTCTGATGGTGTACGATTTGAACATATTGGAAGCACCCCTTAGAAGATCGCATTGAGTTGGTGTCAAATTGTTCAAGCCTGATGGTGAGACCCAGTCCAGTAGGACTCCACCTAGTCATTCATCCATCTTCTCGCATTCTAGGTAGTAGAGTAGACTTCCTGAACCTTGCATCTTTTGCCATTTGTTTGTCTTCCAGTTAGTTAGTAGGACTTGTGATTCCAGCAAATCAGACGTTCAGGTCATTGAGTGTAAGTCCCCTTGTGATTCCAGCAAATCACATCATACCACTGGTGCTTATCCACACGTAGAGATCCTACAATGAAGAACCTTGAAGTCATCCTGATTGATCCTTTTCGCGATATCTTCAGCATTCAGAGGCTTTATTCAAGAGAGGATAAGGTACCATTTGGGGTATTTTATTCTGTGTTTGGTCGTGTACAAAATACACGTCAACACTTAGGAAGCCTCTTTGCCTTGACATACAACCTTAAACATCAAAGCAAGTCTGTCCATCTGATAAATGCATTTGCTATGGAAGAGCAAAGCATCAAACTACTTCAAGACCCTAGCCAAATGGCACACTTGCCTAGGGCTCCATGGCCACAAAACTCCCTACACCTGCACTTTTGAAATCAAAACAAGTATGTACATATCTTACAAGTTAACCAATTGGTTCTTGGGAAGCCATGAGCATTTAAGGCCTCAAGAAGCCAAGTTGGTCAAGCATCCTTGCCAATTTCCTAGACAAGGCAGTGAAACTGTCAAAACCAAATATTTTTGCACAAAACTCAAAACTTGATGAAATTAAATGCCACCAAAGGGAAAAGCTTCAAGAAACATGAGAGAACATGAAAATGCCAAAACAGTACGGACAAGTACAGCAGGCGTACGGACTGCTGCTCACTTGGAGTCAAAACATAGTGAAAAACAAGGAACTTTTAGTGCAAATTCTCAAAATGCCTAATAATTTCGAATGAACAACCCTTACAATAGTTCAAACAGGAGATTAAATACCTCTCCCAGTTGGTTAGCCCCCTGTACGGACTGGTACATGTCCAAGAGCACTTAAATTTGACATTTTGATGCCTAAATGACAACTTTTGGTGCCTAGAAAATGCAAGGTTGACCTCAAAGACCTACAATCAACTAAGAGCACTACTCACACCTACAAACCAAGCATAAGACATGTCTAAGCACTTTCAAAACAAAAACCACATTAAAAACTCACTTTTCCATCATTTTGCCAGGCAACTCCAAACTGGCAACTTTGAGCAAAAAGATGAAAACAAGAAACCAAAACCACACGATGAGTTCAAAACTCATCGAAACAACCTAGAACAACTTCAAAAACATCTTAGACAACTTTCCAACTTGAAACTAATAAAAACCAAAATTGCTATCAAACCTGAGATGAAAATGAGACCTAGGTGCTCCTGCACCAAATCAGTGTCCAAAATCTGTCTGGTCAAGTCAAAACATGACCTGCCGCGACATGAGTCCTGGAGCTCGGACTCAGCAAGTTTGTCCATAACTTGCCTGACTCGCGAGTCATGCGAGTTATGCGAAGAACTCGCCAAGTCCGAGTCACTCGCCAACTCAAGAAACACGCCCGACTCGCAGGGAGTTTTGATACTCTGATTAAAACTCCTTATGCCTCCCTAATTCCATCGCCCAAAATGGAGAAGAATTCAATTTATTTTAATATTTTTTTGAAACCTGTTGATGTGTTTTTTATGTACTTCATACACAGAATAAAATACCAAGGTACCTTATCCTCTCTTGAACAAAATCTCCTCAAATGCTGAACTAAGTGATCACTTGAGGTGACTCCAAGGTTCCAAATGCCAGTTCTTGATGTGTGGATAAGCTCAATGGATTGATGCGATATTGTTGGAATCACAAGGGGGACTTACATTGATACTCGAACTCTTGCTTGAATGCGGCTACAACTTGAGATCTAATTGACTTTAAAAAAAGAGAAAAAAGATAAGGGTTTAGAGAGATCTAATCTACTCCTAAAATAAATGATAGCATTGGATCATGCTAGGATGGACACATTCCTTAAACCAAGCTTTGCTTCGCCATGTTGCCAACAACTACACAAAACCGATGCAATCTTCCAAGGGAAATGAGAGGTTTTCATATCATGAATGTTCATTCAAATACCCAATACACTAGCGCAACTTAAATAAACATATCCACAATTGAACTTAGCACATTTTAATGTTCAGGCTAACTATGCACTGCAATTGAAAATCATCCAACCACAAATAGTATGAACCAAGGAATTATCAACATCCACACATTACTCCATCACAATCAATGAACTTCATATAACAGGAGGATCCAACAAGAAACCATACAATATGCAAAAAAAACACCACTGTCCACCATGAATTCAATGAAAAGGATGTTTATTACAAGCTTGGCAACAATTTTTGTCTTCCCCTCGTACTCTACTCTAATTCCTTTTGCTGCTAACTATTGTCTATGAACCCTTTACAAATGAGAAAGCGGAGCCTTATACAGTGCTTTCAATGCAATTGAATGGCCAGGATCAAATCCACATCAATGGCCAAGATTGAAAGATAAAAACCCTAATTAGGGTTTGTTACACCCATTGCATAACATTTAATGCTTTACCAATGATAAAATTACACTGAACTGGACACGTGTCCATCATTGAATGTCGACCAATGAATGATGAGGTTAGGTACATCGAACTTTGTACCTCCACGTGTGGTAGGTATTCTCCTCATTGGATGAGTCAAGTGCATTAAATATGAACACCTTGACTTGGAATGATGTGATTGGGTTGAAGATGACTAGAGGCCACCTCAACTTACTGCTTGTAACTCATCATATCTCTTGATACTCAACATTTCCAAGCACCTAAGGTGACGATGGTGGGAGATATTCCCCAAATTGCATCATCCTTGGGGATCAAGCCTTCACTTATCCTTCTTCCCGAATCTCTTCACTTGACGCCTTCATCTTGGATTACTCTCTTACAGATGCTCTTCATCAAGATTCCTTCTTTGTTGTACTAGCGATGGTTCTTGGATTTCCGAAGGAAATTCAAGATTGCTTTAGCAATTTTTCATGTCTTAGTTCTTGATTTTGCCACTTTGTGTAACTTGATCTACTATGTGGTTGACCTATTCTTCATTGCACTGTAGAGTCCTTCATCCATGCCTGTCTTTGTATGTCTTGATGTCTTTGTGGAATCCCTCATTGTAAAGCAGATTTTTGCATTATTGGAGTCTCCCTCATGATGATTGCAATCATTGTGTTGTAATGCCCTAAGTCCTCCATCCTTGCATCAAAACTTGATGTTGACATATTCCACTTGCTAGGTTGAGGTGTTATATTTCTTTGATTCATCATCATTCCTTCTTCTTTGGAACTTCTTGTCTTACTTGAATTCCTTCCATTGCATTGTTGTCTTCTTTGATGTTGCAAGTGTGATCTCTCCATGTGATTGAATCTCCTCGACCCCTTCATTGCTGTAGCATCCTCACTTGCTCCTTTTCATATGCTTTACTTTTGGCCTGATTGGGGTTTTCAGTCTAAGATTTCACCTTTTAGAGGTCTTCTTGGTGTTTCTATTAGAATAATACTTTATTATTTTATTATTAATGCTCAATATTGTAAACTTAGTGTAAATATCTTAATAAGATCTTGCTCGATCTTATTGGCAGTTTCTTTTTAGAAACTTGCCCTCTTGTAATTCTTTGTAATCCTATTTATTGAGCGTTTGCTCATTGTTAATATTCATTCAATTTTTTACCAATTACTTGCGTAATATGGTATCAGAGCAGGATTTTTAAATTTTCTGGGGGATTTGTTTCTAGTAAAGAATTTTGAAATAATTTTTTTTAGATTTCTGGAAATCAGTTTTCTTTTTTCCCTCCTCCCGCACTCTTTATTCTTGTATTTCGCGTCTTTAGACCTCTGCGTGATGACCTTTCCTCTAGTCGCCATCTTCAGCAACCCGCGTTTTTTGTCTGACGCGATTTTTTTCCCGCCTGCAAATTTTTTTCTGCCATTTGGGACAGAAATCTGCATTTTCAATTAGGGTTTTTACCCTTCAGATCAAGTCGAAAAAAATTTCCGATTGCAAATTCTTGGTGGGTTTTTCGAGATCTCAACTAGGTCGTGTTGTGCGTCGCACACGCTCCCTGTCGCCGACAAGGTCCCCCTTCTTGTTTTTTTTGAGCTTTTCGTCTTTGCCCAGCTGAGTTTAACGCAGAGTTTCTCGCGTCTTTTCGAGCGAGTCCGCAACTGGTCCATAAAGTGATGATGTCAGAGAAATGAGCCGATGAATCCTCCCGACTAGTCTAGCCCTCGTGCGTGAGTGTCGAGAGTTTGTTCGAAGTTTTAAAAATCGTCTTGGGTAGGCGTAAGGTAGTAGGAATTGGTGAAGCCCGCCAAGCAAGAGCACTCCATCTAAAGGTCGCACGAGGACCAAAGTCGCCGTTTTTCCGCACAAAAGCTACGAAGCAGATTGCATAAGGTTTATCCCCGCGAATGTTTATGGGATTTGAATGAGGGATGATTTTCACCTGCTGATGAACGATCGAATCGCCTGGCCAAAATGCCTTAGAATTCTGAAACACCCGAAATCCAAATTTGTAGGACCTGGCGAAAACTGGTGTGGAGTCTGAAATTTTGCTTAAGTTCCCAAAATCGCCCTATGAACTGAATTTCGGACCCAAAAGCCACAGGTTAAAATTTCACTAGGTTTAAAAGGTTGCTAAAATCGCCCAGGGGGCCGAATTTCGGACCCTAGGGCGAAAGTTTCGAAATTCAAAATCTATTATTTGGTTCGAAATTCACTTGAAATGCTCAAATTCGGACCTTGGAGTGAAAACTGGAGAATGCGAAAAAGGGAAATCTTGCAAAAGACCTTCAAGGTCCGAAAAACACTTTTAAGTTCTTATTTTCGGACCCCAGGGGCAAAATTTGAGAAATGTTGAAAGTTGCGAAAACCTCCTCCAGGTCCGAAATTCACTTTAAACCCCAAATTCGGACCTTAGCTCCAAAATTTCAAAATATGATACATCGCAAAAGGTGTTGAGAGCTCCGAAATTTGCCAAAGGATAGCTTAGGTCCGAAAAACACCTTAAATCCTCATTTTTCGAACCCTGGGGGGTAAATGGAAAGTGTGTTAAGTTTGTAAAAATGCGTTTGAGGTCCGAAATTCGCCAAAAGCTCTTCAAGCCCCGAAAATCACTTAAGTCCTCATTTTCGGACCCTAGGGCAAAAATGTAAAAAGGAGAAATCGTGCAAAAGTGGGCCATGGTCCGAAAATCACTTAAAACGCCCATTTTCGGACCATGGGGCCAAATTGAAAGTTTAAAAAGCGTCGAAAGTTGTAAAAGCCTCCTCCAGGTCCGAAGTTCGATTTAGATGCCCATTTTCGGACCCTAGCCCCAAAATTTCAAACATGTCGAACTTGCCAAAACGCCTTTTGGGTCCGAAGTTGGTGCAAACTTGCCAAATCGCCTTTTAGGTCCGAAGTTGGTGCGAACTTGCCAAATCGCCTTTTAAGTCCGAAGTTGGTGCGAAACGTGAAAGGCGCGTTTGAGGTCCAAAGTCATCACGAAGGGCATTTAGGTTCGAACCTCCCCTTTTTTTATATAGCGAAAGCATCTAAAAATGAAAGTTGCAAAGCGCGTTGAACTCCGAAGTCATCGCGAAAGGGAGTTTAAATTCATTCAAAGCTCCGAAATTTAGAAGCGCGAGGTTAGTCCAAAGTTGCCAGCAGCGAGTTAAGGGTCCGAAGTTTTGGCGAAATCGTTGAAATCCAAAAATATCTCCAACGTAGCGAAAGCATTCAAAGCTCCGAAATTTGCAGGATCATCTTTTAAGTCCGAGAGTTTTACTTGCAAGCAGTGCCAGTGCTTCGAAAACCTTCAAATGCCCAAAGCCCCAGCAGGTGAAAATCGCAAACTTTCCAACTTGCAAAGAAGAGGTGTTAGGTCCGAAGTTTTTGCCAAGGCGGTGACCTCCGAAATTCGCCAGAAGCCTGCAAATCGCGAAATGTAAAACACGAAATTTGCAAAACTTGCAAAGAAAGATCACGACAGATTTGAAAGACAGAGCTAATTCCGTGTAAGTCATATTCAAGGTAAGGCATTGTGTAAACCTTTCCAAAGCATCCAAATTTAAATTGCCAATTGCCCAAGGTAAAAGCTATTTAAAATGATAAATTCTCTCTCGTCCAACAACCGCGAAAAAATTTAAACTAAAGAGATAACCGTTGGAATTCAAAACTTTGCAGGATCGTTCGTTCATTTCACGCAGCAAGGTCGGGCAATCTCTTGCCATCCGCTCTCATCAAGTAAGTACGCTTTGTCTCGTATGATCATTTGAAAATGCTTAAATCGAATAGACAAATGCGTGAAATTTGATCAAAATGCTTGAATTCTTGAAATCTGCATCTCTTTCGCTCATAAAACGTTGTTCAAAGCACTCGAAATCTAGAATTCACTCCTAAGGCTTCACCGGAAATTGCATCTTCTTTTTTCAAACTTGGGAGAACTTTTCATGCTTTGTCTCTGTTGAAAATTGGTCTAAAATCTAGAAAATGATAAGTATAAATGCGCAATCAAAAATCTTCATGAATGTTGTGGTTAAAATTGATCAAGCCCTTTTTAGCTAGAAACGTCGCCCCATGTCCAATCTAAATTTTAAATTAATCACGGCATGCTAGAGCATTTTGCTATCTAACTCGCATTACTTTTCTTGTATCACCTCGTAATCCGCGTCCGGTTGTGCAAGATAAATGCCTAAATCGGCGGTGGAATCATCAAAAACGCCCGCTGCAGCCGAGACCTCACGAGCATCCAAATCAGATATCCCGCGTAAGGTTGAAAGGATGAAGTATCAATATCAGAGGGGAGGATTGAGGGAGTCGAAGGTTCAGAGTGTCTGGGACAACATTGGTGATACCGACCTTGGCCATATCGATATTCAAGACATCAGGAATCGGGTCTTCTCACCCAACGCATATGGCAGGCCTAGGCAGATGGTGGAAAGTGGCATCACCCAAGCGGCGGGATTTCCTCCAATGATACAGAACTATGAATTAGTAGTGGAGGCTGCCCGGCATTATGAACCAAATTCCAGACTAGTGCTCCTCGAAAATATGACCATCGCCGACTTCTCCCTTGAGGCCATTGGTGCTGCATTTGACATCCCCTTTCCAAACAATCCCACAGCTACAACCATAGATGAAGCACAAGGGGCATATGATATGAATCCGGCCCGATGCAAGGCGCTAATCAATGAAGAATGGTTCAAGGAGAAAAGGCCCTCAAGCGCCAGAATTGTGAAAAAGACCCCCAGGAGTGATTTTCATAATGAACATGGGGATATGGTCACATTACTCAGCCGGGTCATGGGACTTCCTAAGTCCAACTACTTTGAAGAGTGGATGTTCTATTTTACAGAGTAGGTCTTCGCCGGAAAGTCTAAGTTTGACTGGGCCCAGATTATAAGCGATAACATCCACACTCAGTTGATTGAGCTCGAAACAAAGAAGTACTTCACCATGACCTCCTATTTGGTCTATATGTTCGCCAAGAACCAGCCACTGCCAAGATTGATAATGAAAGGTGAAATCGGGAATGGGCCCGGTCAGGTGAAGGTCTATGATTGTTACCCACACCTGCACTACCAAGATATAGCTCAGAGGGAAAAGAACAGCCCGGCTTATGCAGTTGGTCAGTATGAACGCGTCAATGACGCCTTCACAATGCACCTGGTTAGGCTAATGCAGGGAGGGTTACACATAAGGCTCTCGGAGCAAGCTACTACTTTAGTACAGAGGTATGGAGCCTGGTTCATTCAGTTCCCAAGGTTTTCCTACATCCGAATAGCTGGCTTCGATGGTGCCCCTCTCCGACTTCCACGGTACCCAACCGACAAAGTGATTCCTATGGAGGTTGCAAGGCAGTCACGCCCGGTCGGCAATCTTACTCCGAGAAAGCAAGCAAGCTGGATTCACATTTCCCATGATCATAGGCAACCATGATGTCCACTTAAAGACCCCTACCCTAGCAGAGGAGTCCCTTGCAGAGCTAGCCTCTTATGGCCTACAGGACCATTTTCCAAGAAAATATTTCGATCATGATAATCTGGCAAAAAGAGCCTATGGTAGAAGATACAGAGCAAAGGAATCAGTTGAAGACTATTGGAAGAATTGCTCTGATGACTACAAGGTCAAGCGACGGGAGTATTCTAGACTAAGTGTGCAGCAAATGCGACTCTTTGAATACCGTCGGGTCCCAAATCAGCTCACGGATTCAAGGAATTGCCTCCAGGTCCGAGAATTTGAAGCAGTAAGGCATCTCTTGCCAGGCATTGATTGGTCCCAGGACCCAATCACTGATTTCGAGGCAGTCATGGCAGCCCCAGCAAGGTACACAAATCAGTGGTTGCATCAACAGATCGAAAGGCTAATCCATGAGGGAGTCCAGCTCACTTACCACTTAATGGGTAGCCTTAATTCTCAGTCTTCAGAAGATGAAGGAACATCTAGTGCACCCCGGGAAGGAACTGAGAAACCAGAGAAAAGGAAGAAGGCTAAAGCTTGCAGAGAGACTCGGACGTCCAAAAGAACAAGAAGGGAAAAGATTCCTATAAAGAGGTCAGAGGTCACTTCATCTTCAAAAGACCCCAGTTCGTCCAACGATGTTGTAGAATTGGATTGTATACCTGCTCCGCCTTCCCAGAGCGACATCGATGCATTTGAAGCCAATGATCCTCCTGCGCCCGATGTGCTGGACACTGAGTTAAGAGCCCTCGAATTGACCGAACTGGCTAACCAAATAGAAGGAGAGATTCCATCCACCCAGGGGATCAAAGTGCATGAACCTACTCAACAGAGCCGTCACGAGTTGCTGCTCCACCATAAAGCCAAAGATGACTCCACCGTCGAAGGAGAACAAAGGATAGATGAAACTCATGAGCTTGAAAGAGCTGAAGAACGACCATCACATGAAGATGTCAGGCAGTTGTTCAGCAAAATAGGGGAGAATTCAGCTGCAAGCAAAGGGCTTCACACCTCTTTCACTCCTCCGGTGGCAGGACAGCTGCGAATCTATGGTGAGTCAACTGAGAACGTCAGAGAACAAAATGCTGACTTGACCTTATCATCAACCCAAACAGTGCCTCAAGAGTGGCTGATTGCCAGAGCCCAGTGCAAGGCCGCCACCAAACCACCCATTGATCTAGAGGATATCTTCTCGCGTATAGATCAAGCAAAAGCTAAGGGGAAGAAAAAGCCCAGGGCATATTCTAGAATGACCAAAGACGAACAAAGGAACCGCACTCTTCATATTGCCACCCCGCCCGTAGACAAGCCAGCAGATCAGATAACACTGGCAGATTATAGCATCATAACTGTCCCCATTGGACGAGCTACCAAAGAGCAAGAAAAAGAAGAATTTAAGGATTCAGTGCAGAATATACTCAAGCAGCTCGAAGAGATCACAGCGAAAAAGGACATGTATCGGGCCCGTGCTGAGCAAGCCGAAGGATACATCGATCAACTCCTAAGGCCATTGCACAATCCCTCCAAATCCCATATTCCCCCGACAGCATTGGCGCAAAGGACCACAGCTGAATTTGAAGGAGTACGGGACACCGCAAAGGCCGTCAAGGAATGGATGCAAGACATCAAGAAAAAGGGAGAGCAGATCCTTAAGGAAGTAAAAGAAATGGCCCTCCATCGAGAGCTCACTCTAGTCAAGTTATTGGAGGTAAAGAAGGAATCCCTTCACATGCACGAAGTGGCAGCCACTACCCTTCCCCTCATGAGAGCTCTTTTCTAGACACACGCGCAAATTCCCACATTGTCCGCCATCCTAGATCCTCATAGCGTCAGTGTTCTTAAGGAGTGGTACTGGACCATCACCATGAAGAATGACACCAGAGAAATTATTGATAAAGAAAGTGACGCATGTGAAGTGATTCTGGGAAACATGCAAGAACTAGGTAAGACCATCCTCCGATCAATGGTTTCAGGATGGATAAACGACTTGATGCAATCCAGCCGGATTGGGAAGAAAGATTGGGGACGGATAAGATTTCCTATTCCACTAAGGACTTGAGTTTTGCTGGTCAGTTCCATTCAGACATATTATGCTTTGAGCGTAATCGCTCCAGCTGGAAGGACGGTTTAAAGCACATGGACCAGTATCTCGAGGGCATGCAATACAAAATTCGCCATCCTCCCATGCCTCCATTCAGTCTGCTCTTCCAGTTATGCATCAGGTTCCAGGAATACGTTCGTGAGGAACGGGCATCAGGCCGTGATTTATGGTGGGAATACCTGCATGGCGAGGATCAATTTCTAGAAAAGGAGTGTAAGACCAAAATAAAGAAAGTAATTTCTCAAAAGTGCTTTTTTCCCTCTAAATCTTAAAAGTGCACTTTTGCACAAAAAGGTGACAGTTGACTTTTGGTCAACAAATGTAAAGCTTTATTTGATGCACCTTTTTGGATTATTTCAAATTGTGGTAATTATCCCTTTTGGGTAGTTATTGCCCATTTTGGGGTGGTTGTTGATATTTGTCTCCCATTTATGGGTATGGGCAGCCATGCTTTATGGATGAATCTGGGCCACTTGTTTAGATTAAATCTAGGCCATTCATCCTTTTTGAAGCCTATTTAAGGGACTGGTTTTCCCTCTTTTTGTAAGAAGTTCTTGGATTGTTGCGAAAGCTCTGGAGAAATTTACAGGAATTAATGCAAAGAATTAAGACTGTTTTCAAGTTTCCTTGTGAGTGCATGGTCTCCTTCTTCACTTAATTTAGAAATCTTTCAGTTATGTCTATTTATTTTACATAGCATTTTTCAATCAAGCATCTGATAGAATCCTTGCAGTCCACACCATTAGGGAACAGCTGATTGCCTTTTTTTCTGCATGGTTAATCTGTACCTTTTCATGCTTAGTTCGGTTATCAAATACATACTATGAATGTAGAAGTTCTAATATCGTACTTGATAATATGAAAATCTAGTTTCTCCTTTGAAGATTGCACTGGATTTATGCAAACATTGTGCTTAAGTAGCTAGTGATGTTTAATCTAGTTTCCTAGAGGTGTCTGTCTGCTTGACTAAATTTGCTATCTTAGTTAGAATTTACAGTTCATGTCTCTCTCTCCCTCTCTATCCTTCCCTCCTTTTTCCCCTTTTTTAATTCAGAAAATCTGCAGTCCTATTAAAACAGTATCAAATTAACCGAAATCATCTGATAGAAAGATCATAAAAGTTCCAGGGAACTTATCTATAAATTACCAATTCAACGTAAGTCCCCCTTGTGTTTCCAGCATAAACACATCAAGCCACTGAAAAATCCCGCAGTCAAGACCTGACAAAAAAAACCTTGAGGTAGTCTCCTTTGATCAAACTTAGAAAACAGCATTAGAGACTTCCTTATCTCAAGAGAGAGTAGGATAATCAGTTGGCTATTCTATTCTGCGTTGGCCGTATGGAGTTTGCAGCAATGCGATTTCAGACACGTCAACAAGTCGCCGTTAGAATTTTTTGGGTGCCTCGATTTTCGAGCTAGCAGATCCAAGTTCCGACAACAAATTCTTTCTGGGTTTTTCGCAAGGATTTCTGGGTTGTCTTCAGATTTTTTTGGGTCAGCCGGAAAAAATTTCGAAATCCATGCCATCTGTAGTTCATTTTTTTTAAAGTTTGTACCTGCATATGCCTCTGTTTCTATATTGGGAAACGTGCAAGATGGCGTCATTGACCAACTTGATGTGGGAAGGCAGCCAGTGATTTAATGGCAAAAATTATAACACCTGGAAGCAGCGCATGCTGACAATCTTTGAATATCGCCGCCTAGATGATCTTGTCTTGGGAAAAGAATCTCGTCCTTCTGCAACCGGAGCCGATCAAGAGAAATTTGATGACCGCAATAGGGAAGTTGTCATGCTTCTCAAGCTCTCTGTTACGGATGACCAGCTACCTCAGATTCCTTCCGGCAAGTTAGCTGCAGAAATCTGGAAGCATCTGAAGGAGTTGCATGAGACATCCGACAAGAGTCGAGCCTTTTTTCTGAAGAATCAGCTGTTCTCCATTATGATGGATAAACGCATGTCCTTACAGGAGCATCTTACAAAGATTAAGGACATTCGAGATCAGCTCGAAGCTATTGGTTGGAAAATGGAGGAAGAGGATATGGTAGTCATTACTCTGAAAAGTCTACCAAAACCGTATGAGCACTTTATAGAGACTCTCAACATTACTTCTACTAATGTTGATCTGAAATTTCCAGAGTTATGCACCAAACTTCTGCAGCAGGATTGTTGGAAAACAACAGTTTGGTAGCGGTGCTACTTCAGCCTCCTCAGAACATGTCTTTGTTGCCAAATCCTTTCACAAGGATAAAGGCAAATCCCAGTCATCCCAGTCCTTTCAGCAGAAGGGCTCTTCTAAATCTCAGGATGGTTCCAAGAAAAAGAAGGTGCAATGCAATTACTGTCACAAATTTGGTCATATGATCAAAGATTGTCGTACCAGATTGGCTTCCGAACAGCGGAAGCAAGGAGGGTCTCAGCCTAAAGCCAATGTTGTTGAGCACACAGAGCAAAAAGAGTCTGCCTTTTATGCCTTCATGGCTAAAAGACCTACAGATCATGTGAAGTCTTCTGCCTGGTACATTGATTCTGGTGCTTCTCGTCATTTCACTCACAGGCATGACTGGTTTGTTGAGTTCTCTCCCTACACTGATTCAGTTATTTTTGGAGGTGGTGAAGAGTACACTGTTGTCAGCAAGGGTAGCGTTCAGATACAGTCTGGAGGGAGGAATCTCATATTCCTCAATGTGTACTATGTTCCTGGTATGGAACTTAACCTCCTTTCTGTCAACCAAATTATGCGGCATTCTCCTCGGTTGGATGTCGTTTTCAGTACACATAAGTGCTCGATTGTTGATCATGCTTCTAGCACTACTGTAGCTGTTGGCATTGAGGATCATGGTCTATATAGACTTGTGGATACAGGGGATTCTCTTGAGCATGCCTTCGCAGCTAAATCTTCATCTATCGGCAGTCTCTGGCATCAGTGATATGGTTACCTGAACATTAATTATCTTGCACAGCTTGTTCAGGAAGACTGAGTGCATGGTCTACCTGATATTCAGACTTAGAATCATCGCGTTTGTGAAGCTTGCTAGGCTGGGAAACAGCACTGGACACCGTTCAAGGATGGTGACTCATGGCGAGCCTCTAAGGTACTGCAGCTGGTCCACGATGATGTATGTGGTCCTATGAATACTACTTCTGTTACTGGGTGCAGGAATTTCTTGCTTTTTGTTGATGATTTCAGTTGTAAAATGTGGGTGTATTTCCTTAAGCACAAATCAGATGTGTTTACTGTATTTTAGAAATTTAAGGCCTTAGTAGAAAAAGAGTCTAGTTCTTCTATTATTACTCTTAGGTCTGATAACGGGGGGGAGTTTTGTTCTTCTGCTTTCTCTACTTTTTGTGATACACATGGCATAAAAGGTCAGTTAACCACACCATACACCCCTCATCAAAACGGCGTTGTAAAACGTCGTAACCGCACCATTACAGAAACGGCTAGGTCTATGATGGAACATATAAATGTTCCTAAGAAATATTGGGCAGAAGCAGTGTTCACAACAGTCTATCTTCTTAATAGGTCACCCACTCATGCTATTAAAAATAAGACTCCTGAGGAAGCATGGTTTGGTCGCAAACCTAGGATCAACCATTTGAAAGTTTTTGGCTCTTTAGCTTATGTGTGGATTCCTGATGCCAAGCGCACTAAGTTGGATTCCAAGAGTCGGAAGCTCATGTTTACAGGGTATAGTGACAACCATAAGGCTTACCAATTGATTGATGTAGACTCTGATCGTCTTATCTTCAGTCATGATGTTGTCTTTGATGAAGAACGAGGACCATTTCAGCTTTCCTCATCTCAGCAGCATTCTGAGGATCAGCCTTTGAAGGCTTCTGACTTAGGTATATGTCTTCCATTCGGTTCACCTGATGGGAGGGATGATGCAAATTTTGTATTTGATGATGCACTACCTGAGTTTCCTCTGGAAGATGCTAATCTTCCTCCTACTCCTGATCCTGATCTACTTCCTCTTCCAGTTATTCATCCTGCTCCTGATGTTGGCACATCGACTCTTCGGCCTAAATGGTGGGCTAAGACCATCAGCGATCTTCGTCCTGATGAGCTCATTGAGGGTAGAGCTTCCAAAAATAAGAGCAAACAGCAAAACACAGTTAATTTTGCTCTCATGGCTAACATCCACAGTATCTATGAGCCTCAAACATATGCAGAGGCCAAAGGGATTCCAGAGTGGGAACAGGCAATGGATGTTGAGTTCCAAAGTCTTCAGAAGAATCACACTTGGGTTCTTTCAGATCTTCCTCCAGGGAAGAAACCCATTAGCTGTAAATGGGTATATAAGGTCAAGTATCATGCAGATGGTACCTTAGATAAATATAAGGCCAGATTAGTTGCTCGAGGATTCACACAGCGAGAAGGCATTGACTATGAGGAGACTTTTGCTCCTACTGCCAAGATGAGTACTATTCGTCTTCTTCTCGCCATTGCCGCTCAGTATGGTTGGAAAGTCCATCGGATGGACGTAAAGAGTGCCTTCCTCAATGGTGAATTGCAGGAAGAAGTCTACATGACGCAGCCTCCTGGTTTCAAGGTTGTCGGTTCAGAACCGCAAGTGTGTAGACTCCGGAAAGCATTCTATGGACTTAAACAGGCTCCTCGAGCATGGTACATAAAAATTGATCAGTACTTGGTTGCTCATGGCTTTCAGCGTAGTCCTTCAGATAGTAATCTGTATATCAAACACTCTGGTAATGATATTCTCTTTCTTGTTGTCTATGTGGATGACTTGATCATTACTGGGAATTAAGCACATTTGATTTCAGAAATCAAACAGGATTTGTGCAACACTTTTGATATGACAGATTTAGGACTTCTTCATTATTGTTTGGGTGTTGAGGTTTGGCAGACTGATAGCAGCATCTTCCTTTCTCAATCTAAGTATGCCAGAAGCTTGCTTGATAGGTTTTGAATGCAGGATTGCAAACCTACTTCCACACCTATGGAGACTAGTCTGAAATTGTCAGCCAAATCTGATTCTCCTCTTGTAGATGAAACACAATTTAGGCAACTAGTGGGCAGTCTCATCTATCTCACTGCCACTAGACCTGACCTCAATTTTGCAGTGAGCTACATCTCATGCTTCATGACGGCCCCCAGGGCTGATCATTGAGTAGCAACGAAGCGTGTCCTGCGCTATGTGAAAGGCACCTCGGATTATGGACTTCTTTACACTAGGAGTGATGATCCTAGACTCAATGGGTTCACAGATTTAGATTGGGCAGGCTCAGTTGATGACAGGAAATCAACCTCTGGATATGTGTTCAGTTTGGGATCTGGTGCAGTCACCTAGACTAGTAAGAAGCAGCAGGCAGTGGCTCTCTCTTCGACAGAAGCAAAGTATAGAAAAGTTGTTAAGGCAGCTTGTGAGACAGTTTGGCTTCGCCGGATGCTTGGAGATATGCAAATATCTCAAGCAAGTCCAACTCCCTTGTTTTGTAATATCCCTTGGCTAATCTGACCCTGTTTCGCTTATTTGAACCCCAAGGAATATTGTCAAACACTTGGCATACAATGTTTGAAGCCGCTGTTATGAATTTTTTATTTATCTTCTCTGGGTTTGTAGTCTGCAAATGAAGTTATGGAAAGCTTCTAACAATGCAAGGTTGTTATAGAAATGATATATTAGCTGTTTTAGACCTTTCCACACATATGTAATGACTGAAATTAACTAGTACAGCTAGTTGACATTAAGACAAACACTTGTCATGCATCCCAATGTATACCTACAGCCATTAGGCATTTAAGCAAACAATTGGCATGAAAGCTAAGTGGCTGATCAATGTTGAATGTTACCATGAATGTGGAATATGCAAATTATATCTCCATTAAACATATGCAACCTCCAAGTATTTCATGATATAATCATAATAGAAAATGATGCAATGAAGTAATGATTTTCTAATACAATGACCATAGATAGAAAACCTGGAATTTCAATGGCTGCCTTGATATATTGGTTTGATTCTCCTCATATGCAAATCCCTTGTCAAATATATATAGCTGTTCAACCTTTCTAAATCCCCTTCTATAGAACTCGAACTACTGTAGCGCACTGTTCATGCACACTGTTCACCGCACTGTAGCGCACTGTTCATGCGCACTGTTCACGGCACTGTAGCGCACTGTAGTCTCTTTCAATTTGCAAACAAACTCTGAAATAAACCCTCCAATCAGCTCAATATTGACTTCTGAATGAAGCCAACTCTCACAAGCATAATCAGATGATATTGCACACCCTCTATATGCTGTTACAATGAAGAAGCCACGCTCTCCAATGCCGACAAGCCTTGAATCCTGCAGAAACCCTTGGTATTCTACACTTCAATGCTCCAGAGAAACTTCAATCAAAAACTCCAATCACATAATGAAGTTCGATTCCTTTTGCACACTTATATTTCCTCAAGAAGTTCGAACTTCTTCAAAAAGCTCTTAATTAACATTAAAATGTTATAATATTTCATTGGCATCAATAATGTAATTAAACCTTGGGTTATGTGCTCATAAATTATTAATAAACTTGGCCCCTTTATCATGATAAATAGACCCTCATTTAAGTGCTTTATAATATAAAGTCATTTTATAACTTAATAATATAATCTCCAAATAATTAATGTTTAATTGGAATAATTAATGTTTAATTGAGCCAATTAAACATTAATATCTCCATGAATACTTTGTATTTTCAAACATCGTCTGAACTGGGAGCTAACATGAGGAGACTGCATATGACCATACCCCCTTTACTAAAAATAGCAGGGGTCCATCTCTAACATCCCAAGACTTACTAAAAATAGGAAGTAGAGCAAATGATGTCCGAATGATGCCAAACGAAGACCAAACTGAAGCACTCTGAACACTGGAGATGATACCAATCCTCAAAAAGACCCTCTATCCAACACATTAGCCTACGAGGGTCAGGATAATAGGCTAATCTCACAAAATCCAAGTCTGCTAAAATGGGGACATTACATGTTTTCGGACAATCAGGGAGTTCTCAAACTTGCCAAAAATCCAGTCTTCCATGAAAGAACCAAACATATAGAACTTCATTGTCACAACATTCTGCAGTTGGTTGAAGACGGAGCCATTCAGTTGCTGTATGTTCCTACCTCGGAGCAGTCAGCAAATATTTTCACCAAACCCCTTAGTCCAGATAAGTTTGTAAAATTCGGGGGGTCTATTGGTATAGTTGATAGATTGAGCATTAAGGGAGGGTATTAGAATAATACTTTATTATTTTATTATTACTGCTCAATATTGTAAACTTGGTGTAAATATCTAGCAAGATCTTATTGGCAGTTTCTTTTTAGAAACTTGCCCTCTTGTAATTCTTTGTAATCCTATTTATTGAGCGTTTGCTCATTGTTAATATTCATTCAATTTTTTACCAATTACTTGCGTAATAGTTTCCACCAAGTGGTAGACAAACTTGATGCACTTCACCAAGACTCTTGTGGATTTGGAGGGGTGAAGGAATGTGCTCAAAGACTGCCATGGATTTGGAGGGGTGAGAGAAGTTTGCTTAGGACTACCGTGGATTTGGAGGGGTAAGGGAAGCTTTTCTTAGGACTCGTGGATTTTGGGGGGCAAAGGAATTTTGCTTAGGACTGCCATGGATTTGGAGGGGTAAGGGAAAGAATGCACCTAGGCTGTGGATTTGGCCATGCAAAGGAAAATGATCATGATGGCCATGGATTTCAGCATGTAAGGGAAAATTGTAAGGAGGCCTCTCACAAGTCATAGTTACTTAATCACTTTACCCTTCCTCAAACTTATTCACTTGCCTAACCAAATATCGCAATGTTGCAGCTTCCATTGCCAAGTCAAGGGAAAATTGGTCATTGTAGTGGATTTTAGGAGGTGAGGGAAAGTCACAAGGATGGCCGGGATTTGAACATGTAAAGGAACATTTCAAGTCATGAATTCATTGTTGCCATTCACCTTCCACACTAAGCTTTCCTCACTCCACTTACTTCAATGTATCTTTTCCTCGTTCATCAAGGCATTTTCATCATCACTTAACAAGGTATTGAGATTACTCATTATTGCTTTCAAGCTCTTCAATCATTTGGCTTTCATAAGGCGTGGTTCTTTTAGCAAGTGAGGGAGAAATACATCCTAGGTCGGGGATTTGAGGCAAGGGAGGAAGTTTCCTTCCTTGGCCATGGATTTGAGGGTGTGAGGGAAGACTTCTTACTAGACCATGGATATGGGGGGGTGAAGGAAGAATTCCTTACATCCACTCTGACTTGACCTCTTCACTGCCTTCACCAAATGTAAAATGACTTGCTCATAAGGTTAACTTGGTGTTTTCTTCCTCTTTCATCATCTCTTAGACCTTGGTTGATCTTCATTAAGCACTTCATCTTATTCATTTGATTGCTCATCTCTCCCTAATCGTTCCTTGCTTCTATGTTCTAACCTCAAGAAATCCACTGACCTGCTTGACTGCTCATCACACTTAAGACTCGCCCTGTCTTGACCTAGAAGTTGCACTGTGAAGCATCACTCAAAGACCACCTAGACTCTCACCTATCACTTGGTTCGCACCTATCACCTAAGCACCTAGAGCTGAGAAGACTCCAAACTAGTCTAGAGGGGGACCCGACTACTACTAGACTACCTAACTTGATCACATCCTGACGACAGGGCTTTGCATCCCCTCACAAGCAAGAGGTTAAAGACTAAAGAAACTACTGCCAAGCTAGACAACTAGCTGAAACAATTATGCTAGAAAGCAAAAAGTGGGGGTCCCCATTTGCAATGGGGTGATGATTTTCACAACAAAACCCTTATGTCTCCCAAGTTAGATGCCACCTTTTACCTTCTCCTTTTAATTTATTATTAACACCTTATAAATCCCCATCTTGGACCCTCAAATGACTTAACTTTATAATAATTAAATAACATAACGAAATAGTTTAATTTTAACTTAAGATCTTATGTTATTTAAAAATAAAGGCCTTAACCACATAAAATATAAAATTATGTCCAAAGCCAAGTAAAATACCTCCAAAGTTCCTTATTCACTTACCCATTAGCCTATAGAAACTCGACTAACTAGGCTAATAGTTCACCCTACCAACTGGTTAGGAAGGGGACATTACATCAAAGAGATGCCTCCCTTCTACATGATAATGTAAAAGAAAATAAGAAATGCATGGAGAATAATGTATAAAAAGATATATCTAAAAGACACACTCATCCAATAGAGGTGCCTCCTTTGAGAAATTATAAAAGCATAGAGAAGTGTGAGTTAAATGTAAGCAATGAAAATGAAAATGAATTAATTTCTGATTTGAAGAACAAATCTAGAAGAAGAGAAAGGGCAGAAATATGAAGTATAAATCAGATTTATTTTATAAAGGGAAGTATATGAAATTGCAAGAAGATGATATGAGCAGATTTTGAAGATTTGAATGAAAGCTTTGCCATTTATGTGATCAGTTTGTGAAAAAGGATTGTGCATGATATGGATCAGATTTGGGAAGAAAAGATGTTGTTTGAGTAGTGATCAGATATGTGATAGAAAGTCTTGTTTGAAATCAGATTCGTAAAGAGCATTGTTAGAAATCAGATTTGTGAAGGGTATTGTTTGAAATCAGAGTTGAGAAGGAAAGCATATTGGAGCAAATTTATGAGATATACTTGAGAAGATTATGAGCAGATTTAAAGGATAGTTAAAGGCAAAAATAAAAGAGAGATTTATGCTGATATAGAAGAAGATCTTGCAGAAATATAGAAGATTATACAGATATAGAGGAGAGTGTAAATTCTGATATAAAGAAGATCTTGCAGAGATAAAGAAGAAGATTGGGCAGATATAGAAGAGAGATTTATGACAACGTACTGAAGGTGAAAACTTGTGTTAGGGTTTGGTGCCTCCAAGAAGAAGAGATTGGAGTCTCTTACTAAGTTGGTGCTTAGCTGTGGGGATTGGTGCCTCCAGTAGGTTGGAGCCTACAAATTGAGGGGATAGGTGTCTCTTGTGTGTTGCTGCCTACAAAGTTGTAAGAAGATTTTATATTGCTAACAGATGCTATGGCAATCTCGAGTAGTTGCTTAAAGGTTATGGAAACAGGAATGTGAACTAAAAATGATTCTTGTTGATGAAGTAAAGATTACATATTCCTTTTCTGTAATGTATTACTGTAAGAAAATACGAAGGAGTTGTGAAGGAAGTTATTCTAATTATCAGACCTGTTGTATATCTGTCAATGGTCTTGTGAGGCAATTAGCTTGCATTGCTATTGATCAAGATGCAAAGGATGTTTAGAAATGATTACTATATTTGTGCATTTTATGACACTTGATACCTGTAGCCCTTTTGTTAAAGGTTGTCAATTGAATGAGTAATTTTCCCATTTTGTTTTCTGCATTCGGTATTAGAACAGAGAGATATTTAACTGTAATCCAATGATGATATATTCTGTGGTTAGTAATGAAGACTCTGAAACATGAGACAACTGCCCAATTAAATGGAATTATGGCAAAAGTATGAATGCAATTATGGATTTAGTAACAAATAACTATCTATCTGAACTCGACAATTAGAAACTACGATAGAAAAGGACAATACACATTGAATTAATGGCTTAGATGCCCTGATGGTGGGTAGTTTTTGATTGCATAGCGAGATATGATTACTGTTAACATCTAGATGTCTTAACCATACGTTGCATTGTCAAATGCTGCATGTACTTGCCATCCTTGCATCCAACATTGATGCCACCAGAATCCACTAATACATTACATCACACGATGTGGTCTAATCTGGATGACTTGGCCCCATCTTACCCTGCACCATGTTAAGGGCAGTCCATAAGTATGATCAACCCAATCTCCCGGTACATGACACACGACGCACTTAATCTAGACGTTTGATCATTTATCAGTCCAACTTTTTACATAAACGAAAAGCTCAGAACCAAATACTTATCAAATAGGGCGAAAAAGATTTCAGAATTTTTGAAGGACGAATTCCATTTTGCAAAACTGGTGTTAGGGTTTAATGAGAAAAGAATTCATGTTGCAAGATCAAAAGATGAAATTCTGTTGACGGAACAAAGCGAAAGTTATTGTATGGCAAAATAAAGGACTGTAGGAAAGTAGTATCAATATTGTTTCTAAGATGTCCTTGAAATTCGAAATGGAGGAAACATATTGAGAACGTAAATTTGAATTACCCGAGAAATATCGATATAATTGTAGAGAGACCACTGGGAACCGCACTCGTGTTCTTCGCAGCTATGATTGTGCAAGCACGCCATTATTTTTCTTATTCTCTTGCTTGTTGTTTACTAGTGTTGCAGAAACAAAGATGAATCCCTCTTCGCGGTCTAAATGTTTCGAAGAATATGAATCTCGTTTGATGAAAAAGGCGGTGATTTCCTGTTTCGTATAGCTTTCTTCTTTGTAAATGATTACCAACTAGTTCATTAGTGAGCCTCGATCCGTTTTATATTTAATTTAGTCTTATCAAATTTGGATTTACTTCAACAAGAAGCTAAATTTTCCAACAAGAAGCTAAATTTGGTAGGTTCCAAAAGTAAGAGAATTACATGAGGTTGGAAAGTATTATATGCTTTCCAAAAGAGATGTAGGCAAACTAAGTTTTGGGATTGGAAAATTGCTTAGGTTTTTTTTAGACTTTCCCATTGTGTTATATGAGTATGAAATATAAGCTACCAATACAAATATCTTGGTTTTGATTTTGTTGTTCTCGATTTCAATTAGGCCAAAATCGTGAGGCAACCCTACGAAACTGGTCCGTTTCGTACCTTATGATTTTCGGGAGAGCTTAATTGACTTGGTCGGTTAGTTCGTTTCGTTCTTCGCTTTCCTTTTTTGTTATTTTTCTTTGCTTTTTAAGTTTGCATTTTAACCTGCAGTTCAGACTTTAAAGTCCGAACTGCAGGGGTCTTTGTAAAAAATTACACTTCGGACTTTAAAGTCTGAAGTGTATTTGAGTTTTGTTGTAGTCAGCAGTTCGGACTTTAAAGTCCGAACTGCATTTGGTTTTGACTGCAGTTTGGACTTTAAACTCCAAACTGTTGTTTGCTTAAGACTGCAGTTCGGACTTTAAAGTCTGAACTGTAGTTTGTTTTGGATTGCAGTTCGGACTTTTTTCTCCAAACTGCATTTGGTTTTTATGTTAGTTGCATGTCGGGTTTTAAAGTCCGACATGCAAGTACCCCTAGGTCGCATGTCGGACTTTAAAACCCAACATGCAACTACGAGTTGTATTAATTAGCATTTATTACTAATTAGGGTTTTTGTTTAAAGTTGTTTTTAAATGATGGTCTTGCTTTTTAATCCACATTCTTGGTTTTAATCGCACGCCCCCACCTCCTTTTTCCTCGTTGCAACCCGGATTTCTCCTCTTCGTTGCTCGATCAAATCGCCCATATCCGGATTTCGCAATCTCCACAACGGAATAGGTATGTGCTCGTTTTCGGGTTTTTATTGTTTAATGTTTTTACTTTCATTTTTTCCCTCTTGTTGTTTTTCTTGTTTTCGGTTTTCACTTTTGGAGAACGATCGCGTTTTGAACTCCGATTGCCTCCTTAGCTTTGGAGAAACAATCAGATTTCAAAACCCGATCGTTCTCCAAAACCTCCCCTATTCTAAGCTGCATATCGGAGTTTAAACTTCGGTATATAACTGAATAGTTGTATCCTCTGCATATCGGACTTTAAAGTCTGATATGCGACCTATTAACCTTCACATATCAGACTTTAAAGTCCGATATGCGAAGAGGTATAGGTTGGCATGTCGGGTTTTAAAACCCGACATGTCAACTGGCTGTCCTTCCCCTAAGAAGCCCCTAATTTTTTCCAGTCAGCACATCGGACTTTAAAGTCCAATGTGCTCGTGTGAAGTCTTTTCTTTACATTTCGGACTTTAAAGTCCGATATGTAAATGTTTTTCCCCAAAGTTGCACTTCGGACTTTAAAGTCCGATGTGTTGATATCCTTTCACAAACTTGCACTTCGGACTTTAAAGTCCGATGTGCAAATTTTTGTTAGTAAAGAAGCAGGTCGGACTTTTTTCTCCGACCTGTTGTTTTAGCAGTTTTTACTCCTTGGCCTGTTTTGAGTCTCGTTTTTCAATCCGTTTAAGAAAAAATTGATTTTCGATGATGATGAATGGCTAATCATCAGTGTTGGATGCAGTCATTGTGCACGAATGTCAAAACTCTCCCACAGCAAGCCCGAGTCTTCTTCAGGACAACCTTCTCCAAGTAAAGCATCATCAAAAAAGATGAAATACAAGTACGATAGGTACTTGAATATGTACCCTGAAAGTTCAATGGATTCTAACATTAAAGAGATCAGGGACACTGAAATTGGCCACGTTGACATGCAAGAATTTCTTGATCAGGTTCAGAAGGCTCCTGCACACCTGACCAGTTTGATCAAATCTGAGCTGCATAAGTATGCATCTTTCCCAGTTGCGGCTCATGATCCTGAATTTGTACTAGCAGTGGCTGATCATTTCGATCCAAGCACAAGACAGGTAAGGGATGATGATCAGAAGGTCATAATGACTCTAGACAACATATTCTTCAATAGTATTTTCAAAGGCTCATTGGCAGAAGAAGTGGCTGATATTTCTCAAGAGAGTGCTCAAGAGTACTACGAGAAACACGAAGATAAATGCAAAAAGGTGATCAACACTGTTTATCTTTCAACTGCTAGATCCTCTCTCACTTCTCGGTGGCCTAAGTCTTTTCACAGGAGTGATTTTAATGAAGAATATAATGACATAGTCACCATGTTATCCAGAGTGAAAGGATTAAAAGACTCATTATTTCCAAAGCTGGATGATTTACTATATGAATATAATCAGAAAGGGAGCTGGAAGAATTGATTGGGGAGAACAAATCAGTGATGCGCTTTGCGCCCAACTGAAAGAGGTCAAGGTAACACTAAAGTTTTATATGACCTCATACCTGGTTTATGTAGCTGCCTCTATGAGGCAATATCCAGGCTTGTCAACTAAGGGTGACAGAAGAATAGTGCCTGTTTGGGAATACTATGATCAACTCACTATCAAAAATCAAGGTAATCATTACAAGAGGGTTAATGATGCTTTATTTGTTGTTTGGAAGTACATCTTTGATAAAGGCCTATATAAGAGAAGAATATCAGAGGTCGCTTACAGTAGGGTTTCCCACTTTGGTTGTGTCTTCCTTCAATTCCCCACATTCACCTATATCCAGATTGGATGCTTCTCAGGTGAGCCCTTTATTCTTCCAAGGTTTCCTTCAGATAAAATTATCCTTATGGAGTTGTGCAGACAACTGATTAGTGTACATGAGAAACAATCACAAGCACACAAAATTGGGCTGAAATTCCCAGAGTCAATTGGTAGGTATTTCGTGCTAACTAACCCCAAAGCCAAAAATATGGAGGAGGAGATGCAGTGGAATACCATGCGAAGATTCAAAGCTCGAACCGATTTTGATTTTTGGGGCATAAAGAGCAAGCTCAAAAGGACATACACTCATGTCTATAGGTTTGAAGATGTTTGGGCAGACTATCAAGATGAGAAGGATATAAGGAGGATGGACTTCAGCCGCCTTACTCTGGAACAAATTGAGAATCTGGATCTAGCTAAGATCCCAATGACTATGGAAGACACAGATGACATAGTGGATCCTATTTACTATGAGAAGAAGATTGCTGACTCCCCACTCCCACTTGTGCAATGGTCAAAGAAGGAAAGCAAGTCCATTACTCAAAGGATCTCTCCTATTATAGCAAACACCAATGCTTGGTTGCTGAAGAATCATCTTAGGATGAAACGGTTTTCCACCAGTTCGGGAGATGATGACAACAGTGATGGTCCATTGGGCAAGACAGCGACAGCTGAAACTAGAACCAAGAACAGGGTAGACTCACAAGCACTATCTTCAGCTCCAGTGGTACAATCAAAAGGTAAAGGGCCTAAAATCAAATTTACAGTTAAAGGGTCAAAACAAGGCGAATCATCATCAGTGTCACAGGAGGTAGCGGCAAAAGAGCCAGAACAACCACCTATCAGTGAAGCTGGAAAGGGTAAAGAGGTCGAAGAAGGCGAAATTCCTCAACAAGAGGAAGTTCAGGTAGAAGAAGTACCACATTCAGTTGAGGTAGATACGATAACTGCTTCACAAGTAGTCATTCACTCTATTGATTATGACTCTGATTTTGATCAAGAAGATGAAGATGTTCATGAAGATGGAGATCTAAGTATGGGCATGCCGCAATCAAAGATTGTTGGTCAATTTTTTACAATAACCAACTTCTCTACTTTAGATGATATCCCTTCATCTACTTTTGAATCTACCATGATGGATTTTAATGAAACTTTGCAAGATGCACTTGCAGAACAGGTGTCTGTAGATTTACCAGTCATTACTACCACCGTCACAACCATCCCTTCATTGGTGAGCTCTGAAGTTACACTAACGGCACCCTCAACCCTTCCACCAATAATCAAAGAGGTACCAGCAACAGATGTTCCATTAGATGCTTCAATATCAGCACCATCAGTTACACTTGCAACTGCTCCAAGTTCTAGTCAACCTATTCCAGAATCTTCAACCCCAAGTCAGCAAGGAGCCACTACTCCATCATCCAATCCAGAACTACCCCCTTGGATGGAAGTAGTGGCCCCCAAAAGAAAGAAACAGGTAATATCTCCTGATGAATTTGAATTTGAACTTTTGGTTCCTCCAAAGCCTAAGGGAACAAAGAAGCCAAAGACAGTATCTCGGGTGGTAGTAGACCCGGCTCCCAAAAAAAAATATGCTGAAGTTATGGTGCCATCGTCAGACAAGGACAAAGGTAGCATACGATCATAAGATTATACCATGCAGGTTATGGAGCTCGGAGTAGAGACACATGAAAGTGTGAAATTAGATTCTCAAACAACCCTTAATTCTTTGTCAAGAAGACTGGATCAGGAAAGGGACGAGAAAAATATTCTGAAGCAGAAGTGTGAGCAGTTGACCAACGTCCTCCTAAAGGTAACACAATCTTCTCAAGAGGTTGAACCTATAGGATCATCAATAGACACTGAAGCTATCAAAAAGATTAAGCAGGTAGGAGCTAAGGCCCAAGTAATGGATGAATGGATCTCGCGGCTCAGGTCAGAAGGCTCTCACCTCCTGAGTTCAATGGTGGAGTTATTGTCTGATTATGAAGTGATCCAGAGTCGAATGCAAGGACTCAAAACCTCTTTATCCCAGGAAATTGAGGAAGTTGTGAAAAGCACTACCCTTTGGAGCAAAATGGAGGATTTCAGGATAGATGTCCTGGTTGAAAACAAGGTAATTCCCACAAGAGAGAAGTATATTCAGATCTTATCCTTATTGTCTCATAAACAAAAGACGATGAAATTAATGGTTGCAGAACTGGATTGTGAAAAGAAAGAAGGTGATGATGAGGTTGACCTTATTTTTGCTAAAGTAGGCGATCTCCCTTGCTATTTGTATGATGGTGATCAAAATCTCGTCACTGTTGAGGTCGTCACCCAAGAATTTCTTTCCTTGATGGACCAGTGCATGGGACAAGATTTCTCCCTTGATACATTTGACAAATTGTTGGAAATTCAAGTTAGCTTTGAAGTACTTGTATCCATGCTAAAGGATGTTAAGAAGAAGCAAGTGAAGATCCAAGATGTGATATCCTGCATTCAAATCATCACGAGTTCTATCTTGATGCCAAATGAAGAAGAGGTCAAAGCTATCCTCGCCAAGTTCGAAGGTTTTCAGAAATCTAACGAAGAAGAAAATCAAGATTGAGTTCCCCCTTTTGACACTCTTCCTTCATGCAGCTACACCAATAGATGTTGTAAATTTTTGTGCAGTTGCACGTTTTCTTTATGTAGTAGTTGTAGTAAAGTGGGACTGTGCGGTTGAATAAGTCAACTGTGCCCACCTTTTTCTCAACTTCTTTTCCTATATAAGGAGGACCTTTTTGTAAATATTTTTGATCTTTTTCATGCTTAGCAAAACTCTGCTGGATTTTTATCCCAATAAAGACTTTGAGCTTTTGTGATGAGAATTCAATCAAACAAATAAAGAAAACGGTTTTGTTGATTGCAAACTTTGTGTTGTATCAATAAATTTGTTTATATTATTTAATGTTCCTATGTCCATTGAATACATATTATCTTTACATATTTGATCTTAAGATATTGCTACATGGTTAAAGAGCTCTCAAATCTTGCCAATAGACTTTGTGCTCTTAGCATGCTTGAGAAATTTGCTGATAAAGGAAGTAACTTGTAGTAAGCTTTGTATTGTTGCGGTTATTAGTAGTTTAATTGATTAGAAATTTACACTTAAAGACTTTGAGCTTTAAGCTAATTTTCTACTTGTTTAATTTGTAACGATCAGTGTAAATCAGTGTTACCATAAAGGAGACTTTGTGCTTCTTAAAAGTAACTCTTAGTATAGTTTATTAGATTAATAGTTCTTTTCTTTGAATATCTGAAGAGGTAGAGAAACTGTAACTAGGCGAAGGGAGAATACATAAACTCTGAAAAAAGAGAGTTATATGCCCAACGCCAACCCACCATTTTAATTTCTTGATTAATTAGAGGAGAAATTTAATAGGGAACCTCCCCTTGATGAGAGGAGAGATTAATTTCTTAGCATAGCGTTGTGTGAATTTTATGTTTTGTCATTAGTACGCTGGTGACAAAATATTCACCCAACAGACTTTAACAATAAGCTAAATTGGGTAGGCTGCAAAAATAAGAGAATTTTAGGAGGTTGGAAAGTATTATATATTCTTCAAAATAGATATAGGGAGACTGGACTTTGGGATTGGAAAACTACTCGAGTCTTTTTTGGTCTTCGTGTGCTCCCAATTGTGATATATGGGTGTGAATTATGGGTTAGAGCACCTCTATTTCAAAGTGGAAACAACTTGAGAAAATTCAAAAAGCTCTTGACCAAAAGCAAATTTAAAATTAAAAGTTCAATTAATTATGATATTTTGTTGAGTGAAGTGGGGGCAATCCCTATTGAAGCAATTGTTATGATGTGTCTCATGTGATATTTAAAAAGAACTGAAAAAATGGAAGCAAGCAAATGACCTAAGATTGTTTTAGGTGACAACTTAAGCAAAAGAAAGAAGATGTGGATGAGAGAAAACAACAAATGGATGAGTAAATAGAATGTCTATTTAAATGTGTGCCACATATGCAGAAAAGAGATTAAGGAGTTTATTATAGATAAATTTAGTAAGCATACTTGGAATAAAGAGCTAGAAAGAAAAAAGAGTTATTATATTGAGGACTTCAATCCCACGTGTGATCTTTTTCAAAAAGCATACATAAAGGCTTGTATTCCTCGAAGGACCAAAATTCTTATAGCTCAATTGAGAACCAACTCTCATCAACTCTGATGTAAAACAAGACAATGGAAAAGGCCAAAACAAACCTGAGAAGAAAGGATATGTATCTTTTGCACTTCTGGGATAGTTGAAGCTTAAAGACATTTCATTTTGGAGTGTGGTGCTTATAGAGACATTAGAAGCAATTATGATAATGCTTTGACAACTTTTTCATGGTAGACTTCATTTTAATGAGGGAGTTGTTGAGAAATTGGGGGAGATCAGGAGATCATCATTAGCTTGTATAGAAAAGGAATTGAAATGTAAAAGTCAATGATGGCAACGCTAACTGTACCATAGGTTTTCAATGTTTAGCTTCATGGACGCTAAGAAGTTCTTCTTCTTCTTCTTCAAAAGGTTTTAGAGAATGTGAGAGTTCATTATCTAAATTATAACATTACTTTTGGTGGTTGTTTGTTAATATTGTGGTAACAAAGATTATCCCACTGCTAAGTCTATTTTCTACTTATTTTTAAGCAGCGAAAGTGTCCCCATGTATTTTTTTAATTACAAGGAAAAGAAAATTTGGAATCTTTTTTCTGCTTTTGAGGAGCGGTTGTTATTTTGCTTATTGAAAAAAATGGTGCATGGCTTCTTTCCATTATTTTTGTCTCCTATTTATTTGCCTTCAATTTTGCCTCTAGATTGTATTTGCAATAAATATATTTTAAAATGTATTTTAAAATATCATTTAAGAGGTCTGCTTAAAAACAAGCAACAAATTCAATTATCCATTGGGTCACCAACTCCACAAATTGTTGCACAAAAAGTTGAGTAGCAACTGCTAGCCAAAATACACTAAGCAAACGCATGGGAACCTGCCCTTAGTCTTTTTTCACAATCTAAATGTTTCAAAGAATGTGAATCTTGTTTGATGAAAGCGGTGTGTTGTAAATGATTACTAATTACAGTTCATTAGCAATATTCTATGTATTTTGAATAGAATGTGAGAATTCATTTTCAAATTGAATAATACTTTATTTATAAATTATATTACCCTGATAGATGTTAAAAAATCTTCTATTATATTCAAATCATTAGAAATATAATTTTCAAGATTTTTTATTTCTTATTATTATTTTACTTAACTAAGAATTACATATTTTATAGTGATAAAGAATTTTAAAACTAATTTAAAATTATGCTTAGTTTTTATTAGTAGTAATAGATTTTATGATATGAATTTTATATATTTTAATATTGTAATTAATATTGTAGACAAAAAAAAAATCTTTTGGCTTAAATAATTGTAATAATGAAAAACATATATTCTATTTTTCATTTTTATTTTAGATTTATTTTGATCAAGTTGTGTTTTATGTAATAAGTAATATTCATTGACACATTATCTTATATGCAATGACTCACGATGTTATTACTTCTACGTGTCACAATGGTCCTATTTCCATACCCTTAGCCTTAAATCTCTTTGATGATGTATCTTATAAGCAATTTAGAAATGGATAGTGATTTATGTAAATTGCCTTCATTTATACATGATGATGATATGATTTGTAATGATAGTTCTTTTACATCTTATGTTGTTACTTTTATGTGTCACAATGGTCCTATTTCCATACCCTTAGCCTTAAATCTCTTTAATGATGTATCTTATGAGAAATTTAGAAATGGATAGTGATTTATGTGAGTTGTCTTCATTTGTACATGATGATAATATGATTTGTAATGATAGTTCTTTTACATCTTATGCTAAGCCTATGGATTTTCATGATGATTCTTCTTCTTTCACCTTCGATAACTTTACCTCATTTGTACACATGATTATGATGATTATTCATCTCTAGTATGATGGTCGATGATGTAGCTTTGTCTAGATATTTTGCTTCATGTGATACTTATTGAGCATATTTTTTTATATCTCATGATTTTCCACCTCTTAAACGTATGGATTCTTTTACTTGTGTTTGTATTGCTACATATTTCTTTGTAGAGCCTAACAATGTGTTTGATAATGGTTGTCCTTTTAATGGGCATCTTTGTCACATCTTCTCTCTAGGACCACCTATCTATAATGACTATCATACTCATGAGGGCTTAACTTAGTGAACTTGGGTTATATCATGTGCATTCGTGGCATACTAAAGAATCCCCCTATTTTCAAAAAATATTGCCCTAAACTCTTTTCTTGTCAACCCCTCCCAATACATAGCCTGAATTAAAAAAATACCCTAGTTTCACTATATATTGTATGTATCAATTTTTTCTTTTAAATTTTTTCATACCCCTTCATATTTCTATCTTATGTTATGATAAAGATTTGGCTGGGTTTTAAGAAAAAATCTAGTTCTGGTAGAATGTACTAATATTAATCGATGGGTTAACTTAAGATGTTTTGAGTTAAAAAATTTCAAATAGCCTTAGGCAGGCTTTTATTTTAATTTTCAGTTGACCAGCTCAACCGGTAAGATCTCCTCTTAAGTTGTCTCTAAGGGTTTTATCTCACTGTGTTAAACGGCCCCATGCTTGGGCTTTTGTTATTTTACCGATCAGTATATTTTTTCCTTAGTCTTCACATGCATGTTTTTATTTGCCTATGTCATGTGTTAGTGCTTTTAAGTCTTGCAAGTCCCCTCTTATGTCCTAGTAACTTCGTCTTGCCTACTCATTGATGCACATGTGGATGGACACATCAAAATGAATGGCCATCAACAAAATCTTTTTTTCAATCATACAATCATTGTAGACAATTTTTTCAGTACTCTAGCATTCCTATAGTTTCTAATTTTTTAAACATTTAAATAATTTTAATAAAATTATATTCCTTCATCTTCTTATTGGTTGATGTCATCAACAATAATTGCAGGGTTGAATTGTCGAAATAAAAAAAAACAGTATTCACAATCTCTGTAATTTTTCACTTGTTATTACTAATTTAAAAGTATTACAAAATTTGTAAGGATTCTGGAAAGACCTCAGGAATCCAAACAATCATATCAAAACCAGCGATTTAGTAGAATCACTATATAACATGCAAGAAGAGAAATAAAAGTGAAACCATAAAAGTCCCTTAAAAGCAAAGCCAGAAAAATCCCTTACATAATATAGCCTGGAGGCTTATACATTCTTCACATTATAAAACAAAAAATCAAATACTAAAACTATTGTAGCCGTGACATGCAAGAAGAAATCAAGGGGCAGAGCATCCAAACTAGTGATTTAAGTATAACTCATATTTTTTTATATATTGAGAATAGTATACAAAAATTAAAATATGTGCATTGTCTACTCAATCAAAATATACGTATCTCCGTCTTTTTCGAAAGTTCATATTAAATCAAAATATACCATAGTCAACATAATTGAGTAACATAACTTAGAAGGAAAACCAGAAAAGTCCTTATACATTTTTCAAATTGTAAACAAGCAAAAAAAAGTATTGAAAGTATTAGTGGCGTGCAAGTAGAAGAAATGAAGGGGCAGAGCATCCCTTAGACCTTAGTGATGGATTGATCCTGGAATGTCTTCCCCTGCCACACCTGGCATGCCAGCTATGGTTCATCATCAGAAGGTCAAACTTCTTCTTCAACAACCAGCACATGATGCTCTAGTTCATAGTTTGTGCCAAATCCTTCCTCATTGATGTATTCCTTGAATCAATACCTGCCTTTGTTGAACTTCAGACCCAAAACTTTCTACATAAATCTCATATGCTTGAGAACTTATGTTGTTCTTGGTACAAAAACATCCACCAATGACCCAAAAAGAATAGGCATCCTATGAACTTGTTGATTCCCACAACGAGTTGCAAAATAGTCTTGTGGGAGTGAAATGGTGAAACGGTCATCAATAATAGCAACAACTATTTTAATTTCTCTAAAAAAGTGTCATCGAAGAGCTTCTGAATGAAGCGCATCGTCGTCACCTTTTCTTCTCTCACCCTAATAATCGAAGCTAGGAATACAACAGGGATGTCTATATTCACTCTCTATCTATGAGAAGTCCCGATGAAATCCTCCCCCGAGATTTTTTTGACTGTGTGAATGATGAGAGGGTTGGAATAATTCAAAACCCCTAAGAGACACCTATCTAAAATTTTCCCAAGAAAATCCATTTGTTGTTTGGTAGAAATCAATTGGATAGTAGAATCCATAGATGTAAGGCAAATGGTGGGCCAATGAAGAAATTGAAATGGAATGCAAAAAGAGAAGTTGTGCATACCTAAATATATAGAAAACTACATAATTGAGATAGAGATCATAAATGCAGAATAAATGTGATATGAGTAGAGGTGGACTGGAAATCTGAAAACATACTTATTACAAAATATTCTGTAGGAAAAATAATTATTCTCGGTCGCATCGTACATCATTTGTCCATCAGCATGTCTGAACAGAAGGTAAGAATGTAAGGAGTTCAACCAAACATTAAATAAGAAAAAACTGAATTTTGAGGAGAATGATTAAAAGGACCATAGGCGAAAAACCAGAGTCGTCATCTTTTTGGTTTAAGCCCAAAGACCTCCCTAAACCCTAAAGTTACCCATGCAATCCTTGTCTCTTTTTTTTTATAATCTTGTACAGTGACTTCTTGTAGCTGGTTTTCGGTCTCTTAAGTCATGAATTAAACATTTTGCATCATTTTTGTGACCGACCCCTTCTTGCTAGCCACCCGGTTGCTTTATTTCCTAAGCCTTTATCTTACTTGTGCATCTTTTGTAAGATCGATGACCCTGATGATTTCACAGTTATGCAATTAATTTAAGATACTCACTCACCCTAACTTTGCAACTCTGCTTACTCACATGGCACATGGCCCCCACAAAAATCTAACTCATTATGAGTGGACCAATAAGCTTCCGCCTATTGGAAGAAGAAGTTAGGGCCCCAACGTTCAAATATGAATTATAACGGCTATCTCCCACCATCAAACCAAGATACTTGTCTATTGTTAATGAACCCAATTTCCTATTGCAATTTAAATTTCTCGAATATATTAGCATTGTTATGACTAAATTTTGCATTTACAGTGCTCTGTGACACTTCTAAATTATTTTTGCAATCTTTTGCGTGAATGCTAGGGTTTACACTAAAAGGCTTCTATACAAATCCTAACTATGTTTGATAAATTATTTCTCTTGCACTTTCTGTCTGATTTTCAATTGCATGAGGTGATTCAATTGCCTAGATTACATCCTAAATAGAATTCCATAACCCTAGTTGTTGTTTGAATTGCTCCAAATAAATCCTAATGGTTGAGTCTTCTAGCCTTGGAAAGAGGAAATTTTCAGAGGAAATGATCTTGCGCTTCCTAGGTCAACTGAAGTTCAGAAAAGATCAAAACCAAGATCCAAGCCTGATGAGTTTATTATTGACCACTTTGCTAGATGTAGGGATGCTTTGATCTTGCCATGGGGTTTTAGCCTTTGGAGAATAGGATATAATAAAATGAAAGCAAGAACTCTCGTGTCCAATATTTGGACTTACCAATCTTGCCATATTGGTGGTTCCAAATGTATACGTGAATGTTGAGTTAGATTATTGCTATCACTACCAATTATAGGCCAGATACTAGGGAAATGCAGCCAAAGAGGGTGGCAAACTTATAACAATCTCAAAGGAAGTTATTGAGGAATTTTTTAGGTTAAATCTCAATATGGATTGCATTATAAATCCACAAGAATTCAAACAATAATACAAGAAGAATGAAATATTATATAGAGGAAAGTTGGCATCATTCAGGCCTAAGGGGACCAAAAGAGATGAAAGGAAATTGACCTCTACACAAGTGGCCCCCTATAATGTTGATATGTTTGTTGGATATTTCACAGATACATATTATGCTCTGTGTCAAGTGTGTGTTTCAGATGTGAAGAGTATGATTCCTAATTGGATGTTGGTAATGTGTATTGATATCCAAGACAAGGATATCAATAGGCCCTTTGATTATGCTTCCTTGGTAGTCAAGGGTCTCCATAATGTTCTATGTGATTTCAAAACAGGGAAGTCATCAAACTTCAGGTATTACTCTCTATTGATGCACATTTTTTTGTATAAGGGCCTTAGGGTTTGGCATCCAGACCTGAAGGTTAAGCCAGTAATTGGAGGAGAGCCTCCTCGGTCCAAGAGTGGACCTATATTTGGAATTTGCATTTGAATGAATCTAACCATTTAGTCTTTAAGAATCATTTTGTTATAAAATTGCGAACCATCCTCCAAAAGAATGTCAAATTGGGTCTAAGCCAACAAGGTAAAGAATTTTTGAGACCCAAACTTAAGTTGGAGATTCCACACAATAGGGGATCATGGTTCTATTTCAAGGACCATACAATAATTAGGGTATTTTATAGCCCTGTCACTCCTCGGATTCTGCCTATCACTGTTCAAGATAGGGTTACTTTCTTGGAGATAATGCATCAATTAGTAGAAGCAAATAAGTATTTGGCTAGGGGAGCTCGTAAAAAGGGCTCAATGATCCCATCATCGGTTGTGATTGGGATGTATCATTTATTAAATAGAAAAGCATATGACATTTTGGACTCCATGTTGAATAGATATAGACTTCCCTGAGCCAAGTATAGGTTTTGTGATTCTAAATGATTTTATCCAAAAGCTTGGGAAGGCAAAACAACAACAACATGAGTGCAATGATCATGAAGACCTTATAAGAAATGTTGCAGATTACAATGATGTTTTGAAAAGAAAAGAGAGATGGTATAAAATTCAATATGAGGAGCATAGAAAGAGAAGGGAAGATAATACTTATGTTCCAACATGGCAGACATTGAAGATCCATGAGGCCTTAATGAGGGCCATCCTTAATGCATATCCAAATGTGGATATGATTCCTCTGGCTAAGGAGGAACCAGTGATGGAGGAACAACCACAAGTTCGAGAGCCTGAGGAGGAAAGACTAGAGTCTCCTCAGTCCATTAGCTCTCCTATTGGTCCAGCTTAACCTCCACCATCCCCTCCACTCAGTTTTGATGAACCTTCTTCCTCTCCTACTACCTCTCATTTTCCATCTAAGCCCTCCCCCTCACAAAGGTTACTTGCAGAGGTTGTCATGAAAAATCCTATGATAGATTCATCTTTAGGAGGCTCTTTTTCCCAAGTCCCTGAAAGTCCAAGGGTTGTAACTCCCCTACATACATTACCCCTAGGGAGAGATATTCCATTCCAATCTTAGGAAAGTTCTAAATTTTAGGGGGAAGAGCCTTTACCCCCTCATAGGTTTACCCGGTTGGGCATCACAATTTAGGATCCTCCTCCAGTGTGGGCCCTTGATGTATTCAAACTTGGAGGTGACCTCAGTGAAGATGTGAGGTTAAATGCTTGTGATAAATTCATGAGTGATGATAAGTTTATATAGACTAAAGAGTTCCAACAGTTTGTCATAAGGAATATGATAGATGAGTTAGAAAGGAAGAAAGGAATTAACCTAAATACCAAGTAGCACATGATGAGAGGATGAGTTTGAAGGATGAACTATTGAAAACTGATAAGGAATAGCTAGCCATCATGACCCCTAAAATGGGAAGACAAATTGTGAAAAGGAGTGGAGTACTCTTTTAAAAGGATGGGATATCTCCTCCACCATAGTTTTCGATGAGTTAAGAAGAAGGCATGACATTGATTTAGATTCATTTGATTTGGTGCAAAGAGAAAAGGTGCTCTCATGAGTGTTCTTTGGTGATCATTTTGATCAATTAGCTATTTGGTGCCTTCACCCAGCTACAAGGAGGTCGAGAATGATTCACGAGATGGATCAACTATTTGGCAGCTTATTGGTCAAAAGAGTGGTAGACACCTCAGCCACAGAAGCAACAAACTTGACTTTGAATGTGGAAAATTTTGCTCACAAGGTAGCAATAAACACTAATGAAGAGATTGAAATCTCGAGAGAACAATGAAGACACTACAGGAATAGTTATATGTAGGACCTACATATAGACCTCCTGGTATGATTGAGTACTCTTCTAAGGAGATAATAGGATTGAGAAGTGAGTTGGCTTAGGCAAGAATAGAAGCAACCAGATTAAGCAAGGAGGTTGGTGTATTGATATTGGACACTTCAAAGGTAGAAAAGAGGATTAAGACAAACATAGCTCATTCATTACTTGAGTCAAGAATCACTCAAATTTTAGATCATGCAGATACAACTTGGGATGAGCATATAGAATTACTAGCATTTTCCCAAGAGCATTTGAAGTGGCAACAATTCTTAGCTTGCTCATTATCTCATATGAGCAAATTGCTTGCAGTACTAGAGATCATGTTGATTGAGACCCTTCTTGAGTATCTAAATAGCATGATAATGAATTTCAAAGCAAAATTTGAAGCAATTAAGAAATTTTTCATTATCCACAGGATGTACACATGGAGGATAGGTGATGAGCTCAGAAGTTTCCAATGTCTAATTACAAGTCATATGCCAACTATGTTTGACAGAGAAAAGAGTAAAGTGGGAGGAAAAAAGGTCCTCAAACCTAGGTCAAAATGTAAAACGGATATTAGAGATGTAGTGGAGCCAATGTTAGCTAATATCATTACAAATGATGTGCAGTACTTGAATAAGTTGGAAGCTTACATGGATGCACTATCAAGGATTGGCAATGGAATGGTAAAGGTAGAGATGGCAAAGACAAAGATGAAGATGAAGACTACAAGGGATAAATCAAGAGGCTTCAATAGTTCAAGCAGCGTGGATTTGATCACTTGTGATCTTTTCTTCCCTCTTTTCTTATACTTCCAAGTTTTGAAATTTTAAAATTTTGAATTTTCAAATTCTAAGTTTCTTGCCTTTTTTTTAAACATGTTGCTTCCTTTTCCTTTTCTCAAAAATTATGAGTTGAAAGAGGTGTATTTTTTTATTTCAAAATGGGAAACTCATCAATTTTCTGGTATTACTCTTTGTTAATGCATATATTCTTGTACAAAGGTCTTAAGGATTTGAATTTTTATTTCCTGCCTTTTTTGAAAATTTGCTTTCTTTTTCTTCCTCTCAATGTAATAAGCCAGAAGAAACATATTTCTTGGTTAGATGATAGATCCACAAAAACACATAAACAATTTAGTTGAATGAAATGACTACAAGAAAATTTAGTTTCTCTCCTATTTTATGTGTTTACTTATATGAATGGATGTGTCTACAGTGCATTAATTTGTCTTCACAATAAATTGTGAATGTGTAGTATGAATTGTAGGTTTATTTCAAGGAAAAAAATTAAATCTTGTAATTATATTTCAGTAAGTTAGACATAACTTATAGTGATTCTCAAGACAACAAATCCATGAGGAAGCTTATGCAATTTATCAATTTCTTAATTATTATGCAAAGTTTAAATAGAATACAAATTAATAGCGAAACAGAGGGCTAGACAAACTCACATCTACCTTCAACAGTTAACACCAACAATCAACTTGTAATGGGACAACCTAATTGGTCTCATTCAAGTTCATATAGGGCATTTCCCTGATTTTAAATAATGAAAATATAATGTATATAGAGTTGTATAGAGCATGCACTGTGCCAAGCGGTTTGATTGATGACCTTCTAGCATCTTTACATTTGATTTGAAAACCCCATTGACATCATGAATGACATGTTAATTTTCGTCAACACATGTACCTTCACATTTGGATCTCCATGTGAGACCCAAATTTGGAGTGAAATTTCAATTAGAACATATTTTATCTTTTCTCCAATTTCATTTCACTACAAAATATGAATGGCTGGTGAAAGTAACTTACACCAAGAATTAGGTAGCAACAAATTGGTTGAGTTATCTCAAACATTCACCATCGAGAATATTCATTACACCCAAAGCCAAAAAGTATAAAACCAATATTAGATTTGATAAAAAAAAAATTTTTAAACAATCTTTTGAAAATACACCTTGTTCATATTTTTAACAAAATTTAAAAAAAAATTGTGATCTCTTTCTTCTAATTTGTATGTATCATTCCTAGCACTGTAAGATAAGTTTGTTGTTGCTACGAGAGAACCAAGTTCCACAAAAGCAAGATCTATCAAATCATACTTGTACATGTGTTGCCCCTTTATTTTATTGTACCAACATAATTGAAGCTCGAAGCCTTCTGGTCTATCCAAAAGGTTGATGTCATTATGGTAATCAAACACCCTACTACCATCCTTCCTTAGTATTCTTTGAACCCTTCCAATGTACCAGTTTCCACAAGAAAAACCTTGTCTTGTACTTAGAAAAATACCTTTTCTTTTAGTACGTTTAGTGGAAGGTAGTGAATTGATATCAAAAAACACCCCGCAATCTGATCCAATTCCAAAGCTAATTGAAACACCTTTTTTGGGGGCCCTCTCATCTCACATAAAGTAGACCCCATTCCTCACTTTAGTCAACCTATCTTTGGATAACGTTGGATTTGCATTCCATTGACTAACCAAGCAACCTTTGAACATAATCAAGCTCTACCACTAGTTTTACAGTCTTTTTACATTTTCATCAATGGAATCTAAAATTTCATCTAGCTCATGCCTCCACTCACTTTCCATTATTTGCAATTCACCATGATTGTGTGCCACTGAAGACATAGATTGGAATATAGAGTTGGAATGAGTTGGTGGAAAGTCATCAACTACTTCATCCACAACTTGGAATGTTGGATAATTTTGGTCCTTCGTCCATGGTTTGACCCACTAAGAAGATTCTATAGGATTCTCCGGTCACATTGCAAGAGATGATAAAATACCTGTGCATCCTTCAATCCTATCTCGAGGTCTTCTATAATTTTATCATATAAAGATATTGAATCATAATTTGATAATATATTAACATTTTGTATCCTTTCTTGGTGCAATCTATTCCAAATACATTCTTGCTTCTTATGAGATTTATTAAAATGAAGCCCTTGGGGATTTGATTCTTCTTTTGCAGCTCTATTAAGGGTTCCAATGGTGTGAAGCTATTAGAACATAATGTTATTAGGGATCACATCCTTATAATATTTATATATAATATTCTAATATAAAGTTATAAAATCTTATATATTATATGCTTTATAAGCATAACCCATTTGAAATAATTATAATCAAATAATTATTAGATTATTAATTATTTATGAGTGGGGGCTATTGAAATGTGTAACTAGTGAAGCCACCCTTCCTCCTATATTTAAGGAGGTTCTCTCTCATTTGGGAGTGGTGAGAATTTGGAGCTTTATGGTGAGTTGTATCACTATGCATATGAGGTATTATTGGCCATGTGGAAGTATTGGAGGAGTGTCCCCAGGTTCGAGTCTATTTTATGATAGACTATATTTGTAAGTGTTTTAATAAAATGATGCTTTATGGGGTTTTTTACCCGAAAGGGTTTTCCCCATGTATATCTTGTGTAATGTGTACATTTATGCATGTATGATTCTCATTTCATTTATTTTATGATCTTGTTTATAATGATTAGTATCCTAAGATCCTAATTTCTAAGGTATTAGAGCAGGTTAGGCTAGTACTAATCATTTTTACAGGTTATACTAGAAGACATATAAAACCTGATGAAACAATTATTTATGCTAAATCAACACACGTGCAAGGCCATTTGTGCTATGTATTTAGTGTGCCTTCTCTATTTATTTTATTTGATTATTAAGTGAAGTATAACATATATATTTTTAATAACATCAAATTTCATAATCTTATTAACTCAAAATTAGTCCATTATAAGAGAAGTACATAGTCGCAAAACCCTTTTTAGTGCCAATTGTATAGAAAGTTGTGCTTTAGTTACTAGATCAAGTCCTTTAGAAAGTTGGATGTTGTTTCTCTTTAGAGAGATATGTGAGATTATCAATTATAAAAAAAAATAGCTTGATATAAGGCTTAGAAACTTGAGGTGTTTAACCTTAAAATTGAATTCATGAAGTCTTTTATTAAATTTCATATTTTTATAAAAGTCAAAAACTTGTTTTTCAACTTATCAAAGGAAAATAGAATTAATAGCTCTTGAACATGACATTTCAATCAAACACCATTTTACTTGTAATTTGATCATAATTGATAAAAGATAATGACATTTTCTTTTATGAAATAATATGAAAAATACATTACAACATTCAATCAACATTTTAATTTATCCATATATTTAAGTTTGTTAAGTATAAACTTAATCAAACCATTATTTAAATAGGAGTTGTTAAATGAAATCTTCAAAGAAATTGAATCACTAATTGAAGCCTTCATCTATGTCGAATTTCTTATCTTCATGTAATTCTTCATACAAGTTTGTGTTCTTACATTACTCAAGGAAATAACACTTTTCCTTATAAAAGTAAAAAAGGGCTTTCTTTGCAACCGATTGAAGGTAAATGAGTCGCAACCTTTACTAATTCATTTTTGTCAGGTGGCTATCTTCCCAACCGACGTCTCCTTTATCACTCTCCCTATATAAGGAAATCAAATTCATTTATTTTGTACCTATCCAGCTATCATCACAGTCCATAAGATATAATCTATTTGAGGAGTTCTTTCAAACAATTCGCTTACCTTCTGCATGACGTTGAAAAATGTGGATTTAACATTTTCCACTAATGAAGCATTTCCATAAATATATTTTGTTCAAACCATGAGATTAGATCTCATTGAAGAATTCAAACCATGCGATTAGATCCCATTGAAGAATTATGTCAAAAACTTCAATTGCCCTACAAATTCAAACCTCTATTTATATCAGTCGACTTACACTAATTAATGCTTGCCTCTATTGAAGTATTTTGTTCGAGAAACACCCCGACCATGCTCTCTATGTCCTCCTTCACGCTACCATTTTCCTGAAGGCTATTATTGTTTATGATGAATGATTATTTGGTAGGAAAATTCATTTATATGTCAGTCTGCATGAGTATGTATTTGCACTTTTTTGATAGTACAATGTGTAGTGTTAAAAAAAGTTATTGCATAGATATTATTATCCATGCACACTTATTTCAAATTTTGTGCACATCCATGCTCTGTCGCCCAAGAATCTTATCGAGCCACCAGTAACTAATATATGTCTCTGTACCTAGTGTCCTCTCTAGCCTTCCGCTGGACGTGCTTCTCATCTCTTTCAAACAACTCTGAACATGACTCAAAGTAATGTGTTATGCCGAACTCCAATTCTATCAATCTATCCTCTCTATATCTTTACTTTTAAGATTGTGATCATCCACTTAAAAAGTGTTATAAACCATCCTAACATGATTAAAACTTATCATCTCTTATCCTAAAATCAAATCTCGTCGACCACTAAATAAAGGATTCACTAGCTTTTTGCCGTTGTGGATGTAGTCCTGGTCATGCAATCTTGTTACATTGCAACCATTGGACAACCCACTTAGTCTCCACCCTTCCCAAGGAATTTGATATTGAATACCTTTTGTTGAAAAATAGTCCATCAACATAAGTTGTCTTCTTGTACTATCCCCATTTGAGGAATGACCAACAATAGGTCCCAAATTATTTTCCACGTCTCTTTCATAAAAATTCTATTCTTTCCCATTGTTGATGAACAAAATTTGCATTGAACCTATTGCATGTTGGACGAGCAACCACAACCAAATGAGGAAGCTTTTCATGTAAAGGGTTTGCAATATAACATGTGCATAGTGACTAATAACATTGTTCTTATAAAAATTTGTTATGATATCATAGCCTACAACTCCCTCACCAATTGTCACCAAGAAATGTGATTGGCATTGATGTTATTCTTTATTACTACAACAACCCACCAATGTATTAATTTTTGCTACCCACCTAACATACTTTCTAACAAAAGTTTCATCTTCAGCAAGGTAGACAGGAATTGGGCCATCTATATCATGTTTGGTTTTAAAAGAAGCATACGCTTTTCCTACTACCTCAAAAATCTAATCGTGCTCCCCCGGAATGTATGCCAATGACTTTCTGACTTTCCTCAAAGTTGTAGAAATTGAAGGAGCATCTAGATTCAAGCTAATAAAACTATGTAATCTAGGACCTCCCCATAACTTGATCATCTGATAAAGGGATTTAGTGGATGTACTATACCTTCTCCCCACCTTTGGATTCACCAGGCTGTGAAAGATATCCTTGAAAAAATCCCAAACTGTATCTTTACCTTGTAATTTTCCTTGTCTTTGTGCCTCATACAACTTCCTTGCAAAACCTAAAGACATCCTTCCTTTCAGTAAATTCAAACAAATTCTCCTTTAGGGATGTCATTCTAATAGAGAGTATAGAAACCTTTGTCTTTTCCCACCAAAGAGCTCACATTGTTGATCTTTGGCTAGAATTTGAAACCCTAGCAGCTATTCTGAGTTCATTTTGAGTCAAATAGTCTAGTCTTCTCCCTCTCCCTGTATCCCTCCCATGTCTTTTATTCACACATTTGATTCATGATATAAATGCATCCTAAAGTCATTGCATTGTGGAATCATCTTACAAAAGCTACATGTCAATGATTCAAATGGGATGCCTATCTCAAAAGCCCTCTTGCAATGAGTATGCCTATATGTGCCATCAATACAATATTCATTACCCTCATAACATAGCATTCTTGGTATGCTTTTCTATGGCCCATAATTTTCCACCCCTTTCATCATCCATTAGGACCTTTGTGTCTAATCTCTCTCCATTTCTATTAATATGGGAATTTCAATACTCCCAACATTGCAACATCAATGGTGATGAATGACCTTTAATAAGACAATAAAACAAATAATGTACATATTAAAATAGATCATATTCAAAATAAATTTGAACTAGGGTAGTTAACACACATGAAGTAGAAGAATTTGCACTTGTAGAAGCCCTATATAATATAGATGGTGATGATGGGACCAAGAACCTAGTCAAACTTTGTCGGGACTTATCATTAGTAGGCTTCTTAGGTCTCCTGGTCATTCCACTCCTTAAAACAATTGTTTCATGTGAATCCTCATCTATAGCAGTGGTGTGCTTCTTTGATTTCATGTGTTCATTTAATGAACTAACAATATTACCACTTGATGACACCAAACAAAACCATTTATTGCATCGTGTACATTCCACTCTTAATTTTTTCTTATCCTCGTAGCCTGAAAGTGTTGCTTCCACCACCTTGAACAAATTAGGCTCTTGTGTCTTGTTGAGATCATCTACAAGTTTAATTGCTTGATCAATCTCAAATCGATCTCTAACCATTGTTGTCTAATTTTCTATGCTACTTGAATGATTTTCACCATTTCCCTCCATTAAAATGTGACATTGTTTCCATATGATTGTTTCTAAAGTTACGAACTTTTTGTGCTGCCATGGATACTTCCCATGTTCCATAATCAATGACACAACTTTCACAATGGATCTTTACTTTACGTTCTCCCTTTTCTGTATATACTTTGAGAGTAAAATTATCATTGACAAATTCTTCCATTAAACTATTCACTTTCAGATTCCAAGATGCTAATACATCAGGATCAACAACTATGGTTTGTTCCACTGACTCAGACCCATCTCCAACTCTTGGTTGTTTATGCATACCTACCTCCACACTCTCTATATTGTGTTGAGGGTTTGATGTACTTTCCACTATATTTGACTCAAGCGTACCAACATACACTATGTCATGTTTCCTCTTAATGCCTATAAGTGTTGTTGTAGCTTTCCTGTTTTGTTCTTGCTTTATATTTAAAGGATGCCCAAGCCCACTGATAAAATAGAAAGGATATTCAATGAGTTCATCATCCACAATTTCATGATGGATGTCAGCAAGTATACAACCTTTTCGACGAATGACTGTGCCAACAACAAAATTTTCTTCACCGGTAACATTTAGATATTTCATATCCACAATTGGATCCATCTGCATTATTTTCCACGTGTACCTATCAGTTGTTTAAGTGATGGATAAAATTATATTAAAAAATTCAGAAGTCTATTTATAATATTGCTATGAAATGATGTGTATTTTCATCCTGGTGCATCCATAACTAAATGAAAGAAGAAGGTCAAATTTACACATGAAGGGGTTAATTTGGAAATGGGAAAATTAAAAGTCAATGAAGGTGTTTGTTTTCCTTGGAAATTGCCTTGAGGAACTATTTCTTTTCCTTGCTATTCCAATTAGGGTTATCGAGGCATGATTTATGAAATCTTTTAGTTTTAGATAAGTGTAAATCAACATTTGTTACTTGGACAGAATGACATGGATTTGCATGGAACTGCAATTGCATTTTGTAAGATTGCAAATCTCCATTTTGGTGGTAGTATACCATCTATGAGGCCACAAAAAGGATAAAACAAAGATTACATTGGATCTCGATGTGAGCTCGATGAGTTGATTTTCTACTAGAACTGAAAAGCAATTGATCAAATTATCCAATTGTATCTATTTTTGCAATCAAAGGTACAAAATGTAGGTTTGGACATAACAGGTGGCAGATGGATGAAAGGGTCTTATCCTTTTCAACAAAATGACGATAATCTATAACAAACTAAAAAATTTGGGCAATAATTTCAAAAACAAATCCCAAAAAGCTTTGTTTTGAGATTTGTTTCTATTGTTAGGATATGAAGGCTATAAATCAATGATTCCTTCATCAATACTGTGTACAAAAAAAGGTGAATTCCTTTGGTGTTAAGTGTTTGTGAGAGCACAAACAATCTTAGAGAATCCCTCGAGGAGCAGCTTGCCCAACTATTCAACAAAGGGAATGATGAGGAGAAGATGTTTGTGAAAAATATCCTAGGGACAAATTCCTGGGCTAATGGGCATATATAAAAATGGAATTGTTTATGAGAACATGTTCTCCCCCATCGTCAAAATTTTGGAATATGCCCTTAACGCCTATGGTATCAAGTGCATCACACAGTGAAGGAGGAGAATGCTCAAGGTGTGAAGACTGCGCTGGGGGCCCTTGAGATTGTGCCACAGTCAAAGATCATGCTTGGTTTTTTTTATCTTAATTCAAAAGGCAAAAAGATCATAATGGATAAAGCATGGAAGTTATTCAAAGTTGGGGTAGGCCAAAAATACAACTTGAATGAGTTTGAGGCCTTCATGAGTGCTCATGGTGATCTTTTCCTTGAAGAGATCATAGAAAGGTTGAAAGTGATTGGAAAGGAAATTGGTTATCTGTATCACTGATCAAACCTGTGTCCCCCCTCTTATCAGTGATCCCCCCTGTGTCCATGTGGTGTTCCCCCTCTTGATATCTATGTACTTCTTTTTTGTTTTTGAACATATGGGAGTTGTGTTGGCATTGCATGAAGATTGCATTGAAGAAGTATATTAGGAAGTGTTGTCATTGATGTCAATAGCAACTGGTAATGAAGTAGTAAAGCAACTGGTAATGAAGCACCGAAGATCAATCGGTAACCCTATCCAGTTGAGAAGCAGAACCCTAACCAATGAAGCTTGGAGATCGGTTGTGATGATTTATGATTAGATGATGATCGGTGATGAAGATACCATGAAAGCATGTTGCACGTGATGAGTTTCTAGATGGTTTTGGCGCGTAAAGATAACCATTTATCTTGGGAATGATCAAATGCATAGTATGAAGTGACAAACGTGTGATGTGTTACAAGATTCAAAGTGCGATGATCCAGGAGCGGTTGTAGATGCCTAGAAGAATGTAAAGTTGATTGCATGTAATCTAATGGTCAAGATTGAACTGATGTGTTTGTAATTTCTATGGGAATTTTAGGTTTTGTGTTGTGTTACCGAACTAATGTATTTGTTTATAAGTTCAATGGATTGATTGAAAGAGTTGTTGGCAAATTTGATTAATTGTGAAAGTGATTGTTGCCGAACCAAGAGGTGTGTCTACAGAATGATGTGAAGGCATATAGGAGCAGTAAAGGATCTGATTTAGCAAGGAAGTGTTATTTCTAGATCGGTCAAAGAACCCATTGTTCTCTAACCATTACAACAGTTTGAAATCCCCTCACAGGGTAAGCTCTAACATGCTTGTTGTTGAAATCCTCTAACTAGGTGATCCATTAGTTTGGATTTGAAATCCTCCACTGAGGTTACCTTTAACAAGGTATTTGTAATCAATCCCTTAACCAGGTGGTCCTTAATCGAATATGTTCCTAACAGAACATTCTTGTATAAGCTTCTAACTAGGCTTGGCTCCTAACAGGGCGAACTTTAGAAGAGTTCAAAAATACTTGTGGGTATTCATCCCCATCATGGTTTTTCCCATTTGGGTTTCCATGTGAAAAATCATTGTGTCAAGTGGTGAATGATTTTGTGGATCTGTTTTTGGTATGGTTGATATGAATGATTGGCAAATCTGCATAGATATATTTAAATGATTGGAAATGATCTGAAATATGTTATTATTGGTATTAGTGAAGTGGTTTAAGGTTTTGGTCAAAGGATATTTATGTTTCAGATATGTTGCATTATATCACTGAAGTATTAGGTCAATCGGTAAGGTTTAACAAAGCAGCTACAGATTTGTTAAAGTGACTAAACCGGTAAACTTTGTGAGTTGATTCTTAGATGAACATATGTTTAGTGAAAATTTAGTTTATTTTCCAACTATTGATTCACACACCCCCCCCCCCCCCCCTCCTCTCAGTGGTTGACTGGATCTTTATAGTTTCATCATATTATCAAGTTGCCCCCTTATGACTGTACTTATGTAAAAAAAACTTATAGTTTTCTAATATATTATGTTGTTGTGTCAGTTTCTTTTTCTCTATTTGACATATCCATACTCGCTCATGGGCATTTTTTCTAGTGTTTTTTCTATTGGTAGTGTTAGATATTGTAAACTATAATCAATATTCACTATCTCTTGGTTACAAATCAAATGATAGTTCTTCATGTGTTCTTCACCCTAGTTTACTAATTATTTTCACAGATGGAATAGTGCTTTCCATGATCGACATTACTAAGTTAAAACAGATGAATGAGAATAATTATTCAATGAAGGGGGCAAGATTTTTTTTAAATACCCAATTAAGTATTCTTCATTGGTCCTCTTACCTTGATAATGACTTGCAGTTGCAGGTTTTCGTGAGGTTTACTTCTCGCCTTCGAAATGAACATTGTTTGACTTAAAATGAATATTTCCTAAATTCAAATACGCATTTACTGCATCTAACTTGTCCTTTGTGGCACCAATTTGTGGCTATGTTCAAATTATTCTCTCTTTTTGCCCCTACTTCTGAGTGAAATATACTCAGTAAAACAAATCTCACATTTGAATTTAGAAACCTGCTAGCCCTTACTTTTGGCATTTGACTAATAAAAAATACCTCTAAATATTCATATTCAGGATAGCCATTTATAAAACCCCCACGTCCTTAATATATCTGCAATATATTGCTTTGGATTTTTGGGATAATAAACCCCCCAATACGAGCGCACGTGATATCATATTGGCTAGCGGGTGAAGCCCCTGTGATCATACTTATGCACTTTGTGGTACTTATATTCCTTTGACTAGTAGTGTTGGTCTAATCTTTATCTTTTTACTCACGTTCTTTTAATGGTTTATTTAGCAGTAAGCTTGGTGATAGCTTTTTATCTTCTCATGGTGTGATCGATAATTCTTTGCTTCATGGTGTCATTATTAATGATGATATTATAATGCATATTTATAATTATAATGGTAAAAATTACATATCTATGTCATTTTCCCTTATGTTATGAGCCCAAAACAACTAATTTGTCCTACATCCATTGAATAGTGTCTAAGATAGTGTATTTCAAGTAGAAATTGACAAATAACATTGTTTGGCACTAATCCCTTAAATTACTCTTGATCCCTAAATTTACTACTTTAGTTCAATTATATGAATGTAAAATTGTCTTAGATTATTTTTACACCTACAAATATAAACCTAAAATTTTAAATTTTCAAATCCATTTAAAAAAATAAATTCCACTAGTCTTTATGAGCTAACTAAAGTGTGAATTATTTTGAAATATACATTAGGCTTGTGTATTTAAATCCCAACTCTAATTTAAATTAAATGTCTATGAAACATGTAAGATGAAGAGAAAAACTATTAATAAAATATATGAGTGTAATTTGCAAGTGGGATGTTTGTTGTCTTCTAGGGATTTTCGACATGTTGCTACAAATTACTGTTTGTTTGTGTCAGTCTTGCATCATACTATATTAACTACAAGAATGTTAGTCTTCTTTATGGCCTCAATGAAGTTTGTACCAACAGTGATGTTGGTGTTGATGTTTTGGCATCTAGCATTAATGGCTCCACCAAACAAGTGTCCTTGAAAATTTGTCCTAGAAGTTTTCCATGAGGTATGCCTTTTGATAACCTAGTGGATATGGTTTTACCCATTTAGGAACTTGATTATGCATGTCAATGGTTAGAGGAGGATACCTTATAGGTTATTTTGTTGGGAGGATCCCCCTGAAATCATGCTCTGAGATTGGGTCACTAAGGTATGGGACCCTCATGGGGTCCATCTTGACAATGTCTGAAACCTTACCAAAGGATTTTTGCTTTTTTGTTTTGTTATGGTCAACCATGTTCAAGCCATTTTCCAGATGGTTCCATGTTATGTCAAGTTGTATTTGATTGTTTTTCAATCATGGTCTTGAGACTTCTTTGTCTCTGATGACGAGAAGCTTTGTGTTCCTATCTGTATAGAATTTGTGATTCTTTATTTGCCTTGTTGGAATTTTCTTTTTGTCATTGCTTTTTCCCTTGTGAAGGTTATCTTTGTTGAACTAGATCACTTTTACCATGTTCAACCCCCAAAAATAGTATGTGTCAAAGTAGACTAATCTTGTGACCTTAAAGACATTATTGACATTAAAATATAAGGTCTTCATCACACCCAGTGTGTGCTCTATCTAAACTTGCATAATACATGCTTTCATTGTTAATCTTTTAAGAACCAAATTAAAGATTGTCTATTGGTGGTTCCATAGACTAAAAACCCTCCCAATGTTTCAAACCATCTGTGTGCCCCTTTTGAGGTGTCTAAAACTAAAGAGAAGTGGATGACAAATATGTGCAAAGGCAAGGCCACCTCATCTAGTTATGCGCCTAATAGGCCCCAAGAATTTGTTGCTTTGCAATTGCCACCTCCAATTTCAAACCCTTTGGAGAAGAGGAAAGAAACTATTAATATTGTCACCATTGAGGCTTTTGTTTTTCCTTCTATTGTGCGAACTCCTCAACTGATTTTGGTGCTCTCTACTCAACCTCCCAACTTATGTCTTTCTCATGGCCCTTGTGGGTATGCGAACAAAGAAAAGATTGTTTTTTTTAAAATAAAGAATGGATTGCCTAGTTTTTAGATGGCTTCAAACTTCTTACAGAATTATCTATCCTCGCTTGAGGACAAATATGGTATGCAAGAGTTTCATACATGAATTTTATCTCATAGAATGTCCAAGGTTTCACTGACCTCACCAGAAAGTATTCTATGTGGGATACTCAATAGAATTATCTTGGAATTAATGTATTATATCTTCAAGAAATTAAGATTATTCTTTAATGCTTTTTGTATTGTGTTGAGTTATTTGGCCCGCTTGCCTAGCTTTTGCCTGCAATCATGAGGGCGATAGTAAGGGGTTATTACCCTTCTTACACCACAATCACATTCATTCAAGTGGTGGATCGTGTTTCTAATACTACTCAACAACTTGTGTGAATCCTCATGTCAATAAAAAATTATTCTTTTAGGATCATTAATGTTTATGTTCCCAATGATGTTGTGAAATGATTTGCACTTTGGTGATGGATTGTGGATTCAATGCCCCTACCACTTGGGTTTTGTGTAGAGGTCCTTTAATATGGTTCAAGTGCCATTTGGCAAAGAAGGGTTATTGCATTTTCTGATAGTTCTGATACTTAATATAAGTACAGATCCAATAGCGAACAAGATGAAAGGGGGGGGGGTGAATCATACAAACTTAATCTTCCATAAAAACATCAAATTCAACCTCGGTAACATATATATCAGTAATATAACCGAAACTGTTAAATATGCAAACTCAAAAGCATATAAACATCACAAACCTCATAACACCAGATTTAACGTGGAAACCCAAATAGGGAAAAACCACTGTGGGATTTCAGACCCACTAAGAAATATACTCTTCTAGAGTATGCTTGGTTAAAAGAAAATCCTGTTAAAGATTACAAACACATTGCTAGATGTGACCCGGTTAAGGGATTTCCCTCAGATCTATTAGGATCTTCACCTTGTTAGAAGTGACCTTGTTAAAGGATTTCAAACACTCAATCAGAATGTCACCTTGCTAGAGGGTTTTACAAATAAGACTGTTAAGTCCACTCGGTTAAGAGATTTTCTGTCACTTTCACAAAATAACAGTAATAAAAATCTTGTAGGATTTTGCCAAGATCAAGGGCACAATGAAAAGCATAAAAAGAGAGACAATAGAATGATAAGAACAAACTGTATTATCATCAATATGCAAATGATCAACTGGATTAACCAATACAATGAATATAGGCATGCTTATATAGGCAAGCCCATATGGATGTACGAGCACACAATTATGACACGTGGCTCAATGAGAAACAAGGGTAGGTAAAAAATACTAGGGGTAGGAAGGAGAAATAATATAATATTTCACAAGAGGTGGATGACCCACCGAATGTGGAGTGTAACAGCAAAATAAGACCACAAAAGGTGGAATTTCTCCTACAAGCTCTATCCCTATGTGCACACTTCCCTAAGTGTCTCAAATCCAAACTACGAAGAGATGCATTAGCCTAAGTTAACTTAAATAAAGTGTAATAATATCCATAATGAACATTTATTTACACCAACACCCCCCCTTAAGTGCAACTTAGGGGAATGAAGACTCAAGTCAACAATGCAAGATGGGTCCCAGCTACTAGGCCATGATAGGTACCCATGTACAATATGCAAATGCAAGCAAAACCATGCAATGCAATCTCTCACAAACGGAGAAAGGGAGAAAACCCAGCGGGAAAAAACTCCCCCCCAAAAGAGAGATGAATGTACAAAAGACTCTCAAAGAAGAAGGACAAAACCTCAAAGAGGAAAAAGTCCCCCCCATAAGAGAGGAAGGAGAAGTCAGCTGACCCCCCCTAATGACACATCCTGCACCCCCAAGAGAGCTCGCAATTGCTGGAACTTACTCTCGATGAAAGGTTTGGTGAATATGTCAGCAACCTGCTCCGTTGTAGGACAATACTACAAATCAATGACCTGCTCCTGGATGAGCTCTCGGATATAGTGCATATGAATCTCGATGTGTTTGGTCCATTGGTGCTGGACCGGGTTCTTCAAGATTGCAATAGCACTCTGATTGTCGCAATGTAGAACTGTCGGTCGTGGAGTGGTGAATCCAAACTCTGTGAGAATCTGCTAGAGCCAAATGGTCTCAGTCGCTGCATTAACAGTGCCTCGATACTTAGCCTCAGTCGAATAGAGAGCAATAGCATGTTGCTTCTTGCTTTGCCAGCAAATGGGGCCCAAACCAAGGTGAAAACTGTAACCAGAAGTAGACTTACGATCATCAAGATCGCCAGCCCAATCGGAGTCTGTGTAACCAACCAAGCGAAGTCTTGTGCCTGCTGCATAGTGAATCCCATAGTGATGTGTGCCCTGGATGTAATGAAGGATGCGTTTGGTGGCTTTCCAATGAAGCTCATGTGGTTCTTGCATGAAGCGGGAAACCATGCCAACTGCAAATGAAATATCAGGGCGTGTATGAGTCAAGTAGATGAGACTACCCACAAGCTGACGATACAAAGTGGCATCAACTGGTGGAGAAGAACACTGAGCCTCAAGCTTGACTCCTGAAAGAAAGGGAGTCAAAGCAGGCTTACAATCAGCCATATGAAAGTGTGCAAGTAGATCAAGAGCATACTTGGGTTGTGATAGTGTAATCCCGGAAGGTGACTGTGAAATCTCTATACCGAGAAAGTAGTGCAAAAGACCCAAGTCATTCATAGCAAATCTGTCATGCAAAGCAGATTTGACCCTGCTAATGATGGATGAAGTACTCCCTATAATGATCAAGTCATCAACATAGAGCACAAGTATCAAGTGAGAGTCATCCTATCGAAAAATGTAGACATTCGGATCAGAATGACACCTGGTGAACCCTGCGGAGAGAAGAAAGGAATCCATCTTGGCGTACCAAGCCCTGGGGGCCTGCTTAAGGCCATAGAGAGATTTCCTTAGTCTGCAAACCAAGGAAGTATCCTGGATGAAACCCTGTGGCTGCTCCATATAAATCTCCTCATCAAGATCACCATGAAGAAAAGCACTCTTCACATCCATCTGATGTACAGCCCAACCATGAGCTGCAGCAATAGCAAGTGTCAAATGAATGGAGTTCATCTTGGCTATGGGTGCAAAGGTCTCAGTATAGTCAACACCTGCAACTTGCGAGAAACCTTTCGCAACAAGCCGAGCCTTATACTTATCCACACTACCATCCGCTGCAAACTTGGTCCAATAGATCCACTTACATCGAACCATCTTTCTCCCCTTAGGGAGATGGACTAAATCCCATGTGTTGTTCCTCATCAAGGAACTATTTTCTTCCTCCATAGCTTGGTCCCACTCAGGAATCCCTGATGCTTCCCTAAATGTCTATGGATCGGAAGCGGTAGCAATGAATGCATGTGGAAGATCCTGATGTTGTGATCGAGTTCTCCGTGTATCTGAAGGATCCCCAACAAGAGAACCCATGGACTCAAGTGTCTGTCGAGCCCAATGAGGTCTAGGTGGAGGTGGAGAACAAGGCTCCTCAACTGCAAGTGGACCCTGCGGAGGTGTTACCCTGCGAGTCGGAGTTGAAGGAGTCTCATCATCTGAATCACTAACATCACTATCCACAATGGAGGAAGGTGGAGGAGGTAGAGAGGCTAAGCTAGGAGAGCTTTCCTCAAAGTGAACACTCCTCTCAATGAACACCTCATGTGTCTCTGGATCCATCAATCTGTATGTCTTAACACCCTCAAGATATCCAACAAATATGCAAGGCCGACTTTGCGATTCCAATGCCTTGCGTTTCTGCGGAGGTATGCGAGCCCATGCTGGACATCCAAAGACTCTAAAATGTCTCACAATCGGTTTCCTACCAGCTCAAGCCTCAAAAGGAGTAATACCTTGCAAAGCTTTGTGAGGAACCCGATTCTGGATGTGTGTGGCACAACGGATAGCCTCTGCCCAAAAGGCGGGATCAAGAGAACGTGCATGTATCATACAGCTAGCCATTTCTTTGAGAGTTCTATTCTTGCGTTTTGCAACCCCGTTCTGTTGTGGAGTGTATGCGACAGAATGCTGAAGATCAATCCCCTCAAATGTACAAAAATCCTCAAGTCTTTTGTTCACATATTCCCTTCCATTATCTGTACGAAGAATCTTGACCACTTTCCCTGATTGCTTATCCACACGAGTCTTGAAGTCCTGAAATTTGTCAAATACTTCACTCTTATGAATGAGAAAGTAGACCCAAGTGAAGCGGGAGTAGTCATCAATGAAGGTGAGAACATAGCGGGCCTTACTAAATGAAGGCGCTGGAAATAGACCTGCTACATCGCTGTGAACAAGTTGAAGAACTTCCAAAGCTCTCCAAGCTTTCCCCTTATCAAACTTCTCTTCGAGATGCTTGCCCAAGGAACATCCTGAACATACACCCTCTGAAAAACTGATTCGAGGTAGACCTGTGACCATGTCTTTAGTGCTTAGCTGCTGAAGATAGTGGTAGTTGAGGTGACTAAACCGCTCATGCCATAGCTTACTTTCTGAATTTGAATGAGTAAGCAAGGCCCTAGAAGGTGAACTTGGCACAAAGTGGGAGAATGAATAAAGCCTTGAGTTGTCATTGACTTGTCCCACTGCTACCAAGGCATCATCATCAAGTTCCTTTACCACAACTGAATCTGGTGTAAAGTCAACCTTTTTCCCATTCCCATAGTGAGTGATTTGGTAGATGGAGAGAAGGTTGGTAGACAAGTTAGGAACATAGAGAACATTCTCAAATGTTCCATCATCCATGTCAACTGAACCTTTCCCTTCAACCTCTACTTGTGTATCATCACCTATGTAAATGTGAGGTACCTTAGATGGCTCCAATGAAGAAAACTGCTCCTTTGTAGAACCCATGTGATATGAGGCACCCGAGTCAAGTATCCATTGCTGTGAAGAACCTGTTGTAGCCACAAATGCTTGCGCTTTTCCCTTAGACTGTGAGGAAGAGGAAGGAGATGAATCCTTCTTTGTGTAGGCGGATGGCAAGTTGATGTTGTTTTTCTTGAGAAGATTAGTCAACTCATCAACTTGCTTTGCATGGCATCAATGCTCATCATGACCATACTTCTTGCAATATGCACAAGTTGGTTTATCCTTCTTAGGTGGTGTCCCCTTCTTGGAAGAGGATGAAAAATCGCCTTGTGATGGAGAGGATGATTGTCCTTTTTCCTGGTGTGGCTTAAACTTGGAGTGCTTCTTCTTTTTGTTGGAATCTTTGCCTTGACTTCCTTGATTCCCTTGATTAGCCACCAAAGCCTTGGACTTTGAAGACTTGAGAAGCCCCATGTTCAACAACTTAGATTGTTCCAATATCAACATTTCTGTGAAAGCATCAAATGAAGGCATAACATAAGAACTCCCCACTGTCAAACGATGAGTTTGGAAGCTAGACACAAATGTTTCATATTCTAGTGCAAGCTTGTCCAACAAGTTGAATATCAACTGAGCATCCTTTTTGTCAATTCCACAATCCTTAAGCTTTGCTCTTAGCTCATTTGCTTTGGTGACATAATCTTGGATTGTATCAAACCTCTTGGGATCCAAGTTGGTGAGCTCATTGTCAATCTGATAGCCTCTGATTTCATCAACTTGACCGTACAATTTTTGAAACATATCCCAAGCCTCTTTGATTGTTTTACACTTCTCAATGTGAAAAATGAGGTCATCTGATACATACTTGCGCAAAGTTCCAAGAGCCATGCAATTCTTTGTGAGCCATTCTAATTGAGCATTTGGATCAGCCTTAGGATCAGGTGGTGCTGTTATTATTCCATCTATGTAATGTGTGAGACCCTTTTCCATTAATTTACTCCATACTTTAATTTTCCATGATGCATAATTATGTGGAGTTAAAGGTGGAAATTTATTAGGACTCATTGCAACAAAAATGGAAAGAGCACAAAGAGAGGCACAATCACACAAGACACCCCCCCAAATTCACTCAATCAAATAACCCCCCCCAAAAGTGATGATTTGACACTTTATAATTAGTGCGTATACAATGGGCCACTTGCAAAAGATGGCAAAGTGGACTTCTGATTACAATTTTACAACTGCCTCAATAAGGCCAAAAGAGACTCAAACTGATAATGCAAGGGATCTAAACTAAGATCCAAGCACATTACAAGCACCTAATAGGCCAAATAAGACCAATGTCTGAAAGTAAAATTTTCACTCAAAATATCTAAAATCTAATCATAGATTATGAAATTAGACGAAAAAACATGCACTTTCAAAAAAATGACACCTGAAAAGGAGGTCGTATGAGCTCAAACGAGGCCTTTGAAGTTGCAAAATTGAGGATTGGACAAGTACAGCTGAAAGAATCTGAAAATTACAAAAAACCTATGCACCAAAATCAGAAAATAACCACACCACTGCGAAGATCACAAAATTTTAGCCCATTTCAAAAAAAATTGCACCAAAAAAGGAGCAAAAATGAGCAAGATATGGCCTTTCAAAGTTGGACTGCAAAACTGAAAAGCTCAATGGAGAGGGGTTGAAAAATTTCAAAAAACTATTGATGTGGCGCTAACGTCAGCAATTCACTGTCTTAAATTTGATGGCCGTATGACTGTCGCGAAAACTTTGCCTCCCTGCTGACTGGGCGTCCGTATCGTACAGACTGCTGACTGTGCAAGCTGATATGGTGTATAGATCTAATAGGGCGTACGGATCTGACAGGGCGTACAGATGGATTGCGCGTGTGCTGCGTGGCGGGGTCCTGGCAGCTGACTGGGGTCCGCGTGGCGGCCGACGGTGACTGGGAGGTTCTAGCCGGCGGCGGTGGCTGGGTCCCGACCGGCGGAAGGAGGTCTGGGCGGAAGCCGTGGTCTGGGCGGCTGGCGCGGGCGGCTGCAGCTGCGACGGCGGCAACTCGGGAGGTACGCGTCAACGCAGGTACACGACTTGCAACACCTGCAACACGCAGGTACAAAGGGCACCGGGGGGGGTCTGCGGACCCCCCAAAAATATATATTTTTTTATTTTTATTTTTTTGATTTTTTAAAAACAAATTTTGATCGCGCCCTTTTTTTTAATTTTTTTTTCGAATTTTTTTTTCTTCAGAAAATATGAATTTTTTTTTCAAAATCCGTACAATAATAGCCAAAATGGGGAAAAAAAAAATTTCTCACCAAAATAGGTCGACTTTATAGTCGAAATTTATGGAAACGGCCTCTCGGATTCAACGGTGATGTCCAAATCGTTGTACGACACCCCTAAAAAATGAAGATCCCAAAATCCAAAAATAGAAGGCTCCAAAATATCTCCAAAAAACTAATCAATGAAGCCCCAATAGCTCTGATACCATGTAGGATTTTGCCAAGATCAAGGGCACAATGAAAAGCATAAAAAGAGAGACAATAGAATGATAAGAACAAACTTTATTCTCATCAATATGCAAATGATCAACTGGATTAACCAATACAATGAATATAGGCCTGCTTATATAGGCAAGGCCATATGGATGTACGAGCACACAATTATGACATGTGGCTCAAGGAGAAACAAGGGTAGGTAAGAAATACTAGGGGTAGGTAGGAAAAATAATATAATATTCCACAAGAGGTGGATGACCCACCGAGTGTGGTGTGTAACAACAAAATAAGACCACTACGAAGAGATGCATTATCCTAAGTTAACTTAAGTAAAGTGTAATAATATCCATGATGAATATTTATTTACACCAACAAATCTGTCTGCAACTTCACATCTAAAATGCTAAAGCAGATTCCTATTTGTTCAATACAATCTAGACATAGAACTAATCTTGTCTATTTGTTGGGCTTCTATACTCTGTTATTACAGGTCTTCAAGCTTCTGTGCTCGGTAATCACTATGTAGCATCCCTGTGCATACACTTGCCCGCATATCTTGTTTATCAACAGTTTCCTATTTATAAACAATTAGGTAACCGCTTAATCTCCTTGATCACATTTCCCATGATCAATCATAGCCATCAGATCTTCAATCTTGTCCAGGTTCAATGCATCTTTCTATCTGAAAACGTTTTACCCTACCTTGGAACTTGCATACATTTCTTGGAACTTGTGCCAGGGTATTGCGGTTCAATCTGCGTTGTAGATCTTCATGTCGACTTTCCATTGCCTTAGATTCATTAACAAACTTCATCCATGATTCACCAATCATTTAATCAGTTCCAGCTCATCAGCTTCCTTCATTAAATAACACATGCAAACATTTAATGCATTCTGTTATAGCTCGGTTACAACTCGGTAGCAACTCGGTTATAACTCGGTGAATACTAAACTTCACTTGGTAGACATTCCACCTTCATTAACCGATAGCGATAACCTTAGGGTTTACCGACTAGGTTCTTTGCTTGGTAACATAGTATAGTATTAACCTTTACAATTTACAACATATGTATAATGTTAAAACAATCTAAAAATCATGATCTTATCATTGTCTGACTCGGTAGTAGTTGCCCATTAAATACCTTAATTCATCCCCTTATTCATCATATTCTTTCCTATGTCTTTTACCGACATCTTTATACTCTTTTAAATCATACTTCTCAAGATATGGCAACATTATACTGAATTAGAAAATCAATTTCTTGACATCAATGACAAAATAATAATATCAAGACAGTAAACATCTTTAATCAGTTATATCCATAATCATCAACAACCTTCTCAATATCCTTATGAAATGCCAACAATCTTTCATTGTTTGTTATAATGCAATATTGCCAACAATCTCCCCCTTTGGCATTGATGACAAAACCAATTGATTTGACCTTAAAAAGATTCTGATTGTTGTGATTTTGAAATGCTGAAATGCTCTCCCCCATACATTAGACTTCTCCTCTTTTCTTCAGTCTTCTTTCCAATCTGTAGTTTTCTCAGTTTTCTTTTAGACTTCTCCCCCGATGTTAGTCTTCTCCCCCTTTGACAACAATGCCAAAAAAGTAAAGAACTTAAACATAATTTCTTTCTGTATGAAGTGATTTCCTGCTGTTGTGTATCAACTGAGTCTCGGTCAGAGCATTTTGTCTTTAATTCCCGTTCCCTGTAATTTCCTGTAATATTTCTTGTACACCTTTAGAAAACATCCTAAAGTGTGTAATGCAGCATCAGCTCCTAAAAGATATTCAATAGAGTCATCGGATTGATGCTTTCACCGAACTCGGTCAGTGAGTAGAAGATAGGGGTAGGACCCCTAACTTACTTCTAAGATATTCAAAAGTGTCCCTTGGTAGTGGCTTGGTGAAGATATCTGCTATTTGTTCCTTTGTGCTTACATACTCCAACACCACTTTCTTCTCTTGAGCTTCTTCTCTAAGATAATGATATTTGATAAAATGTGCTTTGTCTTAGAGTGCATAATAGGATTTTTTGAAATATTAATGGCACTAGTATTGTAACAGAATATAGTTACTGGCTCGGTAACTTTCTCATTTATACCTTCCAACAGTTGTTTGATCCATGCAATGTTGGTACAATTCAATGCTGCAGCAACATATTTAGGTTCTGCTATCGACTGTGAAACACATCCTTGTTTCTTGCTAAGCCAACTCACTAGTCTTTCTCCTAAAAAGAAAGCTCCTCCACTTGTGCTTTTTCTGTCATCAATGTTGCCTGCCCAATCAGCATCAGTAAAAACTTTTAAATCAAAATTATTTCCTTTTTGATATACTAAGCCATAATCCTCAGTGCCTTTCAAGTATCTAAAAATTCTTTTGATTGCTATCATGTGTGTTTCCTTAGGATCTGCAGAGAATCTTGCAACTATACCTACTACATGTGCTATGTCCGGTCTACTGTGAACAACATATTGTAGCTTTCCAATCATGGATCGGTAAAGTGTCTCATCAACAGATACAGATTCATCATTCTTTGATAATTTACAGTTGGTAGTCATAGGAGTACTTACTGGTTTTGAATCCTCCATTCCAAATTTCTTCAAGATTTCCTTTATGTACTTGGATTGAGTAATGAAAATCTCATTTTTCATTTGCAGTATCTGTAAACCTATAAAATACTTTATCTCACCGATTAATGACATCTCAAATTCTTTGCTCATTTCATTTCCAAAGTTCTTGCATAAAGAGTCATTTCCACAAAATATAATATCATCAACAAATATGGCTAAGATCAGTATTCCATTTTCATCATTCTTCATGTACATGTTGTTGTTCTCACTTGTCCTTATAAAACCAATCTTAATCAAATAAGAGTGCAATCTTTCATACCATGCTCTAGGTGCTTGTTTCAAACCATATAAAGCTTTGTTCAATTTACATACCTGATCTTTATTATTGTCTTCAACAAATCCTTCAGGTTGTTCAATAAAAACTTCTTCTTCTAATATTCCATTCAGAAATGCAGATTTGACATCCATTTGATATACCTTGAAGTTTTTGAAAGCAACATAGGCCAACAATGTTCTTACTCCTTCTAGTCTAGCAACGGGTGCAAAAGTTTCACCATAATCAATTCCTTCTTCTTGAGCATAACCTTTGCAAACTAGTCTTGCTTTGTTTCAAATGACCTCTCCTTTTTCATTCAGCTTGTTTCTAAAAATCCACTTTGTACCGATTACATTTTTGTCCTTTGGTCTTGGGATTAGTGTCCATGTGTCATTCTTCTTGATTTGATCAATCTCTTATGTCATAGCATTTATCCAATCTTCACTGTTAAATGCCTCTTTCACTATTCTCGGTTCAAATTCAGATATCAAACATGTGTTCTGTTTCAGTTTGTTCCTTGTCATCACTGGATCATCCTTATCTCCTATAATCTGACTTGGTGCATGGTGTCTTCTGACATACTTGGCTAATACAGGCTCGGTAGGCTCTGTATGATCTTCTTCATCACTCGGTAACTGGATATTCTCTTCATTTTCTTCAACAATCTTCTCGGTAAGACTTCTCGGTTGAACATAGACAAATTCATCATAGTCTTCTGGTTCCTTGGAATTTCCTTCATCATTTCTTTCTGCAAATTCATCAATTTTCACATTTGCACTTTCTATTAATTTGTTAGATGATTTGATCAGACATTTAAATGCTTTGCTTCTAGAAGAATAACCTAGAAATGTTCCTTCTTCACTTTTTTTTATCAAACTTTCCATTTCTATCATCTTTGTGAACATAGCATCTACTTCCAAAGATTTTAAAATAAATTACATTAGGTTTCTTATCATACCAGATTTCATATGGTGTCTTCAAAGTACCTTTCTTCAATTGAACTTGGTTCAAGGTATAAACTGTTGTGCTTATTGCTTCTCTCCAAAATGTTTGTGGCACCTTCTTTTCAATCATCAGTGTTCTAGCTCAATCCACAATAGATCTATTTCTTCTCTCAGTTATTCCATTCTGTTGTGGAGTTCTTGATGTAGAGACTTGTCTTTTAATACCATGATCATTGCAAAATAAGTTGAACTCATCAGATGTGATCTCTCCTCCTCTATCTGATCTAAGACATTTCAGTTGTCTTCCTGTTTCATTTTCAACTCTTGCCTTGTACCATTTAAACATTTGAAAAGCTTTTGATTTTTCTTTTAAAAACATTACTGACATCATCCTTGAATAGTCATCCACAAATAATATGAAATATTTATCACCATAATAACTTTGAACTTTCATAGGACCACAAAGATCAGTGTACACTAGATCTAAAATTCCCTTAGAAGTGTAAGAACTTACTTGTAAAGCTTGATCTTGTCATCTTACCCATCTAGCATCCTCGGCACATAGCATTCTCAGGTTTTTCAAGACTCGGTAGACCTCTTACTTATTTTGATCAGATTATCAAAATTGACATGACAAAACCTTTCATGCCATAAACAGGTATCATCTATCTTTGCATACAAACACTTGTTACGAGTTGAGTCAAGGTGAAATGTGTTACCTTTTGTTCATGTCCCGGTAGCAGCTAACTTTCCATTCTTGTCATGAACTTTGACAATTCCTTTATGAAATTCTATTCGGTAACCTATGTTGTTTAGCTGTGCTACACTCAACAAATTGTATTTCAAACCTTCAACCCAATAAACATCATTGCATCTTGCATTGTCAAAAAGTGTTATAGATCCTTTACCTTTCACCGGACATGGTGCATCATTACCAAATCTAACATAGCCTCCATCATAATCTTCTAATATAACAAACTTGTGTTTATCTCCTGTCATATGATGTGAGCATCCACTATCTATGATCCAAGAATCATTAGTGTTTATGTGAGATATTAGGGCTTTTTCTTCATACCTTTCTTCATTTGATCCATCTTTGATAGCCACATAAACTACTTCCTCTGTATCTGTATCATCTGATTTATCATCATTGGATTCCTCATCAGCTATTAAGCATGTCTTTCTATCTCTTCTTCTGAAGTCTCGGTGTCCTCTGTAATGATTATCTTTCTGTCTATCATCTTGGTAATCTCTCCTTTCAGTAGAATCTTTGTAGGGCAGTTATAAGCCATATGTCCTATTTTATCACAATTGAAACATTTCAAAGGGAGTTTTCCTTTATACTTACCTTTGCCTCTCGGTAACCTTTTGGCTAGTAGTGCTTCAAACTCTTCTTGCTTTCTGATTTCCTCATATAGTTTGTGTACTTCTTCCATGTTCTTACGAAATCTTTCACTTGCTCCACTATGATCTCAGTCAGAGTACTTATACTTTCTTTCATTGTAATCATTAGATTCATCAAGATGAAAAGAACTAAATGCAGATTCAACTTTATTTACCGAAGGACCACTGTTATCAAAATTACTTAACTCAAACGCATATAGCTTACCAATAGTAGCATCTAAAGAAACTGACATATTAGGTACAAACCTTAATTCATTGATTGCAGAGACTAGTATTGCATAAGCTGGTAGAAGCGTTCTCAACAACTTACTTGTTATATCCTTTTCTTCAATAGTTCCACATGCTCCTTTGATTTGATTGACAATCTCCTTTAGTCTTGTACTGTACTGAGTTATGTTCTCACCTTCATTCATCCTCATAGATTCAAGTTGTCCTCTTAGACTATCTATTTTTGCTCTTTGAACATGTTCATCTCCTCCATATACTGATATGAGCTTATCCCACATTGCCTTTGCATCATTGCAGCCTTCTAGATTATTAAACTCTGAGTCGGTCAATGCAGATGTTATTTCAATCATTGCTTGAATATGTTCTTGCTTTGCCTTTATCTCTTCCATAGTCAATGGATAGGTGCTCGGTGTAACAAAATCATTCTCCAGATAGTATACAACATATTCTCCAACTCTTGATATATGCAGCTTCATCCTTTTCTGCCATGTAGAGAAACTTGACTTGTTCAACTTTGGTGCATCCCTCTTATACATCTTTGGATCTTTAACTCAAGTGCCTTTAAACTTTTCTTTCGGAGTCCAAAGCTCTGATACCAATTGATAGTTCTGATACTTAATATAAGTACAGATCCAATAGCCAACAAGATGAGAGGGGGGGGGGGGGTGAATCATACAAACTTAATCTTCCATAAAAACATCAGATTCAACCTCGATAACATATATATCAGTAATATAACCAAAAATGTTAAATATGCAAACTCAAAAGCATATAAACATCATAAACCTCATAACACCAGATTTAACGTGGAAACCCAAATAGGGAAAAACCACTATGGGATTTCGGACCCACTAAGAAATATACTCTTCTAGAGTATGCTTGGTTAAAAGCAAATCCTGTTAAAGATTACAAACACATTGCTAGATGTGACCCGGTTAAGGGATTTCCCTCAGATCTGTTAGGATCTTCACCTTGTTAGAAGTGACCTTGTTAAAGGATTTCAAACACTCAATCAAAATGTCACCTTGCTAGAGGGTTTTACAAATAAGAATGTTAAGTCCACTCGGTTAAGAGATTTTCTATCACTTTCACAAAATAACAGTAATAAAAATCTATCTGCAACTTCACATCTTAAATGCTAAAGCAGATTCCTATTTGTTCAATACAATCTAGACATAGAACTAATCTTGTCTATCTGTTGGGCTTCTATACTCTATTATTCAAACAGGTCTTCAAGCTTCTGTGCTCGGTAATCACTATGTAGCATCCCTGTGCATACACTTGCCCGCATACCTTGTTTATCAACAATTTCCTATTTATAAACAATTAGGTAATTGCTTAATCTCCTTGATCACATTTCCCATGATCAATCATAGCCATCAGATCTTCAATCTTGTTTAGGTTCAATGCATCTTTCGATCTGAAAACGTTTTACCCTGCCTTGGAACTTGCATACATTTCTTGGAACTTGTGCCAGGGTATTGCGGTTCAATTTGCGTTGTAGATCTTCATGCCAACTTTCCACTGCCTTAGATTCATTAACAAACTTCATCCACGACTCACCAATCATTTAATCAGTTCCAGCTCATCGGCTTACTTCATTAAATAACACATGCAAACATTTAATGCATTTTGTTATAGCTCGGTTACAACTCGGTAGCAACTCGGTTATAACTCGGTGAATACTAAACTTCACTTGGTAGACATTCCACCTTCATTAACCGATAGCGATAACCTTAGGGTTTACCGACTAGGTTCTTTGCTTGGTAACATAGTATAGTATTAACCTTTACAATTTACAACATATGTATAATGTTAAAACAATCTAAACATCATGATCTCATCATTGTCTGACTCGGTAGTAGTTGCCCATTGAATACCTTAATTCATCCCCTTATTCATCATATTCTTTCCTGTGTCTTTTACCGACATCTTTATACTCTTTTAAATCATACTTCTCAAGATATGGCAACATCATACTGAATTAGAAAATCAATTTCTTGACATCAATGACAAAATAATAATATCAAGACAGTAAACATCTTTAATCAGTTATATCCATAATCATCAACAACCTTCTCAATATCCTTATGAAATGCCAACAATCTTTCATTGTCTGTTATAATGCAATATTGCCAATATTTCCATTGGACATTTAGTGAACAAGATGCATGGTTATATATGTACAATAAATTGGGTCTTTAAGATCATAATTCATACAACTACCATCCTCAAGTAGTTTGGCATACGTGGGGTAATTTTTGGGTGAGAATGATAGATTCCTTAAACGGCTTGATCGTACCATGATTATGGCACAATATTTTTGTTGTTTGCGTCTTGTCAAGATCTTTCAATAATGCCTATCTCAAGGTTACCTTGTCAGACCACTGTCCCATTAAGTTTGGCTTTGAATGGTAGGTGAGACTGGCATGGCCTTATAAAATGCATTTTTTTTAAATTCTTCTTTTCTATGTCATAAGCCCATGTTGACCCACATCTAGTGGGTTTGGTGTAATATCCCTTGGAGTGTTTTAACTAAATAGGCAAGGAATATTTGCTAACAACCTATCTTTTTCAACCTGCGTGTTATGCAACTTTGATTTTGCGTGTTATGTTGATGTATGTCTCAGTAGTTTCAGTTTAATATGAAGGACATCAAACACTAATTCCTCGTGAAAGAACAACTACATATATCTTGCTAATGAAAGTATGATAACCATGAAATGCATAGACAACTGCCTAGAGATGTAACATGTAGAATTTGGCTCTCAAATATGGACAACTACTAACTAGCATTATGAAAAACAATTGCCATACATCCTCAGATAATAATGAATGTTAATTAAAGGAAGAAGCAATCAAAAATCCTTCTTTATTAATTTCATTTGACTATCATAAGGACATTACATAGGCAACAATACGATCATATATAGGGAATGCTATTAAAGACCATTTTTTCAGAATTTTTGAGGACAAATGTCTGCACCTAACCTACTCACTCAGTCTAAAATTACAATGCCAATAGAACCTAGAATCATTCACTTTGAAGAAGCAAGCAATATCTAGAGTTGGGGAGCCTCCAATGTGCCACTTCGCCCTCCTACACTAAATCGCCCCTGCTGCTATTAACAGAGTTTTGAAATAGTGATGATAGATGGCTGCAAGTCCTCCACTCTTCACCAAAAATGATTGCCCGTGCTCCTCTAATAAAGCGCTATCCTTACTGGTGTGTTTTGAATCCAAATAGAATAGATATGAGCCAAATCGAAGGTATGAAGGCTTACCACGATTTTGGTTCAGACTATAATATAGCACTAATTTGTCCACAATAACACCTCCCAATATCTCCAAGAAGAATCACTTCCTACCACTGAAATTATCGTTGGCCTTAAAAGTGGAATTTGTAGCTTCAATGTAGAGAGATGAATTAAATCATGGGTATGGGAGGTCTGAGTTGAACTGCTTCAGATTTGAGAATGTCACTAGCAATCACCTTGTTTCTCCTTCAAAGTGCTCCTAGAGGAATCGCCTAGTCTCCTTAATAAATTTGATGCATATGATTGTGAAAGTGATGTGCTGAAACACCATACACCCAAGAGCTGCAACCTTCAACAAATCATACACCATGAAAACTGATATCAAAATTCAATTAGCTCAATATGAAGGATTGAATATCCCCCACTCTCAAGGCAACCCTTCGAAGGATCTCTCACCCCCTCAGTTATGCAGATCAAAGGGAGGTATCGTTCCCTAAGACCAAATCTGTGGACAACCCTTAGTTCCACAACCACAAGAGAATATGTCAAATCACCAATGCCAAAACAATGGGCCACCTCCCTATTTTATCCTTTTCCTCACATGGACCGGTTAGCTTCTAGAAGCTTCTCCTTTTAACAAAATAATATTTCAATATTATTTCTTAAGTGACTTTTAATTATTTTTTATTTTATACTTAAGTCACTTTATTAATTTAATAAAATATAAAGTCATCTAACGTATGTTTTTAAATGAATATAATGAGACAACTTATATAATATTATATTAAATAATTTCCCCTTATTTCTCTAAAAATCTAACATAAACAATTCCAGGCCAAAATCGGGGACATTACATTTGGAACCTTTAACACCATCTCACTCAACAATATGGGTGGATTTCCTAGTGGAATAGTTCAATTCAATGCAAATCACACTTCCTTCACATTCATGGTGCCAACTTGTTATTTTGTATTGGCAGTCTTATGAGGCTACCACCTTGGATCTCTATCTTGCCATGAAAGTGCTTATCGCAAACCCTTTCTCTCCAAGTCAGCAAGTCAGGGTGGCTCAATTTAGTCATCATAAGAAATTGTTGATGCTCATTTTGTTAGAGGGGCTCAAATCAAAGCCAATGCACATTGGTTAAAAAGTTTAGATCCATCTTCTAAAGAGTTTTTTTGGTCTCTTTGTGCTCGTAACTCTTCATTGGCCATAAAAAAATCAAGGAATGCTAGACAGTTCTCTTTGAGCTGCCATATATTCTCAATGCTTTTGTGTACCATAATGAGAAAGTTTTCACTGTACAGGGCATGTCCCTTAAGGGATAAAGAGATATCTATAATTGCCTCAGATTTGTTCTATGTCAACTCTTTGAGGATCAACATGCCTTTTGTGAACATCGGTTCACTCTTGAGGACTTGAAAGAGGCTATCAACTCCATGGCAAATGACAAGGCCCCTAGTTGTGATGGTTTCCTCTATAAGTTATACAAATCCCTTTGGCCTTGTGTAGGTTTCGATCTTCCTTCATCATATCTACACATCACTTACATCTTCACACATATTTCATCATACCCAATACATCTTCCCTCTAGGCTTAACAAGGACATGGAAAAACAGATGAAAAAAGTCTTTTGATTTTTTTTTATGATATCTAGTCTTTTATTATAAATATTAATGCATATTATCTTTCCTCAATAAGCATTACTATACACAATCATAAATGGAAAAATAAAGTGGTGGCATGCTAGTCCTATGTGTCATATTCCTTGGAGATCTCTTTAATTCCTCCATAAATTCATCCCCCATCCACTCCATCTCTAATTCCAATCACTCGGCCATTCCATCCAATCCATCTTCATCCTTGTCTCTATAATTGGTTTTCCCTTGTTATTGGTTGCACCATTGAGACAACCTAAGAAAATTCCTCCCCAAAATTAATCCAAATCCATAATGTGATCACCCAAGCAATTCATCCATGTGTAAGCACTCTTGATCCCTATTCCATCTATCATATCCATCCTATTGATGCCATACACACATGATAACAAGCAAAAAAATCTAAACAAGTCTCACCCAAAAGCATCCACAGACTTTTTTAATCTTCTTTATATAAGATAATTTGATTAAAAGCAAATCATTCCATCATTATTAAGACATAACATTCCCAATCCTCAAGTTGTTTATAAGATACATCATTCCCAAATAAAAAATGCTATTGAAACGTCATCATGAAATTAATCTCTAGCTTCTAGCTTAATCAAGGGGATAATTTAACCTCACCCTTTACCTATTCCTTATCCACTTTGTAATTCTCATTCCTTTTTTGGGCCCAAGAATGGCACTACGCTAGTGTCTAAGCTTGTCTATCCCCTTATAAAACACATATTAGTCTTGTTGCACGTATATTAAGTTTTTGTTTCTCCATTTTGATGTAGATGCCACATAAGAGTGCCACATGTTTATATGTGATGATCTTGTGGTGCCTACATCAAGTTTCCATTTCACCTTTTTAGTGTAGTCTCCACACAAGTGTGGCGCTTACATAGACGCAAAGACCTCATGACACCTATGATAAGTCTTGATATCTCCTTTTCAATGTTTATGCCTTAGAAGTGTGTTGTATTTTCCAAGCTTCAATTTCTCATTTTCAATGTAGTTGCCATGCAAATGTGGTACCTATGAAAACACCATGACCTCATGATGCTTGTGCTAAACCTCCATTTCTCCTTTTCACCAGAGGTGTTATACAAGTGTGGTTCCCATGTAAATATCATGATCTCATGGTGAATTTGCTAATTATACATTTTTTTTAGTGTAGACACTTGCAAGCATGGTACCTATGTTGGTCTTGCAAAAACACTACAACTTTATAGCACTTATACTGAATTATCCCCTTCCCACCCTAAATCCATTATTCCTACTTATAATAATACCAGATTTTTATCTCATTCACTCATACTATCACGCACTCACTAATCCTCATCTTTCTCCTCATTTCCATCCTCACCCATTTCACCCTAACATTCATCCAATTCAATCCCCACTCCTAATACTAATCCAAAATTCAAATCTATGTTTGTTAAATTGGACTTGCCTATGCTAATTCCCCCAAAATTTAAATCTTCCCAAAGTATTCCCTCCAAATACGCAAATCCTAATCCATTCAATCTTTTCTAGCCATCTAGTATAAGATCCAAAACATCCATTAGTTTTATTTTCAATCTCACTATAAACATTGATCCATTTTTCTCAAATTATTGTTATATGGATATATTGTTCCTAATCTTTGTGTTACTCTCATTTCCAAAAATACAATACTCATGTTCTTATAGGCAACAATGCAATCCTTAATTAATTAATCAATTTTCAACTTGAATAAGGGCAACATCTTTTTTATTGTTTATATGTGTTTTCTTGTTTTCTTACGTGTATTATCATGTTCTTACACTTTCCATCGAAAATAAAATATAGTGCCCTAGTGACATCATGGTCTTTTGTATTATAGTGTCATGTGACATATTTTTGTTTGTGAGCTTTTCTTTTGGGTTAGTCCTTTATGTACTTGACACATTGTCATCCTAGTCCTTATGGCTTAGTGCATAATGTCAAGTGTTATATCAAGTAAAGTTTTTTCAAACCTTCTCATCTTGATGATCTCTTTCTTCCATCCCTTAATCCATTTTCTAATCCCTCACTGCTTTCATATCTTTCTATATTTTATCTTCCAATTTCTCTTCATCCATTTTGAAAGTAGACTTATGTTCTTTGAACTCCCCTGACCTTTTGAGGGGGGATTCTCACCTCCCATTGCTCTTTATAATGGTTGGCATCCTAACACTATTCACATCTCCTCCAACCACACTATGTTTCATTCTTCCTCAAATAAACATTTCTTAGTCTAATCGCAACAGTGTTTCAAAGAGGGGCAAAATGTGCACACTTAAAATCATTCCATCCTAACCACAACTAATTTTATCTTGCTTGAAATTAATTTAATAAAGAATTATTTAATTGACATTCCCAGTCATCTTCCAATCCTTAATTAGATACAACTTATTTATTTAATCATTCATCTAATTATACCCATTAATTAGATAATTTTATTTACTTAATTAAGTTCACCTTCATATTCCTATCCCCGAACAACTAAATAAATACAACTATTTATTTATTTCTTTAAAAAAAAATCTTTAATTAATTAGTTGATTAAAATTAATTATGAAGTAGGGTAATCATGATCAAGTTAATTAATCATGTCACACTCTCCAATGAAATACTAGTCACCCGTTTATCTTAAAAAATCCTCACTGTTCATTTTAGATGTGATTCTCACATGTGTTGGTCCTCAATTGTCACATCGCACATTCCTATGTTATCCTAATATATGTGTTAAAGGACATACATCATAATTCGTCTTCCCTATGTGATCCCCACAAGTGTGAGAGGACTCTTGTAATATCACTCTTTCCTATAGTCCTCACATGTATGAGGATCTCAAATCTCAACCATCTATCCAAATGAAGTCAATCCTATCCATTCAAATATCCTTGACCATCCTCCTTTCCAAGTGCACAAATCACAAGATTCCACTTGGATGTATCTCATTTATCTAAATTTATCAAGCATCCTCAATTGTTGATCTCATAATTTAATATCAACCATTGATCATGTGAGTGTAGGTTTTTATTTCTCTTATGTTAGAGAATATTTATTTTTACTACACATTATGAAGCTTTCTTAGGTTATAATATCATGGCTAGGGTGAGGACATGTGGCAGAATCCTACATTCACATGTGTCATTCACACCCACATTTGTGTGGTTGAATGTCACACCCTCTTTTGGATTTATTTGCCACCTCCCCATAACCATTTCTTATCTTTACCTGAGTTGGCATAACCATGTACTTGGCATTTACCAAGTAGGTAAAACTCCCTCCCATTTTGGGCTACAGGGAGTTATTATTCCTCTTGGTTTTATTTTCCCATATTTATCTATATAAACAAGCCCTCACATCTCCCTATGCTGAAGTACTGAGAATCAAAACACTAGCTCAGATTGTAAGTCTAGTTCAATGCTAGAAGAGAGCTGAGTTTTGCTCATCTCTAGGTTCTTGTATTGCTTTCCTTCAGTCACATTGATATTGAGTGGCTTCATAGCTAATTTAACACGATATCAGAGCTAGCTGTGTATTGTGTGTTAGCAAATCTTTTTAGAAACTAGAGTCATGTCATTCTTGAAAGAAAATTATGATCTCTTCAATCCGATGATGTCTTGAAGAGTCAGAAAAGCTTCAAGGAATTATTACTTCTGGGGGGGGGTTCCTATTTATTCCTTATTAGTGTATGTGTTTGGGAGCTTCTTAGAGCAAATCCGAGCTCGCCATTGAGTTCAGAGCAGCCGAGAAAGTCAAATTTGCCTTTATTTAGTCCAGATCGGACACCGGATGCGAAATTGGTGAAGGTGTGAAGCAGAGCTTTCATTAGTTGATTTGGAGGGTAGTTGATATTTCATAGCATTTTCGGGTCAAACGGACAGTGCCATCGCGTCTAGAAAGCCCAAAAATGCTAAAATTGACTATCAATTTATCAATTTTCGACAGTCAATTTTAAAGCAAAATTATTTGCAGATGAGCCCTATGGCCCACCTGCCTAATATGATATGAATTTAAAAAATTACCATTTTTCTACATTAAATTTTTTTTTAGCAGGTTTTATATGAAAAAAAGCTTTTGTTTTAAATTATTTGAAAAAGTTTTTTAAACTTTTGAAAAAAAAACATTATTGAAAAAGAGATTTGATTTTTTGAAATTTTTACGCCGAAGGCGTCTCCTACTATGGAATGCATAGCTTGAATTTTGAAATCAATGGTGGAAACTGTTCAAGAGGCTATGCAAGACGATGCAAACCATCTTGACCGTGGATTTTCTCTGTTTGTCATTGGCTGGTATGACCTACAGTGTACGAAACGGCTGGACCAATCACCCTTTCTTACAGAGCTTCCATGACTCTTTCTGTCTCCATCACCGACGCCCTTTCTTTCTTACCAAGACAAAGGGCTTCAAAAATTGAACTGCCATTTACTTGTAAGCACGTGGGAGGCTACTTTCTGGTTGTTTTTACTCGCGATTTTTCATCGTTTTACTGCTTTGTCACCGGTTTCCATACAAAAATCCCGCACATTGCTTCACCCTTTCTCGGTCGTCACTGCTTCCCATGCAGAAAATCTCGCATAAATATTTGGAGTACGTACCACTTCTCACGCAATACGGTGAACACATAATACTATATAGGCTGTTTTTAATTTGATTTGACTTTCAATAGTTTTTAAAAACGTGAAGTCTGACACATTATTGCTAGCCAAGGAAGAATCGTTGGAGGAATTGAGCAATCCATCGGAGTTCGATTAATTAAACAAGAATCAACTCATATTGTGATTAAGGCATAAATGATCATTAAGCATCCAATCAAGATCAACTATTGCTATGTATTACCAACCAAAGCATATCAATCCCAGGAGGAAATTGAGTAATCCAATGACTAGTCATATCCACTAGTTAGACATCGATTTGGAATGATTATGGCTAACAACAATTTATATTAGCAAAGACCACCAAATTAACCATTTGCGAGCTCGCCACTCCCAACATTTAGTGCACATGGTTTATATTAGAAAGGTTTTGTCAGTAGGTTAAAATAGTTTTTTAAAAATTAGCATTGAGTATAATTAATAATTTGGTGTAATGTAGTTAGTTATTAAATATGATATGGTTTTTAAATAATTTAAATTATATAAATATTAAATAAATAATAAAGAAAATTATTATAAAAAAATTACTATATAAAATAAATATAATAATATAAATATATAATTATATTGATAATATATAAAAATATTATAAAAAAAATAGATAGTAACATATAATTGTAATAGAATTTTTTATAATAAAATATATTTATAAATAATTAATAAATAGATGAAAATATTAAATAGCTATATATTTATTATTTTTCTTACATCATCTTAAAACATGTATAACATTTAAAAAAATTGAATCTCATGTTGATAGTCTAGAATTAAATCAAAATTCTTAATATTTGTAAACATGGATTGCATTTAAATGTAACCCATCATTAGCACATGATAGTTCACTTGACATGCGTAAAAATTATAATTGTGGATCATATGCAAATGCACTACATAATGGGCACAATCCAACTCACTTGACGTATAAAAGGTTAGTTAACATGGAACATGATCAAATATAACTTACAATTTACATCACATTCTTTAGAATTGTAAACATGGATCACAATAAATTTAACCCATAATTGGCACATGACAATTCACTTTACATTCTTAAAAAGTGTAACTATGGATTGTAGTAAAATGTAATGCATAATAGGCATATTGAAATTCATTTGACATATTTGAGGGTTGTTAACATGGAACATGATCAAATATAACCCATCATTGATACCATATAATTGTTGTCATGTTCTAAAGTTTTTAAAATGTCTAATATAGTTAAACTGGTACCATACACTATGCTCTATTGTCTTAAAACTTAAAAGTGTAGATCATATTATAAAATACACTCCATAATTGATATAGTACGGCTCATCCTACATTCCTAATATTTGTAAGCACTTCTTATAATCAAATGTAACCCATAAATGGTATCAAAACTTACCCCAAATTTTCAATCATAAAGAGAGCCTATTAATTCTCATTAACTATTGCAAACATGTTTTTAAATCTATTTTATCCATAGATTACACAAATTAAGGAAGACAAGGGAAGAAAGAAAAAGATGTTCTCTACTTTCCATAAGAATCATTTGCGTAGTCATTGGATGAAGAAGATTTTAATAGGAAGGAAAATACTTACGTTCTTTTTGATTTAGTACTATATTGATTCATTTCACATTAACTAATAAATGATAGAAATATATGCAAACAAATATAGATAGAACAAGAATATGAATATGTATGAGCAATAATAAATGTAAAAAGACAAAGATTAAGAAGACAAACTTAACCAAAAGTACATACCAAATGCTACTAGAATATTATATTAAGGTAATTATCTTGAAATGAATTTATAACTAAATAGAAATTGACACCATTAATACACACACACCATGCTTTCCCCCCCCCCCCCCCTCTCTCTCTCTCTCTCTCTCTCTCTCTCTCTCTATATATATATATATATATATATATATATATATATATATATATATCCCTCACTTTCTCACGTATACACTCTTCGTTTCTCCCTCCCTATCCCTATCTCTCCCCCACTCTCTCTCCTTCCCTCCCGCTCTATCCCCTTATTAACCTCTCTATATCCATTCTCTCTACATTTCTCTACCCATATATATCCATCTCTCTCTTTCCCTTCCCATATATCTCTGTATCTCTTTCTCTATCTCATCCTCTCTAGAACTCCCTTTTTATCTATCTCTATATTTTTCTCTCCCTCTCCCTCTCTATCTCTCTCTATACTCTTCTCCCTCTTCCTCTCTCCATCTATCATCCTCTCTCTCTCTCTCTCTCTCTCTCTCTCTCTCCAACACCATCTCTATCTTCCTGTCTATCTCCATTACTCCGCCCCTCTATTTATTCCTTTCTATCCTCCTCTCTCTCCCTTTCTCCCTATTGCAAACATAACAAGACTATATTAGTAATGGAACCTCCTTCACTACACAAATTTATGCAAAAATAGACCAAAATATTTTCTAATTGACATTCTACTCATATTCGGCGTACCCATTGCACACCAAGGTGCAATTGCTAGTTTTAAAAAAATTTATTAAAAAATTAGTTTTTGGGTACCCGACAGGGCATCCCCTGCCACGCCTCGCCTGCAGGCGGACCAAAGGGTACACGAGATACCCTCTTGAGCCCCTCACCCCCTTGGGGTTCACACACAATGCCTCTTGCTGCACGCAAGGCTTTGGAGCCCACACAACCCCTTTCACGGGGAACGGGATGCGGCTTTGGCCCCCCGTTAAAAGTTTAATTTTTTTAATTTTTTTAATTTTTATTTTTAATTTCAAAATAAAAATTCTCAACCTTCTGACCTATGTGCAAAATGCATCGTATTGTAGCGTTAATACCTCGGTACCTGTGAATTAAGTCAATGATTGTATCAACATTACTTCGGCCTTTGTGCCTATTATTTTGGCTCTCCCACTAAATTTGGTGGTTTTCTTTAAACTTCGAAGGAGGTTTATTTTTTGCGGAGGAACCTCTAAGTTTGGCACTATTGCTACATTTATCGATATTTTGGCAGTGCCATTAATTTTGGCAAAGTTCCATAACCGATTAACAAATAGACAAAGTTGGAGGTTCTTCCAAATACAGTGACAGTTGTACCAAATTTGGTGGAGGTTACATTTTCAAATCAAATAACCCTTCACCATTGGACATTTTCATTTTGCACCCAAACTTCTGAAGGCTTGTTCTTACTCATACGGAGGTATTTTTTTTTTGATTTGGGGTATAATTCCGCGCTCTTCATAGAGGAGTCATAATTTTTTACTTGAGTGATCCTAGTTTTCTATAAATCAAGTTTTCTCATCAAATTTGAAGGATAATCCTCATTTTTTCAACTTCAAACGTATGTAACTTTCACATACGACCTCAGATCGAGGTGATTCTTATTTTTGAAAGTTGATATTTTTTTAGCACTGCACATTGGTGCTATTTTGAGGTTCTCATATTGAGATTTAATTATACTTTCAGTATTTGAGTCCATACTTGGACATTGTAAAACTTTGGAAAACAACTCCAGCATTATAAATGCACTGGTTTATAAAGTGCCACAATCATTTTTTGTTGGGGGGAGGGATTATTGATTGAGTGAAAAGTGGGGGTCTCTCTTGGTGTTTGTGTTTCTAATCTACTTTCTTGTGCTCTTCTTTTCCTGCACATATGGATCATTCTAAGGTTCCTTTGCTAACACCTTATAAATAGGCAACTTGGCATCAACATGCTTGGAATGCACTAATGCAACTTGGATATACTCCTTATGGTGAACAAAAGGTAATTGAACCTATAGATGATAAGGAAAAGATAAAATGGATGGTTGAACAAACTAAAGCTCTTGGATGTCTTCACAGTTTCGTTTCCCTTGATCTAATGTTTCAAATTGAAGGATGTAAAACTTCAAATGAAGCTTGGGAAAAGTTGAAAACTTTGTATGGTACTACTGATGAAGTAAAATGTTATCAGATTGATAATGATTTGATGAGCCTTGATCCAAAGAACTTTGACAACATCCAGGATTTCATAACCAAGGTTAATGATTTGAGAGCACAATGTAAAGAATGTGGTATTGATAAAAGGACCTTCAGTTGGTCTATAATATATTGAACAAACTAGGTCTTGAATATGCATCTTTCATTTCTAGCTTTCATACTCACCAACCAACTATGGGATCGACTTATATTAAGCCTTCATTTGCATATTTTTCTAAGATGTTGATACATGAGCAATAGAAGCTTCTTTCTATGGGTATCATTAAGCCATCAAAGAACCAAGCCTTGTTGGTTAATCAACCTAAGGGACAAAAAGTGTCAGGACAATCTGACAAAAAACAAAAGAACTTCAAGAACAAACCACATGCAGATCAAGCACATAATAAATAATCTTCAAAAGGTGATTCATTTAAGAAGGAGAAGTCTACTTCCTCGTATTGCAAAAGGAATGGACATGAAGAACCTTCTTGTTACAAGAAAGATATTGATGAACTCAAACATCTTTTTAAGAAGAACAATATTGATCTACCTTGTAGAATGTCTGAGTCAACTTCTTCTTCCAATTCTAAACAATCAGGATCTACAAAGGTAAAAGGTCATGCAGAACTAGCTTCTGAAGCATATAAAGGTAAAGGTAAATCTCTTTATGCTTGTACAAGTAATGAATCAGGGAGATGGCTCCTAGATTCTGGACCTTCTCATTATATGGCTTCTACACAGTCTATGTTCTCTTCTTTTGAGCCTTGTGTAATGCCACCTATTTTGATGGGCAACAACACATATGAGTGTAATTTGGAAAGGTTCTATTGATATTGGGGATGCCACCTTAAATGATGTCTTCTGTGTACCTCATTTGTCAAACAATCTTCTTTCCATCTATTAGATCACCCATGGTGGAACAAGGAAGACTGTGGAATTCACACCTGATTTAGTCATCATTCGAGACTTGAAAAGTAGAGAGATAATTGCTACTGGGATGGTTGATCATGCATATTGATTATATACCTTTTTAGACTTTGCACCTGATGATGATGGTTTTGATCCTTTGCCTGTTAATCACACTCCTAGTGTGAACATTGATTCTGAGGAGAACTTTGGTTACTTGAACTTGGGTATTCTCACATCTGATCCAGTTCTTGAGCTTTGCATTCCTTCTCCTCCATCTATTGTTTCTTTTGAGGATACTTGTGTTGGTACATCCATGGCTACTTGTGATTTAGTGCAATAGGAAATGCATCATCTTCCAGGTCCAGTTTCATGGGATTACTACTTGATAGACATTGCAAGTTTGTTCGTGGAGTCTCATATTTTAGATTTGGAAGACACTATACACGATATTCATCATCTCTTTGATGAAGTTGATTCTTCTTCGATTGTCGTGGAGGAACCTTTGGATCCTCTTGTTCATTCTCCACATGATCATTCATCACAGTTTGACATGAGTGTGGATACTTTTGAGTAGCATTTGGATATCTTTATCTTTAGAAGAGATTCAGGAGTCTTTGGATCTTGTTCAACATACATCTCTATTAGGTTTTGGATTGTCATCTTCATCAGTGTGGCCTAGAATGCATGATTTAATTGTGACATCTTTCAACATCGACATGGAGACACCTGAGCAGTATTCAGAGACTTCATACATTTTACACTTTCTTCCTTCATATTCCTTTCAGGAATGGGAAGACATTCTTCATGCACCTTTGGTTTTATTTCTTCCTAAGGGGAGGAATGTTGTTCAATGATCGTGGTCCATCTTCTACATCTAGTTTAGAGAATTAACCATTGGTACAGTTGATTCCTTTTGGGAAGGCTACATAGTCTTTCTTATCCTTTCTATTTGGAAGGGATTTCTTCCTTGAACGAGATTATTTCTTGTGTCAGGATACTTATTGTATTTTCTCTCTTTTGGGGAGGAGTTTTGTCCCACTGGGTTTTCTCCTTTTCTCTATTAGTGAGAGATTATTTTGTACATGGGTACCTAACATGGACTTGTAGTCGGGACCCATCTTTGTGTGTTTCACCCATCGAAGCTACGCTTAAGGGGGGGGGTGTTAGTGTAGGTTTTTATTTCTCTTATGTTAGGGAATATTTATTTTTCCTTCACATTATTAAGCTTGATTAGGTTATAATATAATGGTTAGGGTGATGACATGTGGTGGAATCCTACATTCACGCCCACATTTGGGTGGTTGAATGTCACACCCTCTTTTGGATTTATTTGCCACCTCCCCATAACCATTTCTTGTCTTTACCTGAGTTGGCATAACCATGTACTGACATTTACCAAGTAGGCAAAACTCCCTCCCATTTCGGTCTATAGGGAGTATTATTTCTCTTGGTTTTATTTTCCCATATTTATCTATATAAACAAGCCCTCACCTCTCCCTATGTTGAAGTATTGAGAATCTAAACACTAGCTGAGATTGTGAGTATAGTTCAGTGCTAGGAGAGCGTTGAGTTTTGTTCATCTCTGGGTTCTTGTCTTGATTTCCTTTAGTCCACTTGATCTTGGGTGGCTTCACAAGTAAATTTAACATATCAAACATCCAAATAATTTATAAATTAAACCTCTCCTAATTCATTTTTAATAATTCTCTTCAATGCAAAGTCACATTGTTAGTTTTGAGAGAAATCACATCACATGTCTCAATCCCTCATCCCTTCAAGCACAACCACACATGTTCTTGTATATGTAACAAGGAGTTGTGAGAGAATCTTATTCTTCTTTCATGCTTGTTGTAACTTCTCAGTTTAATTGGAGGTATACATTAGGTGTAGATTAGGGTTGAATTTTTTATTTTAATCATTGTTTTGTTTTCTACATTTTATTATCCATAGCCAAAAGTGAGGTATTATCCATAGTCAAAAGTGAGGTCAATGTAATACTCTCTCTCTCTCTCTCTCTCTCTCTCTCTCTCTCTCTCTCTCTCTCTCTCTCTCTCTCTCTCTCTCTCTCTCTCTCTAATATCTCCCCTAAAGATGTGAAACTTACCTATAACAAATACCCATGGTTTTATTTTATCCATGACTTCTTTTTTTGTCTTAAGACATCTTTAAAATAATTTGTATGTGAATAAAATCTCACTCTATTGATGTTTTATCAAAAAACAATTTTTGAATTGTATGTGAATACAATTTGGTTCTATTAATGTTTTATTGGATGCATCTCTTTTCTCCCTTTTGTTTTTTACTTAGTTGTCCAATGGAGTGGCATAAATCCATATCGGTGAAGGAACACACATTTATCATTTAAATAACTTTTCCTTCATTTTTAATTGCATGAGTAGATTAAGATTCTCCAATGCTATTTGTGATATATCGGACAAAACAAGGAATAATCTCAAGCAATCCTCAATTAGTTAAATAATCAGATAATTGTGTCATGCATTTTTACACCTTTCCATTGTGTATAAAATATGAAATGAAATTATCCACAAGGATCAAAAAATTTCTATTATCTATAGGTGCATGTACAAGGTGTTATATCAACTTTATATGAGGTATTGTGTAGCTAGTTTGTTTGTGACCCATTGATAATTATAAGGGTTAATTGTATGTTGGGTATATTCGTTGATTATCACTGTCATGTTACATTTTAAATGATTTTAAAATGTATTATGAAACCTTAGAGAATATGCTCCCGAATGTAAATTGAGCTTGAAGTGCAAGAGACACTACCCAGTCTAATCACTTTTTTCCTCCTTACTATATTGATGAACACTTGTTTTAACCTTTTGATGAAAAACCCTTGACCTTGAAAGTAGACTTGACTTCTAAGATTATGGAGTATTCGTCTTGGAATCCAATAATGTTACTAGCCCATATTTTACACCCATAAACCACCACATAAATTATTAATAACTCAAATAGAATTTGAAGTTATATAATCCCACAAGTCCACTTGTTTGCATATATATTGAAAGAAAAAAATCACTCTCCACCCTCCCAAAGTTATCTTCCTTCTACAAGTTTCTCAAGTAATCTTGTTAATGAAGTCAATTGCAAGATATTTATACTTTATTACTTCCTCTAGAATCCTTTCTTTAAAATAAAACTCAAATTAATTATTTTTCTTTCTATTGGAGAGGATTGTGATTTTGATCTCCTTAGTGTTATAAATTGCATATCTATCTATTTTAAAACATTATTAAGGAAAAAAATTGCTCTTGTAACCCTAGTGTAGGCCTAGTGATCAAAATAAGATTAGTGGTGTATAAATAATAGCAACATATTATATCAGTTTGAATTTGTAAAAGCTTAAACACAAATGGGTGGGTATTTGTTTGAAATGTTTTAAAATTCTCTGAGATTATTTTTCTAGTTACAACCATTTTTTTTACAAAAGCACTTGAGAGAATTGTATTAGATAATCTTCAATGGAATATTTTTTAATTTTTATTATGATATTCTAGTAAATTTTCTAAATATTTAAAGTGAATTATTTTGGTAAATTTAAATGAAGAATACTTTAACTTGTTATTTCAGGTTATAAATTTTTGTCTCAACATATTTTTTTCATGTATGCACATTGGTAGGGTGAAATAATTTGCAGATATGACCTCTTCTTGATATTATGAATCTATAACATTAAATTCTTATTGTTTATGAATGTTTGTGCATGAAATGTTATCCTTAATGATGGATTCAACAGTGTAACTTGAATGCAAGTAAAATTTAGTCTCTACATTTGAATGATGTCTTCTTTGGAATGGTATATGGTTTTTGCAATTTTCTTTCCGTGAACCAACAAAACCTTTTGAGGTCTCCTATTTTTTAGTGTCAAAATTATCTTCTTCCAAGAACTCAGGTTTATGCTTTGAGATTTTTTAAAAAGGGAATAAAACACTCTTGGATATCTTCTCTAGAGCTACTAGGAATCTCTTCTCCTACAATGAAGTCAATACTTAACTTTAGCTTTCTAGTCAAGATTGAAGCCTTTGCAACAATTATAGAAGCCATCCTAATTTATATGGTTCAAGAAATTGTATTAGATCATAAAAATCATCATCATAAAAATCATCTTGGAAAGACTAGAAATAGTACCAATATATTGAATTTTAGAATTCTAATCTTTGAAAAGGGTATCATTGACATTATTCAAATTCCCCCATGGTGCCCATCTTGAATTAGTGGTGGAATTTGCAATCACCAATTATAGTTTGGCAATACAAGTTCCACACCATATGGTTGGTAGTCTGGAAGCCTTAATTGGCTCACTTTGCTTGGTGTATTATATTTCAAAGTCTTCTCATTAGTTCTAGATTGTCCCATTTGGGTGTTTCTGATCCTCAATTCCTATTTTGTGGGCATCAAGAGTATCTTGAACATCTCTTTTGGTTTTCTCCCAAAGCTCATGATATTTGATCCTAAATTTATGACCTCTCCAAGTTGTTAAGACTTGAGTCATTATGCTAACATATGGTTTTACTAGGGGATTGGCCTCACTCTCTTCATAAATTCATTCAGATTTGACATTCTTTCAGGTGAAGATTCTATTTAGCACATGGAAAGATAGAAATTCTGCTAGTTTTTCAAGGTTTTTTGTTGATTGTCAAATTTTAATTTATGTTAAATTTATAATTTGTTCTACTATGTTATTATAGGTTCAAGTGAAAGCTAATAAATCAACACTTGAGGTGGCCCACTTATAAGTGGTACTTTGTGAACAATATTAAATCAATTATGTTAATTTGTGAAGGAAAGATTGAAGTTATGCGAGCTACCCCAACAACTTGGGTCTTTTTAGAATATTTCAAATTTGATATTGAATAAATAACAATCGGTGGTATAGAGTATACAAGAAATAAGTTTGAAGAATTGAAGGATTGTCCAGCACAATCACCAAAAATAAATAAATAAAATTAAAGCTAATGTTGGTAAACAACATTTTACACATATTGTTGTGACAAACAATATTTTCACATTAGATCTAAGTATTCTACAATTCATAATATTCATTGTTGGTGTGAATAAGGTATTTTACCTAACTAGTCCACTAGTGGGTCCTATTCACATGTTAACTTGCATCACAGGAGTCTTTTTAGAAGTATCTATTGTCATAAGATCTTATCTTTTTACATTTAATTCTTGTGGCATAGGTTGTTATGTTAAGTTGTCTCATGTTATAAGATTAAGACACCTGTCATCATCTCGTCTAATCTTATCCTTCACCTTGCCTATATAAGCAAGGGCATTGTACACTTTGTCTCATAGATTAGAATATCGTATCTCATTGATATTAATATCAAGCAAGCTCATTTTTTGAATACTCTCTTGTTGTAATTTATATTTGTTTTTGTAGGTTATCCTATGGTATTGAGATACAATTTAGTTCCAACATGATATTAGATCTCTAGTATTGGAAAACCCCTTCTTGAATATGAGGGTAGAGATATTGTAAGATGAAAGATCTAGGTGAATCTAGTAAATTTGAGTATTCTCTTCTGTTGCATCATATGATGACTTGAAGAATTATAAAAACTTGAAAGAAACACCATATTTAGAGATTTCCTCTTCATGGGTTTTGATTTTACACTCATTTTAGAGAATTTTGGAGTAAATTTGAGCTCATCGTTGAGTTCAATTAGTCAAAGATAGTTGGTTTTTTATTTTGCCTCATCTAAATCAAATTCATGTGGCCTAATCTATAAGGGTTTAAAGTTGGGAGGTAGTTTCTAGATCTAGGAGGTAACTAATATTCTTGACCATTTTGGGCCAAACTGTTGGTGTAAATAATTATTCATCTTGGATATTATTACACCTTACTGAAGTTTACTTAGGAAATGCATTTCATAGTAGTTTGGGTATGAGACACTTGGGTGTTTGTGCCACATTGGGATAGGGTGTGTAGGAGAATTTCCACCTTTTATGGTGTGATCTTGTTGTTACACTCCACATTCAGTGGGTGATCCACCTCATGTGGAATATTATATTGTTTCTCCTACCTACCCATACCTATTTCCTACCTTCCCTTGTTTCTTATTGAGCCACATGTCATGTTTGTATGCTCACATATCCATATAGCCTTGCCTATATAAGCAGGCTCATTTTCATTGTATGTATCGATTGATGATCCAGTTGATCAGTATTTTCATCTTGATAGAATACAGTTTATTTCTATCATCTATTTTGTTCTCTCTTATTTGTGCTTTCCATTGCCTCTTGATCTTGGCAAAATCTCACATGGTATCAGAGCTGGTCCATGTCTCATATGGTATCAGAGCCATTAGAGTGTCATTGGTTTGCCAATTGAGAGAAATTTGGGGTTTGTATTTTGGAGTTTTCTATTGCAGGTTTTTATTGGAGCTTGTTGGGTCAAATATGAGGTTACCATTGGATTGAGGAGGTCCAAGAAAGTCATTTTTGCCTTTTCTTTCATCCAAATCGGACTTCGGAGGCCAAATCTAGAGGCATTTGAAGTTTGACGCTGCAGCAGAAATTTTCCAAAAATTATAATTTTGCAGGCAATTTTCAAATAACGATACCTCACTCATCTGGACTCCTTTTTTCGAGCAATTTTTTTTGTTTTGGGGTAGAATTTTGTGATCTGTATAGTGGTGCAGGATTTTTCTATTTTTCGGATACAGGTTTTTCAGAAATCATGAAATCTCGATTTTTACAACTTTGGAGGCTTCATTTGGGCTCATATGGACTCTTTTTCAGGTGCCGTTTTTTTGAAAGTGCATATTTTTTCATATACTTTCATAATATGCCATCTGTTTGTAGTGATTTTGAGTAGAAATTGTACCTTCAGTATTTGGCCATTCTTGGCATATTTGGTACTTGCATTTTGCTTGGATCTCAGTTTAGATCACTAGCAGTATTTGTTGAAGTCTCTTATATATCATTTTGAGAAGTTGTAAATTGAAATAAGAAGTCCACTTTGCCTTGTTTTGCAAGTGGCCCATTGTATACGCACTAAGTATAAAGTGCCAAATCACCTTTTTTTGGGGGGGGGGTGTCTTGTGTGATTGTGCCTCTCTCTATCTTGTGTTTTTTTCATTTTGGTGCTATGGGTTCTCCTAAATTTCCACTTTTAACTCCTCATAATTATGCATCATGGAAGATTAAGGCATGGAGTAAACTAATGGAAAAATGACTCATTCATTATGTAAATGAAACTATTACAGCACCACCTAATCCTAAGACTGATCCTAATGCTCAAATTGAATGACTTACTAAGAATGCTATGACACTTGGAACACTTAGAAAGTATGTATCAGATGACCTTATTTTTCACATTGATAAGTGTACAACAATTAAAGAGGCTTGGGATATTTTTAAGAAATTGTATGGTCAAGTTGATGAGATTAAGGGCTACAAGCTTGATAGTGAACTCACAACTTTGGATCCCAAGGATTTTGATACAATCCAAGATTATGTCACAAAAGCAAATAATTTAAGAGCAAAGCTAAAGGATTGTGGAATTGACAAAAATGATGCTCAATTGGTTTATAACTTGTTGGACAAGCTTCCTTCAGAGTATGCAACCTTTGTATCTAGCTTTCACACCCATAGGTTAGCTCAAGGTTCCTCATACACTTCTCCCTCATTTGATTCATTCATGGAGATGTTGATACTTGAGCAATCTAAGTTGACCATGATGGGGATTCTCAAATCTTCAAAGTCACAAGCTTTGGTGGCTAACAAAGGGAATCAAAGTAATCAAGGAAAAGGCAAGAATCAAAAGAAATCTAAGTCTAAATCACAACAAGATGGAGCACAATATTCCTCTCCACAACAAGGTGATTCACCATTCTCACCTAAGAGGAAATCATATAAGGATAATCTTTTTTGTGGATATTGCAAGAAGTCAGGACATGATGAACATCATTGTTATAAGAAGGATATTGATGAGTTGAAGAATCTTCTTGAGAAGAATAGAATCAACCTACCTTCTAGAATGTCTACATCGGCTTCTTCTTCTAAGGGTAAAGGAAAGGATCACTCTTTTGGGATAGATAAAGGAAAGGGACAAGCTCTTTGTGCTACTACAAGTCATGATTCAGGGAGATGGCTTCTAGATTTAGGGGCTTCTCATCATATGGCATCTTCACAGTCTATGTTTTCTACATTTGAGCCTTGCCACATGCCATAGATTTTGATGGGCAATCATACATACATGGATGTGATTGGAAAATGATCTATTGCCATTGGGGACAACTCCTTCAATGATGTGTTGTGTGTACCCCACTTGACAAATAATCTTCTTTCCATCTATCAAATCACACATGGGGCAACTAGGAAAACTGTAGAGTTCACACCTGATTCAGTTGTCATTAGAGACTTGGAGAGTGGAGCTATCATTACGACTGGGGTGGTTGATCATGCATCTCGGTTGTACTCTTTTTTAGATTTTGGTCCTATTGATAAAGTTGATTCTTCCTATATTGATGATTCGGATTTTGAGGAAAACTTTGGGCATTTGAACTTGGGGATTCTAACTTGTGATCCTGTTCTTGAGCCTTGCATTTCATCTCCTTCTCTTGATATCACACCACCTATTGCACCTGATGATGCAGCTAGTGCGACAATTTTGCCTTCTTATGATTCAGTGCAGCAGGATATTTCATGTCTTCCAGCTTCAGTTGATTGGGATGCCTACTTGACAAACATTGCAGGTTTGTTTGTGGAGTCCTACATTGCATATTTGGGAGACACCATTGATGACATTCATCTTCTCTTTGATGAAGATGATCCTTCTTTGATTGTTGCAAGGGATCACTCTGACCCTCTCCTGCATTTTCTACATGATCAATCTTTAGAGGTTGACATGATTGTGGATACTTTTGTACAACACTTGGAGGAGGTCTCTTTATCTTTTGAGGAGACATGTGAGTCTTTGGACATTATTCTATATTCATCTCCACTAGATCTTGGAGTGCCTTTTTCAGCAGTGTGGCACAATTTACCACCTTTGGAGGGGGTATCTTTTAGCATCAACATGGGGACACTTGAGCAGTTTTCAGAGATTTCATTCATCATGAGGTTTTTTCATACATCTTCCCTTCATGATTGGGGAGACTTCATGGATACACCTTTGGTTTTGTTTCTTCCTAAGGGGAGGAATGTTGTTTGACGTTCATGGAGTAGTTTCTTCATTCATCATCGAGCTTCTATCATTGGTGCAGATTCCACATTGAGGGGGGGCTTCCTAGTCTCTCTTCTTCTTCTCTCATATGGGGGGGACTTTTTCCTCACATGGGGTTTTGTCCTTCACATACTTCTATGAGAGTTCTTTATACATGGTTTTTCATCTCTCTTTTGGGGGAGGGTTTTTTCCCATTGGGGTTTTCTCTCTTTCCCCACTTTGTGAGAGATTTCCTTGCATTGTTTTGCATGCATTTGCATTTGTACATGGGTACCTAACATGGCCTAGTAGCCGGGACCCATCTTGCATTACTTAGTTGCATTGTAGACTTAAGTGCATTCCCCTAAGTTGCACTTAAGGGGGGGTGTTGGTGTAAATAATTATTCATCTTGGATATTATTACACCTTACTGAAGTTTACTTAGGAAATGCATTTCATAGTAGTTTGGGTATGATACACTTGGGTGTTTGTGCCACATTGGGATAGTGTGTGTAGGAGAATTTCCACCTTTTATGGTGTGATCTTGTTGTTACACTCCACATTCAGTGGGTGATCCACCTCATGTGGAATATTATATTGTTTCTCCTACCTACCCATACCTATTTCCTACCTACCCTTGTTTCTTATTGATCCACATGTCATGTTTGTGTGCTCACATATCCATATAGCCTTGCCTATATAAGAAGGCTCATTTTCATTGTATGTATTGATTGATGATCCAGTTGATCAGTATTTTCATCTTGATAGAATATAGTTTATTTCTATCATCTATTTTGTTCTCTCTTATTTGTGCTTTCCATTGCCTCTTGATCTTGGTAAAATCTCACATGGTATCAGAGCTGGTCCATGTCTCACACAAACAAACCACTCAATTATGTCTATCAGACCCAAAGCCCTAATATCTATTGTCAAATCATCAAAATCCATAAAATTGAAGACTTTTGCCTCAAGCCCTTAGAGGAAATTTTTTAGTCCTTGTTGTCATTTTGTTTATATGATTGTATAGAACATGTATCATATGAAACATACGTCTATAACAATTTGTAGAATCAAGTACATAAATTTCACAGAGAATATTTCTTGTGCATTGACAAATAGTACAAACCAAGTTTTATTAATTTTGAAATTTTTTTATAATTTTCATTTTCATGCCCATGGGCAGTAGGATGTTTTTTGCCTAAGAGAGTGAAGATCATGTGCACGACTAATGCCTAGTCTTTTAGGGGCTAAATTTTTTTACCTTTTTAAAAAAAATTTATTAGCATTTGAAAAATCATTATAACTTTCCTCTAGGATGTTGAAATTTTTGGAAAGTTGATTTTGCATACTTTGCAATGGTGTAAGTGATTTTGATAGATTTTGTTCCATGTAAAATTTATTGCTCATTGAAGTTATTTTTTCCATTTTAGACCTCCAAGCTCATAAATTTTTGCTACAATCTTCGATTTTTACAATTTTTGCAAAACTAGGAAGGTATTAAGGAGATCTACCATTATGCACATGCATTTTTTCTAGATTCAAACCTACGTATATTTTATTCAATGTTTTGCACATTTGGCATAGTGATTAATTACCTGAACATCTTAACTCTTAGAGAGGTTCCATATTTTTGAGAAGGCTTTATATGCGGTGTTAATGATATTTGGGAGTTTCTATATGCTTTTCAGGGTTCTTGTCTTTGTAATGGTGGATATTTCTCATAGTTGATTATTGGTTTTTTCATTTCATCCTTCTTCAATCATTTTGAAAAGGAAAAAATATAAATAATAGAGGGCTAGCATCATAAACAATCTTTGATGGCTTCATTTTTTGTCACATTTGTATGGTTTTGTTCCTCTTCCAAGTAAGTGTAAGAAATTTTCTTAGAATTGCGAAAGGTATCATGTTTTAGAAGTGATTGTTACGTATGTAGATGATGATATCTTGAAGTTCATTCATGATTGAGTGTCCCCATCCTTTTTGGACTAATATTTTCAATATATATTTGGAGATTCTAGTTGTCAACCATTCACATATGATCTTGTTGGACATTGTATTATGCTTCTTTGTGTTTCAAAAAGGGTATCCTATGACTATTATACTATTCAAAAGTTAAATTCTTTGGATTATTTTATAAGCTAAGGAAAATATTGCTTCAAAGGCTCTTGTTTCTTCTTTAACAATAGTTGTAGTTCCTTCACCTTTTAGATTCCTTGTGTAGAGTCATTGATTGAGACTTCCATTTTTCCTATTCAGTAGGGCCATCATTATCTTTCAAATTCGAAGGACACATTTGAGGGGTTATATATCTTCTTTGATGATAATCATTGCACATACATTGCCAAACTATTATAAAATTTGGAGCTTGTTCAACATCATTTTTTGCTTAAACCTAGATTCTCACCTTCTTTGATTTGGCATGAACTTGATTTCATTATGGTATCTTCATCTTCCATGGACAAGATGACACTTGAGTATATTTCAAAGATATCATAATATATTTTCAAGCTTCTTCATGTTAATTCCTACTTATAATGGGAAGAATTCATGTATTTATACTTAGTTTTGTTTCTTCCCAAAGGTAGAAAAGTTTTTTGTCAACACTGGATTCATGTTTTATCTTCAACTACTTACCATTTTTGTATGAGATTATACATTGTGTGTGTATGTTGGGGGGAGGGCTGCATAGTCTCTCTCTTTCCCTCTTACTGGGGGGCTACTAATCATATCTTTGTAATGGATGCAATACTTTGGGGGTACTGATGAGTTCTCCATTCATCACTCATTTCATCAAGATTTTACATTATTATTTCATGAATTCTCTCTTTCGGAGAGGGATTTTTTCCCATGGGGTTTTTCTCATTTTCTCCATTTGTGAGAGTTCTTTGCAAATGGGTACCTAAAATGGCCTCATAGTCGAGACCCATCACGCATCATCTTTGCATCCTTACATCATTTGCATTGGGGTTTTCCTTGCTAATTTGCACTTAAAGGGGTGTTGGTGTGAATAAATTATTTTACCTAAGTAATTCACAAGTGGGTCACAATCACGTGTTAATTTAGGTCATAGTAATCTTAATATAAGTCTTAGTTGTCATAAGATCTTATCTTATCTTTTGAGATTTAATGCTTGTGTCCTAGGTTGTTTTGTGAAGTTGTCTCATGTTATAGGATTAAGACACATGTCATCATCTTGTCTAATCCTATTCTTCACCTTTCCTATATGAGAAATGCTATTGTACACTTTGTATCATAGATAAGAAGATCATATCTAACATATCTTAATATCAAGCAAGCTCATTTCTTGCATAATCTCTTGTGGAAGGTTATTTTTGTTTTTGCAAGTGATCCTAGGGTGTTGAGCTAATATTTAGCTCCTACATTTTGATGTACACAAATTTAGTAGCTTGTTAAAAATGAGATTAATATAACAAGGGAAATGATAAAATTCACTCTTGAAGTCATAGTTCATGAATGACTAGCTTGAAATCAATCCAAAGATTATAGAAAAAACAATGTTTGACAATATATGGGATTGCAAATAAATTTTTACAAGAAGGAATAAGGAATTTTATTGAAAGTTTGAATGAGTTGAGCATAATAATGTAGATGAATCCTCTTCTTTATCATGTATATTAAATGTGCATGTTGATAAAACATATTGACATAAAAAAATTGGATGCATCCATATTGTCAGTAAAATGTGTAAGAGTTGGCACAAAATGTTCTATAACATGTAATATTTGGTTGAAGATGTAGCCACCCAAGATCTAGAAGCTTCAATGAAAGTATAAGAGAGATAATATATGATTGAATAATGATATTCTACTAAAGGATGCCAATGATACAATAATAATAGATTACAATGAATACAAAGAGAAGCCATTGGTTATATAGATCAAGGTGAGATGTAATATTGCATAAGATTATGACATATGTCTTAATCTTATGACACATAAACTGATAAGTATCCTATGTAAAATTACGTAACTTGTGTGAATAGGACCTAGGTAATGAATTGGTTAGATAAAAACTTTGTTCACAATACCACCCCCTTAATTGCAACTCAAGGATAATTTGGAAGATAAAATGATGGGTCTTGGTTACTAGACCATGTTAAGTACCCATGTACAAAAGAAATCTCTCACAAACAAAAATTAGAAAACCCAATGGGACAAAACACCTTCTCAAAAGAGAGAAAATAGAAAAGGATTTCACGGAAATATGAGCATAACAAAATACCATGTGAGGAAAATTCACTCCCATAAGAGATAAGAAGAAGAGAGACCATGCAAAACCCCTCTAAGTAGAGTCTCATTTAGTGATGGTAGATGCTTGACACTAAATGTTGAAGATTGTCCAATAATGTTGAACAATATTTCTCTTTTTGGGAAGAAATAAAACTGATAATATGTGCCATATGTCTTTCCTTTCCTGAAAAAATATCCAATAATGTATTCCAAGTCTCCATACTAATGCAAAATTGTGAGAATTAATGAGGTATGGTAAGAACAAGAGGGTATAAATGTTCCCCCACAACATATAAAGAAGATGATTCAACTCCATAAGAAGTAACATCAAAGAGGAGATGAATATCCTTGATAGTGTCCTCCAAATTTGCAAGATAGGAATGACAAGACAAAATTATAATGTTTGTTAAGTAATCATCCAAAGTAAGTGTATCTGGAAGACTATGAATATCATCTTGCATTAAATCATAAGAATCCATGGATTTAGCAATATCAATCTCATGAGAAGCAACAATAAATGGAGGATATGGAATGTCAACACATGTCTCTAAAACCTTAGTAAATGAAATAACATCAAGATTCACATGACCATATTGGATCTCCTAAAAAAATGTCCACACTAGATTCTCAAGTGTGTACATCAACTTAAACAATAATAGGAGAAAAATGTGAGGTGCAAAGTTGAGATTGATGATCAACCTCCCCAACTGTAATTATGTCTCTACTACACGAATCCTAAATAATGACAAAATCTAGTGTGAAATCAATACTCTTTCTTGCTCCACCACGTGTTGATAAATAGAAAGGGTGTTGGTTGATAATGAAGGCACACAAAGAACACCATTAAATGATCCATCATCTAGCAATAAATCCTTTCCCACACACACATATGTGTTATTATCCATAAGGATATGTGGTGATGAAGAAGTCTCAAATGAAGAGAACAAACTTGTTGTAAAGTCATATGATGTAAATCTTTCCACCTCTCTAACTTGGAATTTGTAACCGCAACAAGTTATTTTTCCTTTTTGTCTCTTTGACCTTGATGATGATGATGGAGAAGAAGAATCCTCTAACGTTGTTGAAGATAAATTGATTTGATTCCTCTTAAAAATATTCTTCAACTCATAAATATGTTTTAATGACATTGATCCTTGTCACGCCTCAATTTATTTCCATATGCACACTTGAGATTCTCATTCTTAAATGATTCCCCTTGACATGAAGAGGATTTTAGAATATGTGTAACCTTTTCTTTTTCTTCTTTTATTTTTTTCAAGATTCCTTGATTCTTTTTGTACTTTAGGCTCACTAGCCACCAATACTTGTGGTTTAGAAGACATGATGAGACCCATTTGAATTAGAAGATTTGAAATTCATAAAATTTGAGATCAACACATGCAACTCCCATAGAAATACAATGGACATGAAAACTATAAAAAAAATACTAAATAATCAAGACCAAACATGGATAACACATTTAAAATCAATTGTAAATCCTCCTGAACAATCTTGCAATCCTTAAATTTTATTCTTAGTTACTTAATCTTGGATATCTAGACTTAAATATTGTTAAAACCTTTAGAATTAAGAATAATAAAATCATTATTAATTTGATATTCTCCAATCTTGTCAGTTTTATCCTATAATTTTTCAAAAGTCTCCCAAGCATCTTTAGGTGTTTTGCATGATTTAATATAAAACTGTAAATCAAAAGAGACTAATGAATAAATTCATCCAAGTCTTTTCTCACTATTGATCTCCCACATTGTCTTTACATTAGCATCAACAAATTCAGAAATAGTTTCTTTTAAATAATGTAGATAACTATTTCCCATGAGATAGTTCCATTACTAATTTTCTTCATGAAGCATAATTATATAAAGGTAAGACTTCAAAAATGCATTTCCACTATTGGAAAAATTATTGCAATTACATGTGCAACTTGCTAAAAACAACAAAGTGGACTCGATCTTTGTTATGCAAATACTGAATTTGGTCATATAATTAAAGTATGTGTTTTTGATAGAGTGAGATCAATCTAATCACATCATTGTAAAGTACATAAAAAATATGCACTTCCAAAAAAATTGCACTAAAGAATATTATTGTACGAACTTGAATGAAACTTAAAAAATTCTCAAAATGAGAATCACTCAACTATTGGAATGTTGGAATGTTATCATTGATCCTTGTGGGAAACATGAGCTTAATGCTCTTGGGCAGTTTTGGGCGAGTCAGGCAATATGGACTACATTTACATGAGCCTATTTTTGTCTGCACTCTTTCGTAGTTAATTGTATCGGTTTGTTGTTTTGTTAGTAAGCTTGAAGATGCCTAAAGTATCTATATTCAAGTTTTCTCATGTTGGCATGGGAAGGTCAAAAAGATACGTGGTCCAGAAGCCGTGTTCGATAGCTACCCTATTTCTCTGGAACAAGACAGTTAGCTCAAAGGGTCCACATTTTGTTAAATGATCACATTTTGTTTTGTGGTTTTGAGACAAGACTAAGGATTGGTCATGGCATGTAAACTCCAATGGACACTCTCTTGCATCATGTTTTGGCTGACTTATGTGGATGAATCATGTAGCATGTAAAGTGCAGTGGTATGAAGGATGTGTAGTTGACATGAATCAAATATGGATCAATATATATGTATGTATGATGCATTGGTGCAAATATATGTAAAAATAATAATAATAATGGTATGCGGTGATATGTGACAAAAGAGTTGATGAAGTGTGCAAAATCTATTTATTGAACCTAATTGGAACTGTACTCCATGCATGCCTGAGATGCAACTTGAACAATTTTTTTTTTGTATATAATTACGAGCAATAAGTCCTCTGACAATGAGCCTTATTTAGGCAGTGAGCCCTCCGGTAGTGAGCCGTTCAATGAGCACTATTGTAATATTTTGTAATTGGTTATAAGATATTGAAAGTTAACCTTCTCTATGGTTTTTCTCTTACATGTTTCCATGTAAAAATACCGGTGTCAAGTGTTATGTGTTTTATCATAGTTTCATTTCCTTTACCTGCATTTAATTATGTTATGAAGATGGTTGTTTAAGAGTTTCAATTAATTTAAGGGAATATTGATTCATCCCCACCCCCCTCTTAGTATCCTAGATATTCAACAATTGGTATGATAGCTTTGTCCTTTGAAAGAGCCTAACAACTTGAAGGAGATATTGGAGGCTAAACATATGGCACCTAAATCTATTCCAGAAGAATTCCTAGAAGAATGTCAACTTGACAAAAATGGAGAACTTAAGGTAGCTTGAAGATCTTGAAAATAGAAAAAATGAGAACAAATATTTGAAAGAAAACATAAAAGAAGCGAATGAATGCATCAGGAAGCTAAGGGAACAGATCAAGAAATTTAAGGAAAGACATAAGGTGGTTAGTGAAAAATTAAAACAAGCAAATGATATGATTGCGAATCTAAAGATCTAGATTAAAGAAGAGAAAAAAGACTAAGGACTATCTAAATGACATAATTTGTAGTACCTCTACTCGTTTGTTCTTATTAGACTCATATTTTATTATTGTTTACTTTCAGTGGATACATTACCATGATGTGTTATTCAAACTTATATGACATTATTACATGCTTTATCTGGATATGAGATGCATAATTTATTTGCAGTATTTCAATACTTGTGATTTATGGCATTTTATGGATTATTGCTATGTACTGACACTTTACTTTATCTATGCAATGTAGAATTATATGTTGTGTGTCTGCGAGTGTATTGGATGCAAGGGGACAATTTTCCTTCACTCATTTCGATGAGACAGGGAACATTGTGATTCTCCTTCATCGGTGTGTATGTCGTGTTTTCTATATTGTATATATGCATGTGTGGTTTGGTGATGCAGGATATTGCAGGTACAAGTACCGGGTAGGTACGGGGTATCGTCTCCACCTGGCTTCACAGGTCTAAGCGTGCCTTATATTGTCCGATGGAATTGGAGGAGATAGTAGTTGACCCTATTTTATTCAGTTACACTCGTGTGAGTGTCGTCAGTTGGTCGTCCTGTCAGTTTGTTTGGCCTTCGTATTTTATCGTTTGATCTTTTTATGAGTATTTGCTTGAGGTTTGTTCAGTTGTGTGTTTAGTGGTTTTAATTAATTAATTAAATTTATGGATTTATCTCATAGTTGGTATTCTTGGGAATTATATATTTTATGCATTGAGATTATAAATTTAGTTAATTATAAAGAAGTTATTAAATTAAGTTGCAAGCTGCATGATATTAGAAATATATTTTATTTAAATTTTAGTGGAAAAATAAATTAGATTAATTGCATTTATTGTTTCCTAGAATTTTAAATAAATAAAAGAATAAAAGAATAAATAAATGAATAAAAGAATTCATTAGAATTATAGTATTGCTTTAATTTCTTTATTTAGAAAATTAATTAATTTGCATGAGAAAAGAAAAGAAAGAAAAATGATTTTTAATTATTGCATATTAACTTATCCTTTGTTAGAAAATTAGAAAAAGAAAATAAAATTGCTTTTATTACTAAATTTAGGTTTTTGGGAAAAATATATTCAACCTAGAATTTTAGTTTAAAAAGGGGAATAGGTCTTTATTTTAGAGAGAGACAGGAAACAGGTCAAGGATTTAGGTGAAGAGAAATTTATTTGGAAGCTTGTTGAAGGATTGGTTCTCTTCTACAAATTTCTTCTAGGAAAGTTATACTAGGTTGGGTGGCTTCTTTTGATTGTTTGTTTTAAAGAAAATATTTCTATTTCTTCTATCTTTCTGAATGATGTGTGTGTTAAGATGTTTGTCAAATCTAAAATCCTGTCTGATTATTTCTTGTTCTTGGCTAAAACCCATTCTTGAAGTGAATTTCTAGTTTATGGAAAGAAGTTATTTCCTTTGTGTTTTTAGATTAAAATTTTGAGAAAATTGGGAAAAGTTATTATGGCAAAATTTACCAAGATTTTTATTGTGCATGGAAATTGTAAGATTGGTAGAAAATGGGTTTTTACCAGAGAAAATATTCCCTTTTGTTGGGTTAGTTTTGATATTTGGCTATGGATGTTCTGTCAATATTTGTGTAATCTTTGGGTAATTATTTAATTACTATGATAATAGATCTAATTTTAATTAAAAGTTATTTGGGTTTTATAAGTTATGGGGAAATTATTTTATTTAAATTTTTCTGGGAAAAAAAGTTATTTTAAACTAAATTCTAGAAAATAATTTTTATGGAATAAGGAAATTCATTGTAAGTTTTGTGTTATTGAAAACTTAAAAAAATAAATAAAATAAAATTAGGGCAGGTAGCAACTACTGAGGGTAGTACGTCTACCATACGGTAGCAGTACTACCGACGGTAGTATGCTACCGGCAGTAGCATCTGCTACCGTGCGGTAGCTGTGCTACTGGCGGTAGCATGCATTACCGTGCACGGAGCATGGAGTTATTATTTTTTTTTTGCGTTTCCCTGTGTTTACTTTGGACATGGGCACTTTCAGTTTTCATGCCAGGGATGTGTAATTTGATTTTTTGAAATTAATTTTATTATATATATGTATAAGTTATTTTTTTTATTATGGGCATTATATTATTTTAGCATTATTTTAATACTGTGAAAATTATTTTATGAGTTGACATATATATTTTGTAATATAATTATAAGTATATTATATATATACGATGTATATATAGGTATTCATATATATATATATATATATATACATATATATATATACATACATATACATATATATGTATATACATATACATATACATATACATATACAAGCTTTTCTGAAAACACCCAAACTCTAAATTAATTATATATACATATATACATATATATGTATACATATATACATATATATGTATACATATATACATATATATATATATATATATATATATATGTATATATGTATATGTATATATGTATACATATATATGTATATATGTATATATAATTAATTTAGAGTTTGGGTGTTTTCAGAAAAGCTTGTAATTTTTAGATTTTATATTTATGCTTGGAAACACATTAGGAGATTAATTCATATGTGAATTTATTTAACCTTATTGGACAAATGACAAAATTGATTTCTTTGTATTAATATAGTTGTATTTTCTTATTTTTTGGAAAATCTTTAATTGCAAGTTATTTATGCTTTTGGCTGTTTTAAGAAAAGATTGCCTGTATTTGTGTAGTCACATAAATCTGTCCATTTTAATTAAATGAATATTTCGTATTTATTTGATTAAAAATCCACTAGCCATCAGTTAATTAAATTAATATTTAATTAATTCATCCCCAAACATTCTTCTATTAATTAAATAAATTATTCAATTTATTTTAATTAATTCATTAAATCAAATTCCATTCAATTAAATAAATAAAATCAATTTATTTAATTATATCCCCCTATTCCTCTTTTAAATAAATTAAATAAAACATTTATTTAAATCATTATCCCCACCCCACTTGCATTTTCCTACAAATGCAACTTGCACACATTTATTGAAATAAATGAATTTTTATTTTTAATAAAATCCTATTTTCCCTCACCCACCAAATCCACTTGCAAAAATCTAATCCCCTTCTAGATTCTTCTAACCCCTTCCTAATTAGCCTAATCCATCCCCTAATTATTGTCACATTCATAAGCAAAATGGAGTCACTTCTCAAAGTCTAAAAGTCTTTGATAACCATTAAAGGCTTTAAACCTTCAACCACTAAATGGCTCAAAGTCTTTGATAACCATTGAAGGCTTCCAACTTTCAACCACTTAATCCCCAAAGTCTCCAATAACCATTAATGGTTAACTCAAACCCTCCCACATGGTTAAAACATTTGTTTTGACTCAACCTCTATCCAACCCAAGGGTCTCATCAAGCCTTTAATGCTTTGACCATGATTATCTCTTAATCATTTGCACAAAGGTTTATCCTTGCATTAACTCCTAATCCAGTGGGTAATCCTAATTTAGGCTTGACCCTTACCTTCTAGATAACCATGAGGTCTCCTAAGGCATTTAATGCCTCCAACCTCTTCTCTCAACCCAATCTTATGTTGACACTTGTCACCATTTCATTGGTGCAAATTGTGCACATGGATCCCCAACTTTCAAGCTTGACTCTTGATTAAACCTTTCAATCCTGGCCATCCATTGCTCCATTTTTCCTATAAATAGAGCCCATTCCTTCATAATCCAGATCCTAAAAACTTGTATGCATTTAGACTATAGACATTTTAGAGAGCATTTTTAGCATAAGCAATCTAATCTTTTGTCTTTTGGTTAAAATATATCATTTTAGCATTAGCATTACCTTATTTCACATTTAGAGCTATATTACAATCTCAATCTTCCATAAGCATCCATAGTGCAAAAAGCTGCTGAGAGCTACACTATTTTGGAACTTGGAGAGGAGAGGAACAAGGGAGAAAGAGCTAATCTCATGCTAAGAGATAGTTGGAGATGTCTCATTGTCTTTACTTCTTTAGTTAGATTCATTAGCATGTTTTTAGTGTCTCTCTTGGAATGCCTTCATATGTTTTAGTTTTTGATTGATTAACGCTAATGCTTTGTGTGTTTTGTGTTGTTTGATCTTAAACTAACTATTTGTGCCATTTAGAAGGGCATCATTTGGTGAACCCGACGTGAATCGAACACGCAACCTTCTGATACTTGTTTTTGAAAAAATTAACAATTTTGCTTGTTGAAACTGCCACACAGGTCGCGCTTCGGCGCTTTTGAACACATTCTAGCGCTATTGCAACATTTTCTTTTAGCGCTATTGTCAATATAATAGCGCTAATGAAAAAGTTTTAGCGCTACTGATTACTTTCTAGCGCTTTTGTCACAGTTCTAGCGCTATTGAAACCGTTATAGCGCTTTTGACCTTTCGGATTTTCCTATTTTTTTAGCGCTACTGTGTAAAATAGCGCTTCTGCGACCGCAGACTAGCGCTATTGTATAAATTAACGCTTTTGTATAAAAAGCAGAATAACGCTATTGTGACAGAGTGTTGTCCAATTCGCTTTGTAAACCAAAATCAGCATTTAGGCTTGTGTAAGCCCACACTAACATTTGACCATTGACCAGGTGCAGGTTCTAATCTTTTTGTGTGCAGGAGAAGGAGTTAGTAGATGCCATAAAATCTTTCTTTTTACTTTCTTTAAAAAGTTGGTTAAAAAGAATTTATTTTCCCTTCTTGCACAAGTTAAAATCAACCTAAAACTTGTTTGTGGTGCTTAAAAAGAACATTCATCTTTCTTTTATTGCAAAGTAAAAAGAACAACAACTTCAAATTTTGCTTTCATTGCAAGTTAGGGATACATTTTGTTTTGGTGCTTAAAATCAACAAAACAAATTTTCTTTCTTGTATCAAACTTAAAAATTTACAATCCACACTTCAAAATTTTGGTGCAAATAAAATTCACAATCAACTTGTCTCAATTTTGCAAGCAATTTTACTTCAAGCAATAACGTGTTTTTTGTTAAGTTGACCAGGATTTTCGAATTCTAGATTACAAAACAAAGAACACCATGGCTGTTGGAGCAACATCTCCAAATAGTTAGATCACATTTGCAAAATGCTGGATTAAAAAGAACAAGTGAATTTGGTGTTTGGCACGCTTGTGCACAAAAGTCAGTCGAGTGGTCCTACCTCTAACACACACTATCCTCTCCCTTGGCTTTCGTGGTCCTAGGTGCAAGAGAAAAGTGTTAGTAACACTCACATTTTATCTTTTTAAGAGAGGCCTGCCAAGGGACCGATACTCTTGGGAACGACCTCGAGCGGTAAATCCTTCGAGCCGCTATAGAAATCAGGTGAGAGCGAAAGCTGTAGCCTTGGGTATAGCTGTTCTTACAGTGTAACTGGCCGAAAGGACAAATGGGCCCCACCACCAGTTACAAGGCTCTTAAGTGAGTCACTGCAGAATGAACTTATGTCCAAAGCCATCGAACATGACTAAACACCTTTAAGTAGTAGCCCACCTGTTCTATTGATTGAGGATATTTGAGGTATAATTTAGTGCAAGAGCATAGATGGTTTTTCTCCCAAGATACTCACCATACATATTTCCTTGAGTAGAAACATAGCTTTTTGAAAAGTCACTTGTGGCTTGATAAAAGTGGTGACTCCCCCATCATAGGGATCATCTATTTGTTATACTCGCGCAAGACTTAGTATATCACATCCTTACCTGCAACGGCGGGATTCATAAGGTATGTAGTACCAAAGTCGAAGAAATATCAAGATGTGGGCTAAATTTATCACAACTGGCCATTTGACCTTAGGGATAAAAAGTGTTTGAAGTGTGTTCGTTTTACAGACCTAGTGCGAATTGAGCCGACTTCAGGCTTTGGAACTACACCTTAAAATACATCTAAAGGAAGGGTCAGAAACAAGTCCAAGGATTGGGTTGATCTAGACCCATACTCATTTGTGCCTTTGAGGCTACAATCTTGTGTTTGTGTGCTTGCTTTGTTTTCTTGTCAAGGAAAAAATCAGAAAATCACTTTCAAAAACAAAGTACTCATCCAACATCTGTCAACACAACCGAAAATACCAAAAACAAAGTGCAAACAACACAGAGTCACAACTTTTATGACCATTCTTCACATCTTGCGAAAGAAGAAGTGTCATCAGAATATTACCTTGAAAAGAAGACCGTTAAGCTCAAAGGCTTTGATCAAAAGGAGGAAATTCTTCTATCTCAATAGACAAATCTTTGTCTCACATAGAGTCTTTCTACATCACATGCGTCTATACCTTCAAGGTAAAACAAACGAATTTGATTCTGAATCATTAAACCGCAGAGCTTTTATGCAATATAGAGCTCTGAGTTATCACAAAAATCAAGGAGGAAAGATTAATCCCAATTTCTTCCCAAACATTTGTATCACCTACAACACAGCTCGAGAAGTGCCACCAACACCTGAAAGGGAAGAAGAAGAGTTTGTTCCATTTGTGACACAGAGTTTTTATTGAGAGTTGAAAAACAAAACATCCAGCATCTTATTCATATATCATCACTTCATCATCAATCCATCCCAAAATTCTCAAAACATTAAGAGGTTCTTGTCCCAAATTCTCTTTTAGATATTGCTTAAAATCAAACGCATCACATCACTTTTTAGATTGTTTCTACATCTAGGATAAGCTCATCCTAAGAAACACATCTACGCAGGTTAAAACTAGTTCATGAGTGAATCCTCTCATTACTAGGTAGTTAAATCTGTAACACATCTCAGATTTCTCTGCACCTTATCACATCCAATCTTATCAAAACAAGCAAACAATTTAAAGAAGGAATTTTGGTTACATCTACCTTAGAGTGCTAGGGACCTACATACCACCAATCCACTAAATCATCCATCCTTCATCAAACAACTCATCATCATCTTCAATCAACTTCAAAAACAAACTTGCAAACAAAATGGCTCAAACCCGATCACGATCAAGGCAACGAGAAATAGAAATTGAGGAAGAAGAGGACAACCTCAATGAATTTCAAGAGGCACTTGGAGGAAATGGGAATGATGAAAACCCAAGTACACCCACTCCTTCAACAATCGAAAGGGTTCAGCATAACCCTCATTTTAACAGATTATTTGATGAAATACTAAGGAGCAACGCAGATGCTCACTTCTTAAAACTCGCTCAAGAAGGAGCCAAACTCCCCTCAGACTTTGATCTTGCCCAATTAAGACAAGCATCAGAAAGACAAAGTCGCCATGAGGAGGAAAGGCGTAGAGATCCCATCAGATATAACATCCCTCGAGGTAACCCACCACCTCCTCCTCCTAATGAAATGGAGATGTTGCGGCAACAAGTTGAGAATCTCGCCCAACAACTTCATAGTGGTGTTAAGACCAATCAATTCTCACTTAACGACATCTGTCCCTATCCATTTGATAGGAATCTTTATATGCCACCCTTTCCACGCGGGTTCGAAACACCAAAATTCGAAAAATATAGAGGAAAGGGAGATCCCCGTGATCATGTCCGAGAATTTCATTCCGCTTGTCTTGAAGTGGCTTATGAGGACACATACCTAATGCGCCTCTTTCCCCAAAGCTTAGGAGGAACAACCACATCATGGTTTTCCCGACTACCAGGTGGCATTAGAACATTTGAGGAACTCATCCAGAAGTTCCTATCTCATTACTCTTATAATATTGAACGCGACATCACCATGGCTGATCTGTGCAACACCAAACAAAAACCAGGTGAATTATTCTCAGTATTCCTGCAACGATGGCGCCAAATGTCTAGCAGACGTTCTCTTCAGTTACCTGAATGAGAACTAGTGGAAATTTTCATTTCCAACTTAAACGAAGAAATGGAATTTCACCTGGATGTCAAAGACACCGATTCTTTTAACGATATGATCACCAAAGGTATAAAATGTGAAAGGGCACTCATCAAAAAAGGACTCATCAAAATCTTTAATGAACCCAAAGATGGTCCTCGCCCGCGCTTCAATAGCGATAAACCGAACTTCTGGAATAAGAATAAGAATATCGTCAACGATGGAGTTGTGGATGCTTGGACTGTCCAAAATGCACAACCTGTGGTTCGGTTTGCAGGACAAAATCCTCCACCTCAAAATAACACAAATGTTCCTCCTAATCAAGGTCGCATCACATCTCATGATGAACCAAGACCCCGTCCACAAAAACAAAAACGCACATACACTCCCTTAGGGGAACCCATTGAAACAGTATTGCGACAACTCATTTCTCAGAATTTGATCACTCTACCTAAGTTATCAAATTATGAGCCTCAAGTCAAATCGGCATGGTGGAAGGATACTGAACATTGTGAGTTCCATCAAGGAAGAGGACATAAGACAAGTAATTGTCACCGATTGAAAGATCTCATTCAGGATCTTATTGACCGAGGAGAAATTGAAATTGAAGGGCATGACCCAAAAACAACCAATAATGATCATCAGATGTTCAAGAATCCACTTCCATCGCAAGATCAAAGGGGTCCTTCCACGTCCAGACGAGGTCCTGATACCACTGATTATATGCAAGCTGCGTATAATTACACTGTCAATCACCTGTATGATGCCAGTGAGCAAATTGCAACTATCACCTTCAAAAATCCCACCTCAAATTGTAATGTTGTTACACGTCGTGGCAAGATCACCATAAAGGTAGCTCCACAAGGCACCACCTCCATCCCAAAGCAGTACAATCTTGTGGAACAATTAGACAAAACCCCTGCACTTATATCCATTTTGGAGCTTTTGCGTCTGTCACCCTCTCATAAAACTATCTTGGATCAAGCACTCCAAGAGGCGTCAGTCCCTGCAAACCTAAACACGGACCAATTTCAAGCCATGGTTGGAAATATAAAGTCATCACCTTGTCTCACTTTTTCCGAAAGTGACAACTCTTCGTTCCAACAACCTCATAACGCCTCACTCCACATTGAAGGCTTTGTCAACCAACACAGGATCAAGCGAGTCTTGATCGATAATGGAGCAAGCCTAAACATTTGCACACTACAGTTGGTCACAGCATTGGGATATGGAATAGAATCAGTGGATCCTCGCAAGAAGATCACCATCAAGGCCTATGATGATGCAGAGCGTTCATCCAAAGGAGCTGTGGTACTACCAATCCGGGTTGGCCCTGTGGTAAAGCACATAATTTGTCAGGTTCTGGACCTTCCTCTGCCATATAATCTATTGTTAGGTAGACCTTGGATACATGCCATGCAAGCTGTTCCATCTACCTACCATCAATGTATCAAGTTCCCACATAATGGTGCAGAGGTCACAATCCTGGGCGATGCAAATCCCTTTGCATTTTGCCATAATATCAGCCATCAACCGGAAATTACCGTTCCTAATAATAGAGAAGCCATTTCCTCCACATCATATGTAAGTCCCGCCTCTCTTGCCATTTCTAACACCCCTATGCCCAAGCAAGAAAAGCTTAAGATGAAAGTCGCAGAGGAAGGTCCTGGAGAATACAACTTGAGTCAGCTCTTTTGTGTGGGACAAATGCCCACTTCTCCTAGAACACATGGTAAACCACAACAGTTACTCCAGCAACCACTAGTCACGCCAGCATGTGCCTTGACGCCTTTCGTCCTTGGAAAGAGTCAAGAGGAAGAAACACAAGATGAGGACCTAGCGGACTGGATCTATAAAGATCCCATCACCACTGACAAACCGCAAGTTACACTTCCTACGAAACAATATGGCAAAGGCCTCCTCATTATGCAAAGAATGGGATATGATGGTCAGAGTGCTTTAGGATACTGCAAACAAGGACGACATGAACCTCTGCTGCCGGAATTCAAGCCCAAAGGTAATACAGGCCTAGGTTTTGAAAAAGAGATCCTTCCTAAACTCAGATTCAAAGGAAAACCTAGCAAACCATTTTGCCCACCTACTGCAAAGAGGACACCTTTCATAATCAAAGCACCATCAAACACTATCCCCACTGCCCCATCGAGGCTCCCAAACCCACCACAACCATCTACAATACCAATCATCCCACCAAACGAACCAGTAATCCCATCAATAACACCAATAGCAGTAGCAACTATATCAGAACCCGCAGCAGCATCTATGGCACCAGCCATTCCAACAGAAGTCACTAAATCAACACTGCCGATACTTCCAGTAACAAATCCTTTAATCCCCATCACAGTTCCTACAGCACCGATCACCACAAAGATACATAAACCAATCACACCTGCTGTGTTCAACTCCAAAGACATCCCAGTATGGTATAGCAATCGGATGCTGGAGAGTGATTCAGAGACTGACTCACATGAGTGGGAATTTGATTCTGTATAGCTTAACACTTCAGATGAGGAAGACACATCACCACCTCCGCCCCGCAAAGACATACCTGTTTACGGAGAAGCACAGATAAAGACCACTTGGGTACCTGAGCTGGAAACATCTTCCACAGACCCTACGTCTCATCCTACGCCTGATGCTGATAGGGAGAGTACCATCAACGACCTTCACCACACTGTCTTGACCCTCATTGATACATCTAATGCACTTAACCTAATAGATGAAGTAATGCGCATTATCCACCCTGAACTCGTCGAATGGAACCAATCAAATCCCCCATGTCTTGACCTCTTCCAGAACGATGAGGCTATCATTGACTTTTTGGAATTAAGAGATAATCTACCAAGCGGGGATCACAAAGCTGGATTCGCCATTCAACTTAATAGCGCAGCATACTTCGGGGCGGATGCCAAACCTTTCAGCTGCAAAAATATAACACTAAAACATGGATCTTCCAGTGAAAACCACATTGTGGCACTGTTTGATCCAACAAAAGAAAAAAGAAAGAGCGTATCCAATGGTGAAAACCTCTCTGAAGCGCCTGAGGATGAAGGGTTTGACATTCTCCCTGCTAGTACACAACAGGAACGATCAACGATTCTTATCGAGGAAACCAAAGAATACAATGTGGGGACTCCTGAAAACCCTCATATCATACATCTGGCATCTCTTCTCACTCCAGAGGAACAACCTCAATTCATAGAGTTCTTCCAGAAGCGTCAGATCAACTTCGCATGGTCATATGCGGACATGCCTGGGCTTGATCCTGATTTAGTCATGCACCACCTCACCGTCGCAGAAGGAGCCAAACCTGTCAAGCAAAAGCTTCGTAAGATGCATCCTCAGATCGCCGTGCTAGTCAAAACAGAACTCAAGAAACTCCTGGATGTTGGTTTCATTAGACCAATTGATTATGCAGAATGGATCTCCAGCATCGTGCCAGTCGGCAAACCAAAAGGGGGCATCTGCATTTGTACAGACTTCAGAGATCTGAATAAGGCATGTCCTAAGGATGACTTCCCCCTACCAAATATCAACATCATAGTGGATCTGACAACAGGACATGCCATGCTTTCACTCATGGATGGCTTTTCAGGATACAATCAAATAAAGATCGCACCAGAGGACCAACATAAGACAGCCTTCACATGTCCATGGGGCACATACTGCTGGAATGTAATGCCTTTTGGTCTAAAGAATGCAGGAGCGACCTATCAAAGAGAAATGACCACCATCTTCCATGACATGATGCATACTATGATGGAAGATTATGTGGATGACTTACTAGCAAAATCACTCACTAGAGATGGGCATCTCCACATCTTAGATAAAATCTTTGATAGACTGGAACAATACCATGTTCGACTCAACCCAAAGAAATGTGTCTTTGGAGTAACTTCCGAGAAGCTTCTAGGATACATTGTCTCAAGCAAAGGCATTGAGGTCGATCCAGCAAAGGTAAAAGCTATCATGGACATGCCACCTCCAAAGAATATCAGTCAGCTAAGGACACTACAAGGACGACTTCAATCCATCTGAAGATTCATTGCACAATTGGCTGATAAGTGTCACCCATTCACACACCTGCTACACAAGAACATCCGCTTTCAGTGGGACGCCAAATGCCAGCAAGCATTTCAGGCACTTAAAGACTATCTCATGAATCCACCATTGTTGATGCCACCAGATCCAAGTAGACCGTTGTTACTTTATATCTCAGCAACAAGTATAGCATTAGGTGTATTACTGGCACAACATAATGCAGAAGGTAAAGAGTGTGCTGTATACTACATCTCTCGCACACTGGTTGGCTATGAACTCAATTACACACCTATTGAGCGAGCTTGCCTAGCAGTAATCCTGGCAGCCACTAAATTGCGGCACTATCTATTAACGCACAAGGTACAACTCATTGCAAAGATTGATCCACTCAAGTACTTACTTAGCAAAGCAGCATTGACAGGTCGTTTGGCCAAATGGGTGATGATTCTAAGTGAATTTGACATTGAGTATGTAGATCGTAAAGCTATCAAAGGTCAAGTTATTGCAGATCAGTTGGCCGATGCACCCCTCACAGGCGATCATCCTCTTATTTCCAATTTTCCAGATGAAGAGATATTCATGATCACAACAGCACAACCATGGAAACTATATTTTGATGGTTCATACACTAGGCATGGCTCGGGGGCAGGCATTCTGTTTATCACACCTCAGGGTGATAGCATCCCGAAGTCTTATAGGCTCACATTTCCATGCACAAACAACATAGCAGAGTATGAGGCTTTGATCACAGGACTCAGGTTAGCCATACAATGGAAATTACAAGAACTACAAGTATATGGTGACTCACAACTGGTCATTCGACAAGAAACAGATGAATATCAGACCAAAGATGATAAACTCATGCCATATAAGCAAATGGTGGACACTCTAAAGACATCATTTACTACTATCACTTTTGAGCAGATACCAAGAGATCAGAATCAAGCTGCTGACGCTATGGCTACCATTGCATCTCTCCTAGATCTTCCACAGAATTCAACACATTATGAGTTCTTGGTCGAACAGCTTTGGATCCCCGCTTATGATATCCCCGAATCCGAAATGATATGTCGCCTTGTTGGTTCTGAATCCCCATGGTATGGTGAGTTCTACACCTATCTCTGCGATCATACCCTTCCTCCCAACCAATCAAATAACCAACGAAAAACCTTCATTCGCCAAACGGCTCGATATACCATTATTGCCGAAACCCTATACCGACGTAGTCTTGATGGTACTCTCCTTCGATGTCTAGAACAAGATGAGATAACAAAGGCTTTGGAAGAGGTACATGAAGGAATTTGCGGGACTCATTCAAGTGGTCCATCGCTAGCCAAGAAACTCATGCGAGCTGGATACTATTGGCCATCTATGGAAAAGGATTCCTACTACTTTGTCAGGAAATGCAAGAAATGTCAAGTTCATGGTGACTTGATACATGCACCAGCACAGGAACTGCAACCAATCACAACACCATGGCCTTTTTGTCAATGGGGCCTTGACCTTGTGGGTAAAATTCATCCATCTTCATCTAACGGCCATAAATTCATTATTACCGCCACCGAATATTTCACAAAGTGGATCGAAGCTGTTCCACTTACCCAAGTCACCGGCAAGCAGATCGCCTCATTCATCCTCAACTACATCATCTGCCAGTATGGTGTACCCATGTCCATCATCACAGATAACGGTCTTCCTTTCAAAAATCAGGATGTCCGTGAGCTTTGTGAGAAATTTCATATCCAACACCGCTTTTCCACTCCCTATTACCCACAAGGCAATGGTCAGGCCGAAGTATCCAATAAAAACATACTGAGGATCCTAAAGAAGACAGTCAATGATGCCGATCGAGATTGGCATGTTCAACTAAATCCAGCGCTATGGGCATATCGAACTAGCATTCGGACCCCTACAGGTGCAACTCCTTATTCATTGGTCTATGGTGCAGAAGCTATCTTGCCTATTGAGGTTGAGATACCATCATTACGAGTTTCCTTGCATAATCTCATCGATGATGAAGCATACAGAGTCTCACACCTTCAGGACTTAGCGTTACTTGATGAGAAACGACAAGCTGCATACAATCACCTCAAAGCCTATCAGCAGCGCATGAGCAGAAGTTACAATCACCAAGTTAGATCTCGTACATTTGAGGTAGGTGATCTTGTTCTTCGAGAAAATCCTCACAACCAACCAAACAGAGAACATCAAGGCAAGTTTGAAACAAACTGGTTGGGCCCATATGTTGTCACTGCTGTATTCGGGTCCGGGGCATATCAGTTGGCTACATCAGAAGGAGAACCGCTTGCAGATCCAATCAATAGCATAGTATTTAGCTTTTCATTTCATATTTGAAGCTTAATATTAAATCTCAATCCTCCATAAGCATCCATAGTGCAAAAAGCTGCTGAGAGCTACACTATTTTGGAACTTGGAGAGGAGAGGAACAAGGGAGAAGGAGCTAAGGCCATGCTAAGAGGCAGTTGGAGATGCCTCATAATCTTTGTTTTGTTTATTAGATACATTAGCATGCTTTTAGTGTCTCTCTTGGTATGCCTTCATAGATTAGTTTTTGATTGACTAACACTAATGTTTTGTGTGTTTTTGTGTTCTTTGATCATAGACTAACCTTGTGCCATTTAGGAGGGCATCAATTAGTATCTTGTGTAAATGGTGTTTGCAGTCAAGCTTAATTTCATTGCAATTCTGGTTGAGTTGTCATTATGTCATATGTGGTTATATCTCCTTGATCAGGTGTTGTTGTATAACCCCGTTGATGTGAGCCATTGTGTGTTTTGTTCCAAATGGCCAATCTTGGGTTAGTGATTGTGTATCCTTCACCTGTGGTTTGTCAGGATTAGTTATGGCTGTCTATTTTGCCATAGAGTTCTCATAGAGAGACCTTTCCTATTAGTGTCATATGAGAGAGAGTGGCTTTCAAGTGGGGTCTGCGCTCGAAGTGGGTGGCAGGATAACCTGTCGAAAGTCAGTTAAGAAGTGATAACCTAATAATTGATTAGGGGGTGGGTAGAATAAATATTAATTAAGATAATGTACCTCATGCATAGGTGAGTGCTAGTACAGGGCTCATAATGTTGCGAGAAGGCATGGAATGGCAAACTTACCACCTTGTCTTCACGAAAGGATTGGTAGGGTCCGCATGAGACTTAGATGGAGCCAAAGGTTCGGGAGAGGTTACCAGGATAACCTAGGATGGGGGGTCAGGACCTATGGAGGCCTACCATGGTAACCACCGTAAGCCATGTGATGACACTCTCTCTTTAGAGTCACTAGTGTTTGTGAGTTGAGTCACATGGATGTTTGCAGAGTCATGTAGTTCTTTCGTACTTGTCTTATTTTGCTTGCTTGAGGGTTTTCTACTATCTCCTAGCACGGTGGGGTGGTTCCATTTTGGGATCACATGGTCAGGTGGTAGTGCCACTTCCCATCGGATGTTCTGGATTGTAGTTCATGTACTAGCTCATGTTCATGATCATTGTTCAGTTGAGACCTTGTGGTCATTGTAACAAACTTTTATGTAACCTTGACATTGTAACTTTTGGATTCCGTGGTATTTTTGGAAGCCATGTATTTATGGATATTGTAATATTATGTCAGTGGAATGTATGTGAATTCAGTTGCTTTGATCTTATGTATAAATGATTTATGGATAAATAAATACATTGGAATACTTTGATTCTTTCATTATGGAATTTAGATGTATGTGTAGTTTTAATCTTAAGCATTTAATCTACCTAATTAAATGGACTATTGGATTAACCATGGTGTTAATATAATTTGTGAATTAATCTTCGTTGGTAACCCTTAGGAAATCATGTGTTGGTCTTCCGCTGTGTTTTAAACATGCTATTGTCATAACTAATGCACTTAATCTTTAAAAAAATAAAAAATTCGCCCTTTAGTTGCCTAGTTGTGTTGTTTTCCTTTAGGGTTCCTGGTGGGGCATTACATAATTGATGGAAAAATAGAGCAATGCAAGAAACTGGAACAAGAAGTAGTATCCCTAAAATTTGATTTGGAGAAAACAAAGAATCAAGAAGGCAAATTCAGAATGAGTTCAACAAAGCTTGATGAGATGTTAGCCAATCCCGTCGGACATGCAATACGCCCGTCGGACGTGTCAGTCTTTACCATTGGAATTCCGATGACATTCAAATTATTTAAAAAAAAAAGAATGATGCTGATTTTTAGAGATTGCAACCTATCAATAGGATTTGCACTTATTGTGTGTTCTAAAGTCAACTGGAAAATACTTTGTTGGCCCATGCCATGTTCATTCAAAATATTAATTACTTTTAATATGCCAACTACATCTTCATTAGTCTCTTCAAAGTTCAATCAAATAAAAATTATGCTTTTATTCTCACTTTCAAAGTTCAAGATTTTGTAAGTCTAGTAAGTCAAGTTTCTAACCAGATTTGTTGTGTTCATAATGGTGTTATCCTACATTGAAGATTGCAAGATATTTATGGTTTTCTTTTCCAAATTCATAAGTATCTAGGTTTTCTTTGTTGTAGTTTCAAGCTGTTTTAAATTCACCATTGTGTATTTCATTACATCCAAAATTTCTCATAACCAAAAACCTTGAGTCGTAAGCCTCCATAGACTATTGTCATGTCATCTAAATGAAGTGCCACCTAAGACCTAATTGAGCAACTCCCATTAGCAACAAAGAAATTTGAGAAGTTTGTAGTGAAGTGGGTACTCATAGACCACCTAAAGGACTCCGAAGCATATATAAGAGATACTCTAACCTTTAGAATAGTCTAGGACTTGTTCAAGATCTACTCCAACAAATATTTCAATGGTGTTAGACCATGTAATGCTTGGAAACATGATTTGGACAACACCATTGTGCCAAATTCAATCATAAGCCTAGAACTGGTAGAATGGATTTTCAAGAATTATGACCTTATGACAAGGGATGTTGTAGATCCAATGGAGAAGACGTTTACTATAAATTAATGGTTAATTCATGTTGTCTTCAATTTAAACCTAACACATGAGAACATATCAATTTGTGGAATGAAGAAACTAAAGCCCACCCCAAGTGATGAGCTAGAATCATTTGATTTGAACATATTTGAGTGCTAGTACAAGGATGTCAAGGAATATGTCATGACATTGACATAGACACTTAAAAAAAGATGAAAAAAGGGATCACGATGTTAGCTTTCGGTGTGCAGAACCCTCATGCTTTGAACACTCATTCCACAAGTGCCAAAAAACAACAAAGCTTGATATATCAATGAATGAAATACAATGGTTTCTCTTCATGTGACAACTAACTATATCTTCATCTTCCGCATATGTATAGTTCTATGCAATAGCTATTCACTTTAAGTCTTCTTCTTAGCTATCTCCCAATTTTGGTTGCCTTAAATAAGACAAAAAATCTTCTAAAATAGATAAATGCCCTACCAAGGATATTTGTCCAACAATGAAATCAAAACTTTTCTCAAACCAAGATTACGTTAATGAAAAGAGTAATCTACAAGTCAAATGGGATATAAGGTTACCCATTTTATAATTCAAAATGAAATCCTCCATGTGTCATTTTTTCTACCTCTTATAATTATGATCCAAACATCAAATAAGTTGTCTAATGTTGTCCTTTCAGAGGTAACTGTGAAAATGTGGACTATTTTAATCTACTACTTTGTTGATCCTTATTTAATTTTCTTTATTTTTTTCCAAAGATGTTAGGTACTTTAACATGTAGCGAACACATTCTCCACACTACGAACATTAAACTTTCTTTCAAGATTTCAAGATTCCCTTGTCCTATACCTCACTCAAATTTGAATCATGAGTGTCTTCCTCATCCACCTGATGTCCACTACCTCTATATTTGGACCATGAAGAAGCTCTACTAGTATGTTGTTTAGAACAAGTCAAGTTGATAAGTCTACATCTATTACCTTGTTTCAAATTGTAGAAGGCTTACAATTTCCAACAACAAAAATATCTACTACATTGGAATGCATAAAAGCGTATGGTTTTCTTGATTCAAAAGTTCAACTAAATCCCTAGAAATTTATAGCTTTGATTCGTTAAAAGACAAAGGCAGGTCAATCAAAGTCACTATAATCATCATGTGATCATCCATGTGTCCAAAACATGCTATAGCAATTTAACGACAAAACATAACAAAGCCTTTTCTTTTAGGGTTTGTGCTTTATTTTATAAGCTTAAATATTCCACCCTTAATGTTAAAATCAGGAGTTTAAGTAAACTTCTTTCTAACATTAATCAATCACAATGAAAGATTAATGCGCATAAACTCAACTGAGTAGTTAGTGGAATGGGGCTATATTATGTAAGCCTATGTATTTGAGAACAATATAATTCATAGTTTACATTATAGTCTCCTTTATACTTTGCATCGATTCCAATAATGCCACCTACAACTTTTGTAGAGACATTACGCTTTCCTAGGATGTTGCATGACTAGTTAGTGGTATGCTTGATTTTTCCATCTACAAGTCACAGTATCAAACTCACATTGTTTCTTCTTGAAATAATTGGTATAACAATTGCTGATTGATTTTGGAAATATGCTTGAAATATCTTTCTTAAAGAAAGCACCTACATGATCACCATCCCAAGATATTTCTTCACATATCCAAAGCCTATGCCTACTACAACTACATGGTTATGGACAAAAAAAAGTAAAGTATACAACAATGTCATGCCTCTATCCATTTCCTTTCCATGCAAAAAAGACATTTTTCACTGTATACACATTCTTTATTTCTTTCAAATGAGCACTTATAAATAGGAATAATTTTTCAATATAATATACACGCTGACATTATGGCTGTGTTAAATATCGTCACAAGCAGGTTTATTTGCCAAGATAAGAAACTGCCAATCATTCCAGATGTTCATAAAAGAAGGGGTAATGTAAGAACATCCGTTTACTTTAGATTTCCTATTAAGACAAGATATTCTCAAATGGGAAAGGAATTTTCGAGTATAAAATGGCAAACTTAGCCAATAAATTGCAAACATGACCCTGGCTAAATATCAGACATCCGAAAAGAAGTTTTACCATCATCCACAATAGCATATGCTAGAAAGAGCATAAAATGCAAAACATCATTCATACTAATGTACTGCCTTGTTTCCATTATTATACTCTTAAGTATCTTAATAAGGCAATTACATTGAGGCGAGGCTTATGTGATGGATTTTATAATCAGAGACTTCAAATGACAATATTTTATTCAGAGCCATCATCATCTCTACTTGATACATTCCACCAAAAACTAACATAAAAACTTGTGGTAAGAGATCTCACATAGTGCCACCACTTAGGTGGTATATACAACATCTCACCTTCATCTAAGACACAATCCAGAAAAGTGAGTTTCACTACTTGAGGGAACTTTATAGGATCTAGATTATCCAGATCCACCTGCATAAATTGTTATTATTAATTGTTGCGAGTTTGAGCCAGTAAAGGGGTTGATATTTTCATGTATCAACCCAAGGAAGAGCAGATTTGAAGTGTATGCATAAGGAGGGATGGTTGGAAGTACAACATGCATGTAGGAAGAATAAACATCTTGCATAGGACCTAACTTTCATGCTATGTCAACAAACATTAAAGTTTAAAGACTGCCCAAAAATTAAACCCTGCAAAAGCTGTGGGGCCTCACTGGGTCTCAGTCCCAGTTTTTTTGACAGTCAGTTTTTCCTCTTTGCTAGTGTTGTCAAACACCTCCAAATACTCTTAAAACCTTGTTGTGGGATGTGCATGAAATGTTTATTGCATGGACAAAATGGGGTATTGATAATGCAGATTGAAACCAAAATCACAATCTAAGTTTCTCAATCCAAAAACCCTTCTTAAACCCCTATTATGCTGTATTTTGAGTTGCATGCCAAAAAATAATGGAGGGATTGATTGTGTGGATTTTGAAATACATTTCTAAACATGTCACTATGTTCTATCATGCTTGAAAGAAAGTCTATGTTGACTGTCCCAAAAAATCACAGTCAAGAAGGGTAGTATAGCAGTGTTAACAACAACAGAACATCCAAAGTGCAATTTACATATATTATACTGGTTACTCATGCTTGGGTAGTGTTAAGAAGACTACAAACCATCATCTAGGCAAGAATTTTGTGACTTTTAAAACCAAGGGAAGTTAGATGTATGACTGTCCCCAATACATACAGTCAAAAGGGCAGAGAGGGTGACACTTCTTATTGTATACACCTAAAAATGGTCCGAAGATAATTAATTAAATAAGCAATTATTTAATTAATCCCCCTTCCTAATTTAATTGAATTCATTAGGCAATTATTTAATTAATACCTTAATTAATTAAAACAAATCAATTTATAAGTTGTTGAAAATTAATTAGTCTTTTCTTATTATTTGAATTTTTAAATTCAAATTACCCACATGCCTCCTAACTTCTAACCACCTAACCTAACCACCCCCCTAACCTAACCCATTCCACCTAACCTTGGGTTTAACCAACCCTATCCTATCTTGCACATCCTAACCTCCTTATCCTCACCTCCTATGGTGTGGATATTCTTCCCTTGAGAGACATGGCACTTTGGCCACATGTCTCCTCTCTTGGACAGTTGCCCTTTTATGAGCAAGGCTCATTGACACTTGTCACCATAGAGATGACAAGTGTCCCTTCATCCAACCTCTTCTCCAACCTCCTCTAATTTCACCCTTGATATCTTTAAACTCAATCTTGACCGTTGATTCCTGCCACCTCACCCCTGGCCTTGGAAATCCTATAAATATCCCCCATTTTGGAGCACAAAGGATCCCATCTCATTATCAATTTAGGCATTCTTACTATAGGCATATCATTTGAGCATTGTTGTTATAAGAAATTGCATCTTAGATTTAGTTTAATTTGATCATTTTATAGCATAATTGTTGAATCATGTAGCTTAATCAATCTCTTTTCTAGCATAATTGCATCATCATCATAGCTTAATCATGCACATCATTAGCTTAATTAGTCTCTTGGATCAATCTAGCATAATCAATCTCATCTTTTCATATCATTATCATTTTAAATCCTCCATCTAGGTGTAGTCAAGTCATTGGGATTGCTTATCCAGATATGAGAGCAAATCCATACTCGCATCTCTTAGGAGGTGATAGGTCGCTTTGTCATGGTTCATCTTTCATTTGTCTCTTATTTGCTAACCATGATTGTAATGATCTATTGAGTGTTTGTGTTGTAGCCGAAGGAATCACACTTCACGAACATGCCACTTATAAAACTTGTAAACATAGCATGAATACCGCGCGTGATGTATTTGAAGGTTAATGTCTAAATTGGCACTTGGAAGTTTTGTGGAACACCAAACTTGAAAGAAGACCCTTTAAACTTATAACCTCAAGCCTCCACTCTCAAGGAATGTTCTCACAATCCTAAGGATAGTAGATTGTACTCTTGTGGGTAAACTTGTTCAAGGTAGGTTTTAACCTTGTTTGTCAATGTGGTTTAAACCAAATTGGTAGATTAAAACTTCCCAAGGGTAAGGTGGTATGAGGTCATTGTTTCATTACACTCTTATCCCTTTGTTGCAAAAACTTTTATCCTTGCAAACACTGTCCATATTAGTATTCATCAAGACCTATCACAATCATGTCTTGAGTCCAATTGGTGATGTTCCACCAAGCCATTGGAGTTGAGTATTTATGAAATTCATTGGTTCAAGTCAGTCAAGGAGAGGTAGAGGCCTAATCTAACCCTTATGCCTACCTATGTATGTGATGAAAGACACTTGGGGTCATCCCTTATCAAAATGTCAGACCTCCTAATGCTATCTTTGGTTGAATCAAGGATTGGAGTCACCAAAATTGTCTTATCTTGTTATTATTGAATACTTCCTTGTCATGAAGAGTTGAGTATTACCCCTATCTCTGCATCACTAAGGCATCAAGTTTGGGACCAACCCATCTGGGGACTTGTTGACGTGTATTTTGTACACTATCAAACACAGAATAAAATACCCGAGGGTACCTTATCCTCTCTTGAGTAAAGCCTTTGAATGCTGAAGATATCGCGAAAAGGATCAATCAGGATGACTTCAAGGTTCTTCGTTGTAGGATCTCTACGTGTGGATAAGCTCTTTGTGGTATGATGTGATTTTGCTGGAATCACAAGGGGACTTACACTTGATGACTAAACGTCTGATTTGCTGGAATCACAAGATTTTACCAGTTTAGATTTAAAAAAAGAAAAAAAGATGAGGACGAGGAAAGGATCTAATCCTAATACTAAGAATGTAGGAGCAATGAATGATCTTTGGTGAAATTCTAACTAAGCCTTGTTTTGACATCACAGGAACATCTCCACAAGGTTAGTGCGATCTTCGAAGGAAAGCTTTATGATGTTCAAATCACCACTACCAGCATAGACACCATCAGGCTGATGCATGTCAATGAAGAAGCAACAATTGAAGTTAAGCTTGAGCTGAATGATTCCAGTTGACTACACAAGGCAAGTTTGCAATCAACAACCTGCTAGTAGTATGGATATATGAATTTCACCATCAATCAAGCACATTTCTTCCACTCATCTAATAACATGAAATCAAATATGAGAAGTATAGAGACCATGCAAATTGTCGAATCGACCCATAAATTTCACCATTTCTTCAATGAAGTTTTACAAGTCTCTTACAACAACATCTTAGCAACAATCTTTGCCTTCTCTCTCTACTCTACTCTAATTGCTATTATATCAACTAGATAATCACCTTCTAACTACTCTCTATTCACTAACTCTATTCTATTGCTTTCTATTATCCTTTACAAATGAAGAGCCGGGGCTTATATAGTGCCCTTAATACAATTCGATGGTTGAGATCAATTTGAGATCAATGGCCAAGATTCAACAATGAAAACCCTAATTAGGGTTTGTTACAACCATTACATAACATTTAATGCTCGACCAATGAAATAATTGTATTAATTGGACACATGTCTTCTCTGGAAAAATTGACCAATGGATAGCTGGGGTAGGTACATCGAAGTTTGTGCCACCTCCCATGAGTTAGGTACATTGAATCTGGACATGCTGAGGTGGATCAATCCGACTGGAGGAGTGATGACTGGGATGCCACCTCATTTGACACTTGGTTGATACTCAATTTGGTAATGTTGAGAAGTTAGCTTTAATCAACTCTTCTGGAATTATCTGCTTCTTCAACGAACCCTTTGCTCTGACTTCTTTTGTCTCTGATTTGTAGGATGATGATGTATCTCGCCTTGGAATGCTGGATTGGAAGAAGTTATTCCTGACGATGCTAGATCGAAGAAGGTCGTCCTTGTCCTTACTTGATCTTCTTCGAGGAGACCGCCTTTGTTCTGGCTTGATTTTCCAACTCCGAGATCTCCATTTGATGCCTACACAAAATTTAAAGTTAGTCTTTCAAGCATCAAACCTCAAAGCATGAAATTTAAGACCTTTCAAAGGTAAAACTTAATATATTGATTTGAAAAAGTCATGATAAATCAAGAACTATACATTTTCAAATTAATCATGAATGGAAACTGGATTTTCAAGACTTAGATTCAATGGGATCACAATAAGTCTTGAAAGAGATCTTCAAAAAAAGTAATTCTTCATACCTCCCCTTGAGTACTTAAGTATAAAACCTTGAAAAATGAAGGAAGAAGACCGGATTTTGTTGGGAAAGTTTTATAGCCATCCCTTGGATGAAGTACGCCTCCTTTAGCCTTCGAAAGAGCTTCACCTTCCACTAGCTTCTCCAAAATCTAGAAATTCGCCTTCAAATACCTTAAAAAAAAATCTGGAAATTATCCTCCAATCTAGCAAGAAATTAGCCTCTCCAATAGCCTTCAAGATGAATTTCGCTCCTCAAATTGCTCCTCAATTTCGCACTTTAGAAGGGATGAATGAATGATTTGAACTTGAAACAATGCCCCCCTATTATATAGAGCGCTCACCTTCTTTCCTCCAAGGCCAACTTGGCAAAAGGGATACAAAAATAAATAAAAACTCTTTAAAAAGGTGGCCGACTTGCCTATAAAGGCAAAATAATGCCTTTGAGCGCTCACTTTGTATTTTTAATTTTAAAAATTAATTTTAGTGCCTCCAAGGTGGATTTTTTAATTATTTCAAGGCTTAAAATTAATTTATTAAATGCAAAATGCTTTTAAATTAATGCAAATTTTAATTTAATTTTTCCAAATATTTCAAAGTTAGCAATTTGGCATCTAATGCAATTTGGAGGATATCAACGCTCAAATATGGTAAGAATAAAGAACACCACTAACTTCGCCCTGGACCCTTGGAGAGGGACAGGAGCGAACTTTCAATTTTGGCCTTGCATTCCTCATTTTCACGTTCAAAACTTCATCTAGGCATTTAAAGTGGCATTTTTTAATTGGAGCTTTGAGTTTAATTTCACTTGATCTCTAGGAGGAAAGTGCCTTTAGGACTTTTTCGCCCTGGACCCTTGGAGAGGGATAGGAGCGATTTTTCACTTTTGGTTTTAATCCTTCACCTTTTAATTGCCAACTCTCATTGTGGGGTAAGTAATGATCTCTTTCATCCATTCCATACATGTTTACTTTGCTTTTTGCAAGGCAAAATAGGTGTTTTAAAGATTTTCGCCTTGGGCCTCCAGTGAGGGACAGGGGCGACTTTTGCATTTTAGCCTAGGATTATCAAGTTTTGAAGTCAAATCTTTGTTCACCATGCTTTAGAAGACCTTTTCCATCCTTGCACAACCTTGCCTTAGCGCAATCTTGGAGGGAAGTTATTGGTTTTGTAAAAATCGCCCTGGATCCTTGGAGAGGGACAGGAGCGCTTTTGAGTCTTTTGTACAAATTCTTGATTACTCCAATCTTCAAATTACCCTCAAGGCATAGAACATCACTCTTCACTCCCTTTTGAGTCTTGGAAACAAAAAGTTATCTCGAAATGCAAGGAAAGTGGGCACACTTAGAAATTTCGCCCTGGACCCTTGGAGAGGGACAGGAGCGAATTTGCAAATTGTCATCAAAATTTGTAATCATAGCATCTTAATTCCACCTCAAGGCATTTCAAACATCATTTCAAACTCGTGCCTTGGCCTAGATTTGTCCAAACTTGGAGAGAAGGGCTGGATATTAGGTTTTTCGCCCTGGTCCCTTAGTGAGGGACAAGAGCGATTTTGCAAATTCAAGTCTATCCGTCCTTTGCTAGCCTTCCAAATTATCTTCAATGGGAAAAACACGCCTTCTTCCATTCATTTCAATCACAAAACTTGCCTTGTCTTTGCAAGAAAATTGCACTTTTAGAAAATTGCTCTGGACCTTCAGTGAGGGTCAGGGGCGAAATTATCTTTGTTGCCCAAAATTCAACAATTTTCAAACTTTCAAACTTTCAAACGCATCCAGTAACGTCCAATCTTCTCTCCGGAAAACCCTGCACAAAACAAGTTAGCCAAAATTAGCGAGAAATAAACTTGAACAACATTTTCGCCCTAGACCTTCAGCAAAGGACAAGAGCGAAATTTACAATCTAGGCTAAATTGCTTAATCTTTTAGTTTCAAACCACTTCACAGGGCAAGGTAATATCATTTTCAAGGCCAGGAACAAGGTTTCAAATTCAAGCGAGTTGGCAAATGAAATCTACAATGAATTTCGCTCTGGACCCTCAGCAAGGGTAAGGAGCAAAATTCCCAATCTTGGCCAAAATTCATCATTTTCTTCAAGGTGTTCAATCAATTCCAAAGTCCAAACAAAATGCTTTACAAATCAAAATTTGGTCGAATAAGGCCAGGAATGAGTCCTAGGTTGATTTTCGCCTTGGACCCTCTGGAAGGGTCAGGGGCAAGATTCGCCTTGGACCTCCTGAGAGGGTCAGGAGCGAAATTCGCCTTGGACCTCTTGAGAGGGTCAGGAGCGAAATTCGCCTTGGACCTCCTGAGAGGGTCAGGAGCGAAATTCGCTTTGGACCCTTAGGAAGGGTCAGGAGCGAAATTTGACTTTTTGAACTCTCCGACAGGATAATTTTATGGAATATAACATTTAAGTATAAGTGACATTTCCTTCTATCTTTCTTCTTTCTTATACTTTCAGGATGTTTGAGAGTGGTTTCAGACCTCTAGGAGCTATATTGCAAAATCTAGTTTTTTGAGGTTTTTCAGTTTCCAGACTTAGTCAAATTTCAGGATCAGGACATTCCAGACTTAGTCAAATTTCAGGATTAGGACATTCCAGACTTAGCCAAATTTCAGGATCAGGACTTTCAGACTTAGCCAAATTTCAGGATCAGGACATCACTCAAGCCAGACTTGCTATCCATGTGATCCCCTTGGCGACACTCAAAATGCAAAGGCTAACAGACAAAACCCTAAAAGACCTAGAAAACAAACCCTAAAAAGCAAAAAGAAGGGGTCCCCATTTGCAATGGGGCGATGTGTGAAATGGTCACAACAGGACTACATCATGATACCTCAAAAACACAATACGCATACCAAGCCACAATAGTTAAGGACAAATATAATAAATCTTGGAGCAGCTAAGAATTTGTTTGGCCTTCAAAGCTAGAGCAATCTTCAAGGGAGATAATAAGGTTCATATAATTTGATCATTGTCTTTCACAGTCCCAAATAATGAATAAGAGTACTATTGTATTCAAGAAATCATTAGCAAGAAAAGATAAAATGATGGCATGAGAAGATTTTGATAATGGAAGAAGAAATATTCTGAAACCTTCACAATGACAAATACAATCATGAGCCTTTCACCAGTGAAGAGCAATCCCACACAAAAAATAAGCCCCTTCACAAGGCATGATTAGGACATCCATGGAGGAATGTTATTGTTGATAACAAAAATAGGCCACACTGAGTAAATAGATCTCAGCTCTCCAAATGGATTGACACCGTTCGCTGCCAATGAAATCCCGAGATTACAAGGTTCTTCTTTAAAGTGTGGCCACTTTTCCTCTATGTCCATAAATGTTGAACCATCTGTAGGCATTCGAATAATTTCATCTCAACTTCTATTGCGTGCATGGTAATCCATAAATTATGCCAAGCTAGTGCACTTGAATAATCGTTGCATACGTGGAATAATGGGAATATAACGGAGAACCTTGCGAGGCACCTTTTTTGTTATTTGATCCGTTCGATATCTATTGATATGACATTTAGGGCATCCAATTTGAAATTCATGTTGTTTGTGATATATAACATGATCATTGGGACAAGCATCTATTACTTGATACTTCATTCCAATATCTTTCATAATGGCAGACAATTCTCGGTATGAGGGAGGTAGAATATTTGATGGTGGTAACAAAAACTCACCTATCAATCTACAACAAAAAAATATAATTTGTTAATATAAAGAATATTAATGGTACATGATTCACCATTTATTAACTATAATGACATATATGAAATACCTTAACATACGTGCGATTGTTATGTTGGATAAACCATTCATAACCTTCAAGTTCACCAACAACAATACAACTGAGAGAAGAGTTGTTTGGGAGCCTTTGTAAAGGGCCTCATATGCCTTCTCAAGTAGAGGTAAATCATGAACAACATCAAGGTCATCTTGATCATCATGATCAGTTGCGCCAATACTAAATGTGTCATGGATCAATGTATTTGTACCATCATCTTCAATTGTGTTTTGTGACTCATGATCATCATCTTCCATGGGATCATTATCTTCAGCTTCGATATTCACACCTCCACGTTCCTCCACTTCGAAAACCATATTCTCCGGGTTGTGTTGATCCATATAATGTGCTCTGGGGTGCTCGACCTATATAAAAATGATCAACATAAATAAACCATGATCATGATCTCATCGTCAAGTGTTTTCTTATGTATATAAATTGTTAAAATGATATAATGAAAAACTTACCAATGGATGATAATCATGTCCCCCTTCAATGTGACCATGCAGCCTACAATGTTTCTTAGTTGTTTTGATTAGAAGTCTTCTAGTCTTTAACCCTTTACAAATTTTGTAGGGACAATAACATTTTCCATCACCTTTTCTTTTCAAGTTAGACCACAATCTAGAAATTGTCTCCTTATTTTGTTGTTCACTAATATTATCTAACATGGTCTTTCTTCATAGGCAAAAAAATTGGGCTATAGAACTAGTTACATAGAAGTTGAAATGTTAGTTATGAAATGATGTTTCAGTATAATATACCAAATTAAATTACTTGAACATAGAAATAATGCAAATTGAACCAAAACCATTTTAACTCTTCTTTTTCATCTGAAAACATATCTAATGACTTTGTGGTGATTTAGAGTAGGTGATATGCTAATGGCTTTGTGGTATGCAATCCTTGTATCATATCTTGAGTTGACTAATGTCTAATTAGGGTAATCCATGAGTGTCTAATGTGAATTCATTGTCAATGTTATGAAGTCATTGAGAGTATGGTGATATTCATCCTTATAGGATCCTCAATACTGTCCAAATTAGTGAGAAGTAAGACAAAATTCTCAGTCACACCTTGGGTGCAAGTGAATGATATTACATATACTTTTGGGATGAACACCATTGAGAGTCATAGACCCAAGTTAGTCTAAAAGGAAAGTAACTATCCATTCCCATGCTCATGCATACTTACATGACTAAGAAAGGACAGTTTATGTCATTCCCTACCAAGTTGAATAACTTCTTAATGCTGCCCTTGTGTATCCTAAACATTGGAGAGACCTTATTTGACTTGCCTAATCAGTGTGGTTGCTTTCCTATTATGAAATAATGAGTTCTACCCTTGCATCTACATCAAACTTCTCACATCATGTTTCTTCACCAAAACACACTATTCCCAATCTTCCTCAATACCCTCAATGGTCAGGCCTCAAGCATTAGGCCTCAATACACATCGACTTGCTGACTCAACCAACCTTCCAAGAACAATAACTTTGCCTACTCAATTCACTTGAAGTCACAAACCGACCTCACAACTCTTGAACAACCTTGTACTCTTAGGACAACAACCTTACACCTTCATTGACAACTCAACAACCCTTACAAATACAACATGATACTCCCTTAAGCATAGCGTCCTTCACAAAAACATGCAACACAAACATATTAAACAACTATTGCCAATACATTGACAAATTTCTACAATTGGAGTTTATCATTGCCTATTATATCATCTTGGGTTGTCTCTACACTTTTGTGGGCCTCTTAAAAATTTATGATCATTAATATTTTAATGGTTTCACTATAGATTTGATTCCTACTTGACTTTATACTATTTAGGTTTTGTTGTAGGGCTTGTTTTAGCCTGCCTAGCTCCAACTGAGGAAATTTTTTCAAAAGTTAAAATTTGGATTTTTTTTTATCCTAAAGTGTGTTCTAGGTCTAGTTAAGTCATTTTCAATAATACTTTTGAGTTTTGGGTCATTTAGTCTAAAATTGCAAAAATTATCAAATTTGCAAAAAAGTTGTCAAGCAACTTTTTCCAAAAATGCAAAAAATGTAAAAAATCAAGCAAAGGAAGTTGAAAAGCCATTTGTTTGGACCATGTCAGTTACTTTCAAGATCCTAAGGCTTATTTAAGTCAAATGAAGCCATATTGTATGAACTTTTTGGTTGAAGAGCAAGTTTTGCATGAAGAAATTCACTTTTTGCCTTGTTTTTTGAATTTTTAGTTTGAAACGCACGTTATGCATCAAATTTTGTTCATTATCATGATTAAAAAATGATTGAGAGTGAATGTATATTGAATCTAGTTCATTTTGGTTTGAGTTTTTCAAGTTTTCATTCTGATTTGTGTTCGTTATCTCATTTTTTGTAAAAACTAGTTAAAACCCTACCTAGGGTAAACTGAGTGCAAGAAAAATGTAAAACTTAGCAATCCCATGGTGGATTGGGATAGGATTAGATATGTGTGTTGTTTCTATTCCTTATTTCTTAATCCACAGGTGCAACTTCTTGCAATAAGGTTTGACATGGTTTTGGGGCAGATAAAGGACTGATATCAGCATGTATTAGTCCATGCATGAAGTGATTTTGTAATTGCATGGTGTATGGGAGGATGGTGGACGAAGTAAATGGTTGGGAGGTTTCATGGGATGCTGTTGATACTCAAATCATTGAAACCCCTTTCTATTTCATGGTTATTCAAGCTATTTACACTGCTTTACATAGTGAACCCGTGCCATTCTTGACAAAATCTCAGTTATTGATAGCAACAGTCAACTGAAATTTGTGATATTCCTCCAAAGGTAGTCTCTTTTATGATTAAAACATGTGATGGATATGTGCTTGTCATGCCTAACACATGTTTTTCTCGGTTGAAGAACAAGACTTAGTTCACATTCTTTATCACATTGCTTAAACCCTTATAAAACCCTCATACTCGGTGTGTGGTTTCATGCCAACATTTTGAGCAGCAAGGATTGAAGGGGGGAGTTGTATAAAAACTTCAATCCACTCTAGACACCATCCCATACATGAATACAAACCTTTTGTTGACTGTCCAACCAGACTATTTACTGTCTTTGCCTTGTATCTAACCTTACTATGGCTGTCAAGAAACTTGAATCCTCTATCTAAGTGATTTCATACTTTGAGTCTCTTTTTTAGTCTCCTATTTGTCATTTAGCCTTCTTCTCTATCATACTTGGTAGGGTTTTGATTCGTAGATGACTGTATGTGACTATAGTGTCACATCTTGCATATATAATGACAGAAAGTTAGGAATAACAATGATTAAAATAAAATAAAATTAGGGTACGGTCTAATGACCAAAAGTTGGTTGCAAATAATGAGAAAATTCAAAATGGACAACATTAGGAGGAAACAAATCTATATACCCTCAGATCAGAGAGGGTCTCAAAACTTAGAAAATACTAAAATTGTCCTTCTCCATAGAAAGACAAAGAACCAAACTATCGAGGATTGCATTTTTCCCACTGCTAATATTTAAAATGAATGTTTTAGGCCTACATGAGGCTAATTTAGTGAACACAAAGCAATAGATAAATACACTATTCTTGAGAAGGTCCCACAAATTTGATAATGTATAGTAGAATAGCTTACAAGGATTATATCATACAGTTACAGGCAATGTTGAAGAACACATATAAAAGAGTTATATGTAAGGGGTTGATGTGAAGCTTATTATCATTATGGGAAATGATTTAAGACAAAACGAACAACAATTGAACAACCGAATTTGTGTTTAGTAGCAAATACACAATGTTTGGTAGAGAAAACATAAAGCAATGATGAAGAATAATGTTTAAAATAGTGATTATAGAAAAAGAAGATATTTTTAATGTCCATGAGACTAGAGATAATAATCTCTGAACATGAAAAGGGTTTGAAAAGAATTAAGTGACAATGATAAATATCCCTTAGATGAAACTTCATAAGAAATAATTTGCAGCGATAATGCAAGTGAAAGTATGATTGATTTGTCAAGAGGTGCGATTGAAAAGCAATCATTAACTAAGCCAAAATATTTAGCAGTGTTTATACTTTGAAAAGGTGGTGTTCTTATTAATAAGAACACAACAATTACCATATAATGAGGTGTTATTATCTTTAAAGAAGACACAACAATTATGATAGAAGAAATTTCATTAAGTCAAAATTGTTATATGAAATTGATTAGTTTTGAATGGGCATACATTGAAGAAAATAGACAAAGCATCGATAAAGTTTTGAATGGTCTTGTTTACTAAAAGCAACAATTAGACAAAGTGAAATGGTACGATTTATGAAAGAAAACAATAAAGGCTTTAGTTTGCACAAAGGGTGTGATTTAAGAAATGGAAGAGATGTGACCAATTTGAGCAGACATGAATTTTTGGAAAAAGCATATCTTAGAAGACATATATAGATAGAGATTGGAAATGAAAGTAAAAAGTGTGTATTGAAATGAAAGTAAAAAGTGTGTTTCGTATGAAGTATACATATCAAATATACACCAAGGCATTATATAAGAAAGTTATCTCAAATTTGATAAGAAGAATATGGGAAGATAATTAATAAATTTTGAAGAGGAAATCAAGATCATTTTTGAGAAATTTATGATAAGACTTCAAAAGGAATTGAAAGGGAAACTATAGTAGTTTGAAGAAATTTTTTTACAGTAGATTTTTGAAAGATAATATAAAAAATTGAAGAAGAGAATTATAGTAGAATTTTGAGGTTGGTGCTTCATATTGGTGAAGTTGCTGCTTGATATTTGTGAGGTTGGTGTCTCATATTGATGAAGTTGGTGCTTCATATTGGTGAGGTTGGTGCCTCATATTGGTGAAGTCGGTGCTTCATATTGGTAAGGTTGGTGCCTCATATTGGAGAAGGTGTTGCTTTACATTGGTGAGGTCGGTGCCTCATATCATAGGTTTTGTCCCTCTAGTAGGTTGGTGCCTACAAAGTTTGCATAAGTAAGATTAATATAAGCAGTATTTTGTTGTGGTTTTCTCCCACACGAGTTTCCATGTAAATATTGTGCTCCTTTGTGTTATTTCTTGCTAGATCTTGCATGTGTGGTTGATTGAGCTTTTTGAAGTATTGCTATTGTATCTAATCAAGTTTTGAAAAGTAAAAGTTTGTTGATATATGGATTCACTGCTCCCCTCCCACCCTCAATATATTTATGTTCTCTTCATAAGAAACCATGAACTAATATAGGGTACATTAGGTCATCAACCAAGATCGTAAACTTGAGATGAAACCAATATTGTGTGTAAACTATGAGATTCATAGGTTCTACTATAGTCTAAGAGTTAAGTAATTTACAAGTTGCAACAACAATTTACAAGCTACTAAAAAGAAGGCACAATTTTGCTAGACATAATTTCATAGTCATAATGAATAGAAATCATAGCTTAGAATGATTAGAAGAGATAGTAAAGAGTTAGGGTTTTCCCATAGCATGTTGGTTAAGTAGTGGTGGTGTCATTGTAACCACTGAGGTTCAAACCCACACTGGGCCATTGTGATTGTAGACTCAAGTATCTTTTTTGATCCAATGTGCTCATGGGTTTGACCCTCATCATAATACTAGGGATGAGGTCCCACATTTGTGACTTTGTTGGTTCATAGCTCTAGGTTAGAAGTGTTTCACATGGCATCCGAGGGCATGTTGCGCCAATGCCACTAGTCACGTTAAAAATTCTACTTGACAATTCTTTTAAAAAAAAGATAGTAAAGAGTAAATAACAAATTTTTGCTAGAGCTATTTATGCAATGCAATCGAAGTAGTTATTGTAGGAATAATGAAGTATGGAACTATATGAACTAATTGACAAATTAAATTATAAAAATACTGAGAAATGAATAGTTGAGTGGCATCTTACCTCAAATGGGCCCTGACATAGGTAGGTGTACTCATTAAAAGAACAATTGAATGAAGTTACTTTTGTGCCTTACACTCATGCTCTTTTAATGCCACTTAGCAAAGTGGGAACCCCCCTCCATTTTATTTTAAGTCCCTCAAGATTTTTTTCCTCTAAGCCTCTTTTTTCTCTTTCCCCTTATGATTTTTGTGTTTTCTACATTTTTTGGAGTTTAGGCCTTGGGATTTTATTATTTCCTTTTTAGACAAAGTATCACCGATCTCCTTTTTTGTTTTTCCTTTCTCCTTTTCTATTGTTGATTGGACATTAAAATTTAATATTTCAAAGTTTGAGATTGGAATCCCCGATGCACGATCCTTGTTGTTCTTTCATGTCCTTTCTTTGAGGATTATATGTAAAGCATTCCAAGTCCCTGTTAAAAAATAGGAACATTGGAACCACAACCCTTGACCCATGGTGTGTCTTTTGTCTTGCCTACCTATGACCTACAATCTTTTGGTTTGATTGGTTTTAGTTTTGTCCCTATTGTTTTGTCCACTTGGTTTTTCTTAATCCTTAGTTAGGACCTTGTCCTTTCTCATGATCGAGTTGGTAGCTATTAGGGTGCCTTTTTTCTTCACTCAATTTTCATCTTAGGTTCAAGCATGCCCTATTATTTATCAATAAACTTACTCTTTAGGTTTATGCCTTAGAACCCTAAATTTTGAATCAAGATTTAATGGTCCAAATGAGAAAACCTTTAAACATCACATTACGGTTTTAAGACCCAAAGGATTTTTTTTGTCAAACATCAGAATTGGGATTTTGAAATTGTAGTTTTGTTCAAGAAATTAACCCATGGGAGCTCAACCCCAGATCCTTGATTAAAAATGGAGAGCTTTAAAAAACATAAGTATTATAAACATTAGGCATCAAAGGTATGCATTGTCCTTAAACATTAGTCATGGAGAGCTGTATCAGAGTTCAATCTCCATACTTGACAGGTCCAAAATTCATATGCAAAATGAAATCGATAATGTGCAATCCCAAACCCTAAGCCTTAATAAGGATTTTAAATATTTTCATATGATTAGATGTTAAACATAATAGATACACTATCCTCAGTAACTAAGCGTAAAGGAAAACAACCTTTGTTACCCGAATCATTGATCCCTCATTAGGATTGTTTTTGAGAAGTAGAGCCTAACCTTTTAGTTGTTTTGCGTGAAATGCCTAACTCGACGTAGGAGATCGCACGCAGGGTTGCTTTGGGTTGATCAGGACCAGAGGTCGATGCCAAGCTTGCATGGGATTGCTTAGGGTTAAAATGAATTGCGGTGTTTTTTTTTAAAGTAATGCCCATGTTCATCGGAATTTCGACGAACACGGACACTTTTTTTCAAAAAAATAAAATTTCATTAGTAAAGCCTTCTCCATCGAAACCAAATGTGAAATTCTTGTCGGAATTCCGACGAGTTCGGGCCTTTTTAAAAAAAAAAATCAAATTTGGTCACAATATACCTTCTCCGTCAGAATTTTAGGTCAAATGTATTAGTGAATGGTTTTGGTCATAAGGCTAATTTATGTAGATCTAGATTGAATAAAGGAAATACAAGTCAAGGGAATGATAAGTGCAACAATTAGTATAAGTTTGGACATCTTGCAAAATTTTGCAGAAACAAAAGTATAAAGAAAGATAATTTGGTGAAAAGAGATGAATCTGTGAAAAAGATCAGTGTGGAAGAAGTTAAAAAGAAGATGAAAAGATTTGGAAGAAGGAAGATGCAGTTGCACCTAGCTCCGTTGTAGAAAGTTCCTCCGAAAATTAAGTCAAAGAGCTTCGACTTAGGGGGAGTTAAAATAAAAATCATTTTCCCCTGCCAAAGAATGTGACATTGTTATCACAACATGGAGATATAATGTGTAAAATGATTGAATTCACCTTTTGACAAAGATTGCGGTAATAAATATTGAAATGCAATGATTTGCGGTACTTTATTTGTTGATTGTGTCATACAAAATTATTAGCAACTTTTTTTAAAAACATTTATTGTACATGCTGGCAAGTTGGATGAACTTTGAAAAAGGGATTTTTCTAAGTCATGTCGTTCATTCGAAGTCAAGGAGATAAAGAGAGCAAGGAGAGAAAGTGCAAAAGTGCAAAAGTTTCCTACAAAGTGCAAAGATGTATTTATGTGCCACAGTTTAAAAAATCCTAGCCTCTACAACTATGTTTATTTTCAAGTGGCAACACCAAGTGTTGTTGATATCAATGCTAAGCCCCATCCTAAGTTTAGCCAATACCCTAACAAATCAACCAAGGATGATTCAATGGGCGCGTTATCAACCATTCCGTATGGGGTTTTGCTAATTGAAGATATTATAGCGTTCATACATGTTAAAATAGAAAAGTACAATCATGGGAACCTCTCACATATGGGATAAAGAATCAACTGATGACAACCATGAATTGAAGCCCAAATACAATGCCTAGTTAGAAAAGAAGTTATATGTCTAGAACCGATTTTCCTCTTTTTGTTATGACATAAAATGGGTGCGCATAGATATTAGCAGATTTCATGATGATTAGGTATGGTTAGACCGACCCTACATAATAATTAAGTAAGTGATTAAACAGATTACTGGATTATGGTCTACTAGATCAGTTTTGGTAACGAGGGAAGTAACGAACACTATTGCGGCTAACTTAACTTGAGCCACCACAGATGGAAGAGCTATGTCAGTTATCACAATTACTAACCCTGCAGTGAAGTATACATCATTATTGATTGGAAACAAAATCGACTTCTCCAATAGAGAGAACTCTGTATCTACGACTATCAATGTAGCCTATGAGATGGTGACGAAGAATGCAAACTATGTTCTATGTGAATTATTGTGACAACAATTTTTGGAGAATTTGAAGCAGTCAAAAGAGAAGAAACATGATTTTTGGTATGGCACATTAGCTTTGTGCATTCTATTCTACTTTTTGGGTGAACTTCCTGGTCACAAGAATGTAGGTTGGATCCTGTTGACGTGTATTTTGTACATAATCATACACAGAATAAAATACCCAAAGGCATCTTATCCTCTCTTGAATAAAGTCGCTAACTGCTGAAGATTTCGCAAGAAGGATCAGTTAGGATGACTCCAATGTTCTTTTAGTAGGGTCTCTACATGTGGATAAGCACTAGTGGTCGTTGTGATTGCTGTGTCATCAAGGGGCCTTACGTTGCCGAAGTTTTTGCTAAACTAAACAAGCTTTTCAAGAAATAACAAAAGGATAGGGTTGCAAGAGGTCTAATCTAGTCTAACCCTAAGAATGACTTGATGTGGACAAGACTTGGTGAGATTCTACCAACTTCAATTTTGCCATAAATTAACAACTCAATTGAAATTGATGCGATCTTCTAAGGTAACAAATGATTTTTCAATACATCAAAGATCAAAGACACTACCATGAAGGTACATATCCAAGATGCAATAATGATTGAAGATTTAAGTGATTCAAATATCTCCAGTCGACCACGCAAGGCGTTCCTACAATCAGCAAGAAGCTAGTGGTTTGGAAAGCGAATCCTACCAAAGATCAAGTCCAACACTTTGTCCTTCAAATTAACACACTACTTTGATTGAGAATGTTTCAAGAAAAATGAACAACCATGAAGATAACCAAGAGAATTGCAACAAAACACCATAACTTCAATATTTCATTGATTCCAAAGTCATCATGTACAACAATTGTTTGAATTCTTCCCTCAAAACTCAACCTTGCTACAAAAGTAAATTGCTTCTAAACTCTAATCTCTCTAATACATCAATAATCTAATCTTCTTCTCACATCTCCATTCTAAAAATGAAATGAAATGAGGGTATAAATAGCATCCTCAATTACAATGAATGGTCCAGATCGAAAAGCAGATCAATGGTCAAGATCATGACACCTAAACCCTAATTAGGGTTTGTTACAAATAGCCTCCTTTTATATTGCACAACATTAAATGCATAGTCAATTATTAAATTTGGCACGAAAATCTAGGAGACATAGACCAATGACAATTAAGGTGCCATGTCATCTAGAACAACCTCTCATCTAGAATCTTATTCCCTTTCCAATGCTCCTTTTTAGCATATGCAATGAATCTTGATACGATTCCCTCGATCTCAGCAATTGGAATCTCGGGAAGATTCTTCATTCTTTCTTCCAAGTGGATGACCTGATCAAATGCATCTAGAAGAGCTGCGTCCCATGTAAGTTCAAGTTCCTTAGTCTTTTCAATCAGGAGCATGGTAGCAAACATCTGGTCCTGTTGCTCATCTGTGATATTAGCGTCCTTGCAAAAGATGACCTTGATCCTATCTTCCAATTCCTACAAATCCACATCTGTCTCAACTTCGATCCTCCTGCCAAGAATGGTATGAAGTACCTCAAATACTCTGTCTTGGATCGGGTTGATCACCTCCTCAACATGACTGCACCTAGTACTGATGTCCTCGAAGAGAACTTCCTTCATCTGGAGTAAGGTTGACCACTGAAGTAAACTGTGAGGTCCTCCATCCATAATCTTTTCCTGCGCTAAGACCTTCCTCGATGTTTGTCTAATTACTTTCAAGACAGGAATGATAACATCCTTGGTATGAGCAAAAGCGGCCACTGTTATCATCAAGTTATGGATAATCTCAAGAACCTGAATAGCTCTATGAATAGTCTTCATCATCCTTGTTGTAAATTCTACGGCAACTGTGTGAGATTTGCCCATCCAAGTACTCATACGCTGGACCATACTCCTGAATCTCTCTGCCTCACCAATTGATTGAAGGGGAAGTGCCTGTATGGGTGATCTTGCTGGATCCTGACGTCCTAAAGGCTGATTGAGATGGCTGAAATATGTTCTCCATGCACCGACCTCTCTCTCAAGCTTCCTATTCTTCTCCATTTCTTCTCTAAGCTTGTCCTTCAATGCCTCAAAGGAATCTGTGGCATCATCTAATGTCTGCTCGGCTGTGGATGGACCTAGCTCAAATGTCTCTATATCATATTCCTCTGCTAGGATCTCACCTTCGTACTTGTCCATGGACGGTGTAGCTATCTGTAATTTTCTGGATCCAGTCTCATCTCTAATCATCTTGGACATCTTGGTAGCCTTTCTCTTCTCTGTCACTTCCTGGGAATGTCCAACAAGGCTCTCTAAATCAATCACATTGTCTTCATCCTCGATCACAATCACCTTCGTTAATCTTTCCTTCAACCAATCTGGGATGGCTGATCTTGTCTCTTTGACCTGTATTTCCTTATGTAATATTTCTTCTTCTCTGTGAGGAGATGTTACTTCGTCATTATTCTTGTCTTCATGTAACTCATAATCTTGGAGAGATCCACTTGGCGACCCTTGAGGTACCTGTCCTTCTTTATCATTCTGAACCATCGACTCCATAGACTCTTCCACTTCAAGTGTCCTTTTCTCTTGTCGAGAAGATGTACCAGATGAACGATCTCGGCTGGCCTCTTGTCTCTTCTTGGAAGATTCTCTCTTTCCAGGTCTCTCTTTCCTCTTCGAGCCTCTTGGATGGAGATCGCCTTCACTTGCACTTCGAAGGTTGCCTTCACTTGTATTTCTGGGATTAGGATTACCTTCGCTTACACTAGCTCCACCTTTGGCTGGTTTCTCTTCCAAAGTGAAAGTCATAGCTATGCCTTGCTCTCTCAACTTCTGATGCTGCACATCAACCCATCTGCGAGTACAAGACAAGACTGGAGCCATCAAAGCATCTAGATCCACAACCTCGGGCTCATTCCAATCTAACCTTACTGATTTACTTTCTCGATCATAGGATGACTGGAGATGTCTGCCACTGTCCTGTGCTTGGTCGACCACTCTGTAAATCTTGCATTTCCTGATGAAATCCAAAGGCAATCTAGAATGCATCTTTCTTTTCACTTCAAGATCGTTTAAGAGATTCATCATAAAATCTTCTATCTGAAACTCATGCTTAAACTTCCTACCGACTGTCTCCTCTATATATCCATGTGGATCAAAGCTTTCCCTCAAAGCAAAGAATGAAAAAGAATACAAAGTTAACTCCTTCTCTGCGTCATCCATGGCTAAAGCATTAGGACATACCTCAACTGAATTGCCCAATATGATAGGTACGGGAACTCCATTTCCGTGTCTGTGTCTGAATGCCTTCGCATAAGCTGCCAACTGTCTTGTTACCTCAAGTAACACTATTCTGTCTGTCGGATATCTCGGCAACATGTATGGAGGTGAAGGACATCCATGAACTCTGATATAAGTAAACTTCGGAAATTGGATAAACCAAGCACCGTACCTCTTTACTAGTTCCTGCGCATCCTGAGATAATCTATTGTGAATCCCGCCTTGCAACGTCCTTGTGATGTTCATAGTGAAGGTATCATTAACTAACTTGTAGTTGCTTCCTGGCGGATAATGCAAGTGAACATAGGAATCACAAACTCTGACCTCGAAGGGTCCTCTTCCAATCACTCCTCTGTGAGGTAGTCCTGCATACTCGAAGCTCCTGATCAAGGCATAGATGACGTATGAACTCATGTGGAAGGACTTGGTAGCTTTGAGTCTCCTCAACTGTACGTCCAAGCAATGGCTAATCATTCTAGCCCAATGAATTGTTCCTTTACCCTGAACTATCACCTGGATGAAGTAGAACATCCATTTTTCAAAGCAGAAGGCCTGAGGTGCACCTGTGACTCGGTTGAGCATTGTAATCAAATCTCTATACTCCTCCTGGAAATCAATCCTGTGTGGTGTGTTCGGTACCTTGCTCAGGCGAGGACGACTCTTGAGTAACCAGTTCTTGTTAATGATGCTTAGGCAAGCATCTGGATCATCTTCGTACATGGACCTGGCCCCTTCAATGCTCTTGTAGATCATATCTCTGTGCTCTGGAAGATGGAAAGCCTCACTTATAGCTTCCTCTGAAAGATACGCCAAAGTGTTTCCTTCCTTGGACACGATCGTTCTGGATTGAGGATCATAATGACGAGCACACTCGATCATCAACTCATGACACTGTACTGCTGGAGGGAAGCCGGCCGCCTTAATGATGCCACTTTCAATTATCCTCCGGGCGACAGGTGATGGCTTGCCAATGTAAGGGACCTCTCGAAATTTCTTCGTGCTGAAGTTGCCCAAGTTGGTATCTCCAATGTTGCTCCATTTAGACACGATCTTGGTCTCCACCTCTTCGGTCTTTTGATCTTCCTTCATGAGAGCAGGACGACTGGTGGATGCTCCCGCCTTCGGGGTTGCCATACCTACACAACATTTCATAATAAGAACTAGATTTTGTAATGCATAACATAGATTAGATTAAAGATTAATTTTAGGAAACTTCATGATAAGTCCTTGAGTTATCATTTCCTAAAAAACGATCGAGCTATTGAAATTCAAAATTTCAAAATTCAAAACTTGAAGCAATGACGATCAAAATTCAAAATTTAAAACAAGGGACCACATCGCCATACCTTGCTTGAGAGTTAACTCTAAAATGCAAAACAAGAAAATTCGCCTAGGCAACAATCGAAATTTGGTGACTTCAACGTGATCTCTCTCAAGCTATCAACTTCGCCACCTTTGGGATGCTTTTGATGTGATCTTTAATACCTTTGGCAAGTTCGCCTTTCTTTAACTTCAAGTTTGCACTCCCTTGATGATGTTTGCGCCTTCCTTGGAATGGAAATTTGCTCCACTTAAATACCAATCGCACTTCTCCAAAATCGCATATGGAAGATGATAAAATGATAATGTGAAAATGAAAAATTTCACCCTCCTTTTATAAGCGCTCACCTCTCATTTACCTCTAGGCCAACTTTGCCAAAAATGATTTTTAAATAAATAACAAGGCCGACTTTTGTAAAATAAACAAATAAACACCAAGCGCCCCATTTTATTATTTAAAATAATAATAATTAATTAATTAAATGCAATCGTTTTTTAATTAATTAGATTTTTAAATAGGCAAAAATTAATTAATTAATGCTTATGCGCAATTTTTAAATGCTATCAATTGATTCATCGATTTCTTCTAGCATTTAATAAAATTTTAAAAAAATTGTTTTAGCGCCAAAATTTGGAGGAGGGAAAGATACAAACCCCGCCGCTCTGGTCCCTGGGAGAGGGACAGGAGCGAACTTCATTTTGGCCTTGATTCTTATGCTTTCGACGTTCAAAACCATCATCTTCACGTTGAAACTGGCGTATTTGCAAGGAATTTCGAACTTGATTAACTTGGTTTCGTAAATGAATGCCTCTTGTAACCATCATCGCCCTGGTCCCTGGCTGAGGGACAGGAGCGATCTTGGTGTTTTCTCCTTGATCTTAGCTTCTATGATCACCAAATTTCATTATATGGCAAGTAATGACGTTGTCCTTTCATTCCACGCCTGCTTTATTCGCTTTTAAACAAGGCATTTAGATGTTTAGATGGATTTCGCCCTGGTCCCTTGGTGAGGGACAGGAGCGAACCTTGTATCTTAGCCTAAATTTGTTGCTTTGTAACCCTTGTTTCTTGTTCCTTGCCTTCCAAACGATATCCTTGATCTTGTGTACCCTTGCCTTGTCAAGATTTTGAAGGAAAATGAATGATCTTGTGAAAATCGCCCTGGTCCCTGACTGAGGGACAGGAGCGATGTTGTCTCCTTGGCCCAATTGATCACCTTTTGACATTTGATTTCTTTGCATATCATCCTCTTAAGACCCCTTGGACCCTGTGCGACCTTGTACAACCTTGACTTGTCGTGATTTTTGAAGGATTTGGCCAATATGGTAAATATCGCCCTGGTCCCTGACTGAGGGACAGGAGCGAATTTGGGCATCCTGGGCTCAACCTTGTTTATATCAACTTGCAATCACTTTCACCATGTAGAATGAGGTCCTTTGATCCCTCTTGGACACTTAAAACTTGATAAACCTTCAAAACTTAGGCCCTCATAGGAATTTCGCTCTGGTCCCTGACTGAGGGACAGGAGCGAATTTGGGCATTTGGTGCAATTCTTTCATTTTTAGCGACCTTTGATACTTCGTTCTTCGTCAAGACGCTTCAAAACGTCCCTGCCACCCTACTTCTTGACTTGGAGTGATCTTAAACTTTGAAGAAAGGCAAATTAATCATCATTTCGCCCTGGTCCCTGGCTGAGGGACAGGAGCGAATTTTCATGTGCAAGCTCAATTACGCTTTGCCAACCCCAAAATTTATCTTCAACGATCTTGTTGTGCATCCCTTCATTCATCCATGGCTTGGAATTCATTCTAACTTGGCAAGAAATTGACCTAAGGCAAAAATCGCTCTGGTCCCCGACTGAGGGACAGGAGCGCCTAGGTCAATTTGAGTCTCCTGTTGATGTCTTGTAATCTTCAATTTGTCTTCAACGGGTTCATTTCATCCTCCTTTCTTGCCTTCAAACTTGAAACTTGCTTGCTTTTGCCTGAATTTTGCCCTATGAAGAATTTCGCTCTGGTCCCTGGGAGAGGGACGGGAGCTACATTGAATTTCGCCCTGGTCCCTGACTGAGGGACAGGAGCGAACTTTGCATTTTTGGTCCGTCTTCCTTCACGAAGGCACTTCAAGTTATATTCAATTGATAAAACATATCTCCTTTGATCTCTTCAAATCGTCAAGTTGTTTAAATCCTGCAAGGACAAGGCAATGTTTGATTTTGAGCTCCGGTCCTCCACTGAGGGACAGGAGCGATTTTCACTCCTGGGGCATTTCCGTGCTCATGAAATTCTTCAAATTATATTCAACGGAAAGATCACGCCTCCCTTTACCACTTCCACTCGAAAAATCATCTTGATCCTGCAGGGACAGCAAAATTTTTGAAAACGAGCTCCGGTCCTTCACTGAGGGACAGGAGCGATTTTGCTCCTACAGGCAAAAATATCATGATTTCGGGATTTTGATCACTTCACAAGGTAAAAACAAGTCATTTCCAATGCCCGGGATCAAATATCAAAATTTTCAAAATTTGGTCAAAATCGCTCAATTGGACAAAATTCGCAATTTCATCATTCACACTTAGACAAAATTTAGACTCTTCATTCAAAATTCCAATTGAAAATAGACCAACTCACTTAGCCTCTGGCGAATTCACTTTATTCAAAATTGCATCCTACGAAAGGAAGCTCAAAAAAAAGCTCTCAAGACTGACTGGACTTTGGCCTGAAAACGACAAAACAGAAACCCTAAGGCTTGACCCTAAATCCAGACAACTGACAAACTACCAAAACCCTAAAAAGCAGAGCGAAAGGCGAGCAACAACGAGCAAAAAGAGGGGGTCCCCATTTAAATGGGGCGATGTGTGAAATGGTCACAACAGATCCCCGGTAGACCGATTGCACATCAAATACGTGAGTACATGAATAAGTTCAAATATTTGACAAAGGAAGATGAAGCTTTTACTGCCTTCTTTGTTGTTTTTCAGCAATGGATGCAAAAGAGAGAAAGGATACCCAAAAGTATTGTTGACAAGTATCATGATGATATTGCTTTTCTAATAACTACAAATGAGTGTATTATGGAGACGGTAGAGCCTAGAACCAAATGGATACCGGATCTTGGTTATAAAATATTAGAGGAATAAGTGATTGGTCTAGCTTAATTACTCCTAAGCAGCCCTAAAGATGAAACTTAAGAAAGGCATGACACTTATGAAGAAAAATCCAAAGCAGTGCATGAGGAACAAATGAAGCCTATCACTGAGAAGAGGGTCTAAAAGAAGGTTGATGAAATGGCCAAAGTAGCTGGCCTTTCCCAAGAGGATATTGATTAGAGGAGACAAGAAGTAGGCCTTGCAATGAGCTCAAGGAAATCTTGTCCTCTTTGGCTACACGTACAACCTCTGGAACCGTTCTATCTACCTAGGAGAAGAAGAAGACGACGAATTAGGTAGAAGAAAAGACTCCTCCGAAATCTAAGGATAAGTCTGAAAAAAGAAAGAAAGAAGCATCCCCTTCCTCCACTCTAAGAAGAGTAAAACAAGAAGTCACTAAAGCAAAGCCTTCTAAGGAAGAAGAAGAGAAATCCGAAGAAGAAGACTCAAAAATGGAGACTGAGTTTGAAGGAAAAGAAGAATCTGTGACTCAAAAGGGAAAGCAAGTGCATCTAGTAGAATCTTAAGAAGAAGATGACATTGAGGCTGAAAAACAAAAATATGTACTTCAAGAAAGGAAGACAAAAGAAAAGGAGAAGGTTAAGAAGAAGAAGCCTCTGAAGTTGTACACTCTATTCAACTACATGGTGACAAATGATAAATTGAAGGAGGTTGGTGAAATGTATGGAAAAACTGATGAGGTGGACAAAGCAACAATTGTCAAAGCATCTGTAAAATATTTCATTGATTTAGAGGCATACATGGAAAACTTCAAAAATGACATTCTTGATGATTTATGGAGTGTATTGTCAAAACTAAGACATGATGCAATTGATGATGTTGAAAAGATCAAGCAACATGCCTTGCAAACTGTAGGTGCAAGCTTGTCTAAAGTAGACAAAGCTACATTAAAGCAAGTCCACTCAAATGAGTTTAGGTCAAAAAGAAGGGAAGACATTCTGATGCGCAAAGACAAGGAAGTATATGTAAAGCTACATAAGGAAACAAATGAAGCCTTGAAGCATATGACAGATAAGCTTGGAATGTTGTCTCACAAGAATGATAATGCCCCTATGCAACATGAGACTCTTGTAGCTAATGATATTGTTATGGTTGAGACACCCCTTCCTCAGGTCCAGAGATCATAGAAGCTATAACAAAGGATGAGAAAATTGATAGAGCAGTTAGTTGTGATATTCCTAAAGGAGAGATGTTTGAAAACAAGGAACAAAAAGATAGTGATAAGAAAGAAACTAAGATTGAAAGGCAAGATGAAGGAAAGAAAAAAGACGAAGAAGAAAAATAGGAAGCCAAAAGTAAGAATGTTGAAAAGGATAAAGAAAAGAGGAGAAGAAAAGAAAGTGATGGAAGTAAGTACTTCCTATAGTAATAATGAAGATCCTCTGGACAACCTGCTGAACATGTAGCTAAGCTTTGAACACATTACTCACTCTAAGGTACTCTTTGATTACAGTCAGTAAGCCGCCCTTCGACAATGAGCCTTATTTGGGTAGTGAGCGCTTCGATAGTGAGTACTATTGCAATTTTTTGTAACCGGTTATAAGATATTGAGAGTTAACCCTCTCCATGGTTTTTCCCTTACGACTTTCCATGTAAAAATATTGGTGTTAAGTGTTATGTGTTTTTCTTATAGTTTCATTTACTTTATTGCAATTAATTATGTTAAGTGGATGGTTGTTTAAAGGAATACCGATTCACCCCCCTCTCAGTATCCCAAATGTTTAACATCAACAACACTTGTGAGAATCTAAAATTTCTAGAAAAAATATTTTTATTTTATTTTTGAAATCTAAAAAAACTAATTAAAAAATATTTTGCTTGCATAAGGAATCTTGCCTATGATTTGTATAGTTAGGAAGAAGATTTTTTTTTGCTCGCCCTATGAAAATAAGTGTTTGATAAAATGTTTAAAATTATCGCTGACTATCTCCCAACTTCAAATCCTTGTAGATTTGGTGTCACAAACCTAGTTTGAACAAATCAACGATGAACTCAAATTTATATCAACATGTTCCAAAACAACTTGCAATACAAAGCCACAAGAAAACCCTCAAATTTAATATTTTATAAAATTTTCTCTCTTTAGGTCATCACCTAATGTTAGAGAAGACTATAATCATTTTTTTTAAAACCTATTGAGATTTGCAGCCTATATCTCTCAATAAAAATTAACAAAAATAAATTCTACAAGCTTTGATTCTATATAAGAGTTAGTACAAAATGCTATATACTATGCAAGATTTGGTTGAAGATGTAGCCACCCAAGATAGGAGTTTCAATTTAAGTACAAGAAATATCAAATATGAGAGAATAATGCTATTCTATCAAATGATGCAAATGATACAATGGTAATCAATTACAATGAATACAAAGAGAATCCCTTTATCATATAAACTAAGGTGAAACATATGACAACATAAGATTATGACATGTGTTTGTCTTATACCTTGAGATATAAAGTGATGAGTATCCTATGTGTACCTTACGTAAACTTAAGTGACTACTATGAATAGGACCTTGATGATAAAGGGATGTAATTAAGATATTCCCCCTACCATTTTGTTTCACCAAAAAGGTGCATAGTCGCAAAATCTAAAATGAAGCTATAAAATTACAAATCTAAGGTACAATAAAGCATATCAAAGTTTACAAATGATGAAAGGCATAATATGAAAATTTTAGCACTATAAGGTAGATATCTTAAATATAAATTTTTCTAAATGACACAAAGGTGGCTATATTCAAGGTAGATTGACACCTATCTTATTAATTTTCAATATAGATGTGTACACTATAGTAACATTCCAAGTCAATTATAATACATACAGATAAACATGACTGTCCTACATTATAAAAAATGACATCATATTTTAAAAAACTATTTTACTTTGATCTAAGAGGGTTTATATAGCAAACATATGGCTGGGCCTGTAACAGTAGGCCATTTTGTTATGAGGCATGGCCTGCTATCTCAGGGCAACCTTGTCTTTTTCACCTACCTCTTGTTAGGGCATAATAATTTAAAAAAAAAAATCCTCCAGTGACTTAAAATTGAACTTCTAAAAGAGATATAATCAGGAGAAAAATTAAAACATTCTAACTCATTCCTAAAGATGTTAATTTGTCTTTGTTTGTATTTTTATTTGTAAATGATTCAAAAGAAATTTATATACAATTGAATGCAAAATTGTTTGATGTAAATAAGAAATTATGTTAAGAATTTTTTATCATCCACTCAGTTCATTGCTGCCATATAGTTATGACCGTTGGAATAACCACCTAGTTAACCTTACAGTGGTAGTCTATCTAGCAACCATGTGCATAACCATCTTTGCAATGATACACTCAAATTTTAGTTATCATCAGAGAGCACATAGAAGCACCGCTCCTCAAAAAAATACATATTTCATGTCATAAACCAAAACGACAGGAAGCAACAGTTAAATAATAGATGAGCAGAATCAAAGCTATCGTCAGACATGATATATTACTTGTTTGGCCCAAATAGGCTTTCAAGTGCATGTAGTATAGAGTGCAAAATGGATTGCAGTTGATATATAGTAACAATTCATACTGGCAGGTCATTGCCATAGGTCCATTTACTAAACGCCCATTTAAATGATATCGACAACAAAATTACATAGGGCCTCTCTGCCCATTCCCTTTTACCATTTGAAAGCTAAAAGCAGCTACAATAAAAATTGTTTCTTTAATCAACATGACTATGTTACCGCCATAAATTATAACTTTGAAGCTGATAAAGTACCTCAGCAAGAGAATATCTATATTAAGCATAGCATCTCAAAATGCATACTCATGCTATATTTCTGGTCTTCCTTGAAAATTGGAACCAAACGACCGCTGGAACTAGTACAACAGCAGTTGAAATGGCCATCATAACCTGCAATCAATGTAAATATCCTTTTAAATCCCAAATAAGTGGAAACATTAAAAACCGGGTAGAACTGAAAGACAGGTTGGTGAACCATTTAGCATGAGATGTTTAAGTATCGGAAAAAAAAATCAAAATACCTGAAAAACAAATATTTGATGTTCTTTTAGAGCCCAAATAATAGGAAACTCAGAAATCAAGAAACTATACTTGCAACTCAAGGCAAGGTATATAAGGATATAAAATAATTGAATATCTTGGAACACAAAATTTGCCGTTCTGGCAATTCAGAAGGGAAAACAGCACTGCATTTTGACGCTGAAAATTCTACGTCCAAAATCAAGTTACCATACATGTGCTGTGACAACAACAAAGCCTACGAATTGCCGAGCAAGCATATACATCACTAGAGTATTAGGGAGTTGAGTACCTTAAAAGCTCCGAGGAATCATATTCCCCAAAAACAGGATTTCATGGAGTGGCTGAAGGAACTAACTCACGGAGAGCAAGCAAAGTAATTTTAACTACGTGCACCCATTTTTTGTCTCAGTATTGATTATCCTCATAAATCAAGATGGAGTAAGACCAAGTTCATTTTAATTATTGAGACGAGGTAATACTTGTCACGTGTATTAGAAGCAAAACACATCAATGATAACATTGCAAATAGTATAAATCACAGAGAAAAATCATTGTTAGTACATATAGCAGAGTGTCTTTCCTTTGACAAAACGAAGGGATATCTCAGGCAAAAATTACCTATTTTTAAGATACATACTAGTTCTTCCTGTGCTTCTATAATCCAGTTTAATTTAAAAATAGCTTTTAGCTCTTATTCAAAAGTCAGCGAAATTATTGTAAAGCATCTAACACACAATGATTTTTAATAGATTCTGAAAGCAAAATTTGGACATCAAAGCTAGCTAAATGTAAAAACTGAAGAAATTTAGAGAAATTTTACACTGTAATCTTACCTTTTCTGCCATGCTTGATCGGTTGATTGCATCAAAGAGAAAAGATTTCAATCTCTGGATCACAGATATCTTTGGCATAAGTACAACTACTGTATATTGTTTTGTGCAAGGTGATGGCAATATTCTCTGCAGTTTTTCTTGCATTTTCATGCGAGTTAAAGATGACCTGACTGTGCTGCGGCATTCATCCTGAGCCTGCAAATGACCATATTGGATTATTAATGAAGAAATATATTTGCTGTAATATGCCTGGATAATTATGCTACAAAGTTTTCTACGGTTTCGAAATATACTAAACCTTATATATGACCAGAAAGAAATTAAAATCATACCCTTTGAATAGCATTTCTCATAGTCTAAAATTCTCTTTCACAGTTGTTTTTGTCCAGCAACTAAAATTCTAGAACATGTGACTATATATAGGGAACTCATAGTTGCCATACTCCCAAGTACGTCACTGGATGCTCAAGCATCTAAAGCTTTAATCTTAGCCAACTAATCTATTGCTGGATGCTCAAGCATCGATCTTAGCCAACTAATCGTGTGTATTTTCTATCTTAATTGCTGTTTGTCACATAATATGATTTAGTAATGGCTGATCGGTCTTGTCAATTTCTTCCTTCCACGATAATGATTGAGGGCTTATATGACGGGTCATTACAGAATCGATCCAAATCTATCGTAATTGAAAATGTTCTCAGCTGGATTACAATGCTAGTCAAATCTCTCCTTTAAAAAGCATTGCAGGTCAAATCTCTCCTTAACCTGCTTGGCAACAATAGATTCAGCTAAGAAATATGTAGAGAAAAAAGGATCTAAGGGGGATGGAAAGCCTTATACTCACTCCAAAATAGATGTAGAAGAGTTGAGCTATGGGACTAGAAAACTACGAAAACTCTTTTTGGGCTTCTGATGGTTCTGGTGGTACTATCGGATGTGAGGTATGGGACAGCAGCACTTCAGCAATGAAATTGAGACAAATAGAGAGATTACAAAAACATTTTATTACGACCAGCCTCAAGATTAGATCATCTATCCCATATAAGATTGTCCTAGCGGAAGCAAGGGCTTTTCCTATTGAGGCATCAGCTATGTTCTGGCTGCTAAGTTATTTAAGAAGGTTAGAAAACATGGAGATACATTGTTGGCTAAAAATGGTAGTGGGAGAGAAACTAGACAGAATGAAGAGCACATGGATGAAACAAAGCATTAAATGGATGAATAGGTGGGATATTGACATGAAAGATTGCTCAAATAACAATGGAGAAATAAAAAAGTACGTGCAAGAAAAATTCAAAGAAAATATGTGGGCTGGTCAAATGGGGAGGAAAAAGGGATACTATATCCAACATTTCAATCCTACACATGGCCATACACAAAAGAACTACATAGGAATGGACATAAAATAGAAGGCAAAATGTTAATTGCTCAGATAAAGACCAGATCACATCAACTTAAATGCGATATAGGAAGATGGATGATACACTAAATGTAAACACCTCGAGTAACCTATTCAACGAAGAAAAGATAATGAGAGTTGCAGACTTCCTAATCAAGATACACAATAGAAGATCCAAGATGCAGAAGGAAAACGAGGTTTAGCAGTCACAGTATTTTGTTTGGGCTTTGTTGGGCCTTGCATGCTTCTTTTGCTAGCTATTCGTGGGTCCCATAGGCTGTTTGGCCTTGTGAACGTTATTAAAAACATTCATTCATTCGTTCAATGTTCCAATAATATTCTTGTTACGATCCCTTGCAAAAGTCAATGGAAAACAATAGTCTTATTAAATATTTTGACAAAGTTGATCCCTTTTGAGAGGAATGCAAGTAGATCGGTATCCTTAGAAATTTACTTAGGTTTCTCTTTGGCTATTCCTGTATTATAATTTTTTTTTGAGTTTCTTGAAACCTTAGATGCTCTGAAATCGGTTGTTTCCACAAGAAAAGAAGCCATTACAACATATTCAAATACCAGAAAAAAGACAAGAGACCAATGCCAAAATCAGAACCAAGAGAGATAACATTACGATAACTCATTTAGTACATCATCATCAATCATTTGAATATAAACAAGGATATGGCTGGTGTAACCACAGAGTCTCCACTGATTACCCATGTTCAGCTGACTGGGACAACCTGGGCCATATCAACCCAACAAGTGAGATATCTATTTTTCTCTAGCAGATTTTCTCTTGGATTCTAGCAATCAAATATAACACGTATATTCGTCTAGCTTAAAAGCTAAAGGATCTTGGACTGTGGGATCATAAAATTGGTAACTAAATATATGTTTGCTGCTAAAACTCTCAATCAAACGTCTTCCCTGCTCACCCTTCTCAAAATGTTTTTGGTATCTTGAAATTGGATATTTTATGATCCTAAAGTATTTGATGCTGCTTCGCTGTCTTCTTTGGACCCGTGCGACCCGTCATTCACTCCCATTCAGGCTTCATGGAAACGGAATGGTTTAACACCCATTCAATTTCATTGTTAATTGCATTAATTTGAAAGTTTCTAAAACCTTCTAACTAATCCATTCAATAATTCATGGCCCTTTTATACATTCTGCATACATATCAGCCAGAACATTTGTACTCTACCATCGGTCAATTCCCTTCAATCATAACACCCGAAGTCACTGTAGAAAATTTGCATCAGAAAATATATCGAAGAGAAACAGCTGTGGTAGCATCCCAAGTACATATTCTTCCGTCATATCGGCTACATCATCAACAACTTAAGAAGCACTCGAAGTTTGTCTGCTTTGACAGCTTGACCAAAGAGGGTTTCTATTGCCCAATCCAAACATGGGGAGAGATTAAACAAAACAATACAAAATTTAAGATGACAAACTGAAATTTTTTTGTTGGTGCTGATCACCAGTCTGCTCGTGTGCTCCTGCACCATTACTACTCTAGGTCATATAAAATTTGACAAGCTAATGAATCAAAAGTGATTTCTTAGTTATCAAGCATAAACAAAAGTCTTCTTAGAGTTTATTTTCTCAACAAGTTTCAAGTTTTTTTGGTCGTTCCTTTGAAGGCCTTCAACCATCCTTAACCTTCTTATGACTAAAGAGAGATCAAATTTTCAGGTTTAACACTTCTAAAAACTCATCTATTTGAAAAGAAAATGATTCTCCAAATGCTTTGATTTAGTTAAAATTGAACTACAAAGGTTGCCTCAAACAACAAAATGTCACGTGGAAGGGAATTAAAATGAAAATCGCAATTTTTTCCAAAATAATTATTCATGCCTTCAAACCTTCTTGTGGCCCTTGGTGCCAATCTATACTGAATTAAAATGCTTTTTTAGATTTCATCATAATGCCACGTCAGATAGACTCTTTTTTTATGAATAAGCTGTACCCAAAGCATAGCCCGTTACAACTGTTCAGAGAGGGAACCATAAACATCCCGTCTTCTCAATGTGACTAACATTACAAAATTCATTAGGTATAAATGAAACCCTAGTATATCATATTATTAAAAAAATCTTATGTGAAAATTTTCAAATCACTCCCAATTTTTTACATCACCTTACTTGGCAAGTCCCCTACTTATGATTAAGGTTTCAAGGCCACATCAGCATGCTTTTTGCCAAGATGTCCAAAAAGGCCCAAGAAAAGTGAGATTGATAGTTGTGCACTAAGTAAGTCATGTTCTGTTGGTGCATTGATGTCGCATTACATGATTTGCTGTTTTTGAGATCTAAGGAATACATTTCATTCAATTATGGGTAGTCATCGTCAACAGTAACAACTTTAAATTCACAACTATTGGTGCAATATTGTTAAAAATGGACATTAAATCAACAAATGCTATAACAACTATTGGAATATGCTCAACTATTGGTTCCTTTCCCCTAACACTACTACTAAATGTTCTTAATACTCACTGGCTTTATTATTCACTATTTGTCACCTTATCAATGTTGATGAAATTGTACATCCATTTCAGCCCAAAGATGGGCTCCAAGTTAGCCATCTTCTTAAGAAAAGAACCCATAAATGCTCTAGCTCAATGCTGCTCCAAAGTGATGTGATATAATTTGGCCAAGAAAGGTAGCCATTGAACCTCAACTCCTTCCTCCAGATAGCACCATTCCATACGTGATTAGTTATCTCATAACCACCGATCAGTCTTCTTACTAATCGATGTCCTCATGACCATTGATCGCTGTCATTAACAAAATGAATCGCTGTCTTAAAATTGTGCTTCTTCAGATATCGATTGGTTGTTTGATAAGTCCTTCCCTTAATCGATGTTGATAGTCAACACTCTTAATTAACCGGATTTGCATATTGATCTAACTATTGTCGATATTATTCAGTGTTTATATTAGTCACTGTCATCCATTAATATGTAATCGATATATGCCTTAGCCGATATGCTTATGAGCATATTTCGATCTTCATAATATATTTGGCATCTAATATCATTCGCTGTCAATACTGATCATTCTTATCTGAATGACTTTGATCACTCATCTTCTTGGACATTACTTAATCTTACGCTAACTTCCCCATCGATGCTTGATGACTAATATGTATCATCGATATCTGCCACTTAATGAACATTATTGGGCTTCATATATTAAGCATAGTTATTAAACACATCCCCATGCGTACCACCAAGAACAAGAACAAGGATGTTACTGCCTGCAATTTAATAATAGTTCTGATCTGATCTGATCCATGGTGATGTCACTGGATGCTTTTGATTCCTTTTCTTTCCTTTATATCTCTCAATGTGAAGGAGAGGTCACACACCTCTTCATCATGTATGTCCTTTGGCAAGAGACACACCCTTTCACCATTAGCATCTTTTGAAAGAGTGCAACTCTTCATTATTTCTGCTATTTGAAAGGGACACAACCTTTCACAATCAGATCTGCACTTCATTTTTTCAAATTCTCTCCCCCTTAAGTGAGGTTCTCTTCTCCCTTTTATATCTCACGTTTGAGAGAGTCACAACTTATCAATTCATGCCTTTTGATCGTTTATTAACTTTAATCAAATTTTAATTATATTTTTTTATATTTATATTTATATTTTTATTCTTTTGTATTTTAATTTTATTATTATCATTTATTATTAAATTATATTTCAAAGTGGGTACATTACACAATCATTCACACACCTAGAACCTCCAAGTAAATTTTATAAGAAAAAACTTCTATCTTTGAAGTTTATTTATGTTTTAATTTTTAAATTTTGAAACTCTTTCTAATTTTGTCTTAATGGGTTGCTAGTTCATTTGCATCTGAGAGGAATTGGTTGCATCTAGGCAAGCATTTCTATAACACCACTTATCATATGATGAAAGATCCCTGATGGATCTCTTTTACCAATCTGCTGTAATTTTTATTTATTTAAATTGATTTTTCCTGCTTATTAATATTTTCTTTCAGAAATAGACAGAAGTTGCAGAAGGGTTGAATTCTTTTTGTATTTTGATGATTTTTCAACAAGTAAATAATGAAGTACAAGTACATGAACAAAGTACTGAAAATGAAGTTCATATACAGCCAAAACAAATTCGATTCAAGGCAGATTTCTGAATATAAAATCAAATATTTGACCAGATGAAGATTTCCAATAATTTCAGGAAAATTACAATCAGGAATAATTCCAACCTGGATGCTGAAAGAGTAACATAACTAGGAATGAAGTTGTGGCAAGATTCCAGCCCTCCAAGTGCTGCACGTGGGAAGGAAAGTGGCTGCCAGGTACAGCCGTACAGCTGCCAAGTACACCCAACTGGTTAGAAACCCCAAACCCCACGCTGAACTCTGTCAGAATTGCTGAACCTCCAGAAAGAATGCCGTACAATCTCCAAGATGCTAATAGCTGCAAACAAATCCAAACCACTGTATTGGGGGCTACGTCCCAAACAGGCAAGGCATTGGGGTTGGCGTCCCAGATGCTGAAAAGCTCTTCCAGAGCCAAATCTCAAATCCAAGATGTAAAATGTGTAAAACATAATAAGAATTAGGTCTCAACTTCCTTATAACACCTTCCCACTAAGCTCAAACCCTAAAAGTGACTCAATGGGGTGTTTAGGGTTAAAATGTTATATTTCTCATTTTAAGTTGTCAAGTGCATAGAAAATGACCTTTTTTTCAAATATAAAGAAATCCGTTCACCGAAAGGATCTGAGTCAAAAGAGAAATATTTAGAAAAGTCCAAGACCTTTCCAACGAGCTATCACACCAAGGGATACACATCCAGATGAGGCCAAAAACCCCTTATCACTCCAAAATGGCTATAAACATAGCCTTATTTAAATAATTAAACGCTAACTTAAGAAATATTTAAATATATTAAAAATATATCCCAAATAGCTGTAGAAGGCTCAAATGACTCCAAAAACCTGAAACGGAATTTGCCACCTGTCTGTGACTGAAGTCGGAAATCATGGATCAACTGGCAGTCTCATCCCTAAAATCTAGGGATGCTCCTAGAAACTAGGAAACACACCCAAATCTCCTGAAACTGAAACCATCTAAAAGGTCATGAATAACCTCACGACTGGCAACTGTCACGACCTCCTAAAATTTAGGGATACCCCCTAAAATCTAGGAACTGCTCCAAACTGGCTCCAAACTGCCCGTAAAGCCAAAATCCAATCACTATATGCACTGAATGAGTCCCAATCAACCTCTGCTAGCCTACGAGACTCCAATGATAGGCCAACTCCTCCGTCTCCGATGTCCACTCTAGAAAGGGGACATGACATATGAGCATAAGTATGACTCATTTCAGAGCTTTGTATGGGTTGATGTCACCTCTTTTGTAGACTTGGTTTTTCGTAGATAACAGAGCACCTTAGGCCAAAGAATGGGTATAGAAACATCAGAATATTCTGAAGGCTTTGAAAGAATATATCCAACCGGCTTAGAACCAACAAAAGGTGTATGCAAACAAGCATAGGATACAAAAGGCATGAGGTTGGAGATATGGTCTATTTATAGTTGCAGCTTTATAGACAATCCTCACTCGAGGAGTGGTGGAAAAAAATTAAAACCCAGGTTTTATGGCCCCTACAAGATTATATAAACGAATGGAGAAGTTGCCTATGGGCTAAAGCTACTAGAGCATGGTAAAATTCACAATGTATTCCATGTTTCTTGCCTTAAAAGTCATTGGGACAACACATTACACCCTCTATAGAGTTACCACTATTGGATGAGAAGGGAAAATTGGTCTTAGTTTTTAGAAGTCATTAATAATGCTAGGGAGAAGAAGCTCAAGAATAGGAATATTTCAGAATACTCGGTTAGATGGAAGGATTTGCCTACAGAAGATGCCATTTGGGAAGGAGAGTAGATTTTTTAGCACTTTGTGCAGGGGAGGACTGTAATCTCCACTTCTATGACTTAGCCATTCGAGAGAGTGTCATTAGCCTATTTTATTCCCATAGTTTGATTTGGAGAATTAAAAAGGGGATAATTTAATTAATTAGATTAAGTTTGTCTTAAATTAAAGTTTTCAATGACTTGTATTTAATGAATTTTTCAGTGTTCCACGGCTGGGGGGGCGGGTTTTGGGGATGAGGGGACAAAGGGCCTAAGTTTGGGGATGGTGGAGGACGACGATGGCGGGTGGCGGGGTGGTGGTGCTGATATAGTTATACATATACTTATAGTACTTGAAAAACTAGTTGTGAAAAGATCTATAATAGTATAAGAATTACATTTCAAATGAAACTATAAGAAATTAGTAAAATTATAAAATAGAAAAATTTGAAATACTAAATCTAAATACGAAGATTTCTAATTTTTTTCTCCTCTTCAGCTAGCTCTAAAAAAAATCAGAATTAGAATTGTGAATGAAATCAGTAGTTTAAGTGGTTTCGTATTGCATTGGGGGGAGGGGTGGGACTCACGTAAAATTAGGGTTACACCCCAACCCCCCAAAATTGCTCAAAATTAAAAAAAAAAAATTCAATTGCTTTTTGACGCATTCAAACGGGAGACACCTGCAAGTCTCCCAAGGAGTCTTGGAGACGCCTGGGAGTCTCCCAAAGAGTTTCCCAAGGATTCTTGGAGACGTTGAGACGTCTCCCAAGGAGACTTGGAGACGTCTCGACGTTTCCTTGTCTCCGGCGAAGCATCGGTGGCAGTGGCGGGACGGCGGGAGACGCCGCATCCCCGTCTCCCTGTCTTGGAAACGCGGGTCTAAGGGGGGGGAATGCATTTCCGTGGAACATTGGAATTTTTATTTAGCAAGTCAACAAGAAAAAATAATATAAAGTGACTATGTGCGCCAACAAGATTACTATTTTAATAAAAGTGAATTTAAAATATAACTTCTCATTCTTGCAGAAATTATTAAAAAAATAAATAGAGAAGCTCATTTGGACATCTTGAACATTTTATTTCTCATTTACAAAGTTTGGACTGCAAGGTCAACCTCATAAGGAAGTTGGCACTCCAAGGTCTATCGTACAATTGACCAAGTTTGTCGTACCTAGTGTGTGGGGCCATACAACTCTTAGGAAGGAGAAGAAATACTAGAGAGGCTGAATGTACTTCCATGTCAGCGAATTTGATTAATGAATATTGAGATTCAATTGCTGTATGTAATTTTTGAATATCTCATTTTTTTTGTAACAGCAATACAAAAATTATAAAGAAATTTCCTGTGAATATATTATTCAATAAATTTTGTATGAATAAAATTGTCTGAAATATGTAATATTGGGAAGTCAATATTATGATGAATTTTGTGTAATATCTCTTTCAAAACAAACCCAGAACAGATGAGTTACAAATTGTTTGACAAAATGTCTGTGCAAGATAACTTGTGAAAATTGCAATATTTTAGTTTAAAATTTTTGGGCAGTATACTACAATCTCTATGTATTAATTTCTCCATGGGATGTGTTTCTTGTTCTCTATATCATTTCTGCTTTTGTCTAAGATTTTACCCTATAACTTATCAAATGATTGTTAAACCAATTATCTGTAATCCTAGGAGTCTGATCTGTATATCTTTTAGGGCATTAATCTTGCTTGTGTAAAGCCAACTCAACAAGATAATAGCAACCAAAGATAGGTTGTTACTATGAAAGATATACTAACTTTCAAACAGACCAAAAACACTGTTTACCTCAAAGCATTATTTATTTTTTGTAGTACGCACATAATAGAAATGTAAGATATCAATAAGAAGCTGAGAAACTAATTCAATAGGGCAAAACTAGTTGTACTAAACAAAGAACTAAAAGAATTAAATTGAAAATCCAGTACAAATTAGCTGCCACAAATCTATATTTTCCACTGCAAATATGTTTCGAAGTAGACTTCCACATTTTAGGTTGTGATGCTTTCAAAGAGAGTCCACATATTAAGAGTTCAAAATCAAGCATTAGCATTACCTTAAGAGATGCATTTAGATCACCAGCATAAGATCGACTTAGATAACCACGCATAATATGTTCAAGCCAATATTCATTTTCCTGTATTAAACGAATTATCCATCAAATGCAATCAATTAAATTGTAACTATGATTTTAGTAGCGTACAATAAATTCAAGTGTCTAAGTGAAGCTAGAATATGTTATAGTGATGACAATTCTTTTATAATTCTACCTGTAAAGCCTTCTGATGTATGCTTTCCTCACTTTCAAGCATTGTTGACACATCCTCATCAGAAGGCCCTTCTTTTTGCAGATGCAATATCTCATCCAAAGAAAGATCAACCTACATGCAAAATGAGGGGAAAAACAGACTATCTACTCAGAAGGTAGGGTAAAAAACAACTTAGCAGAAGAACATGCAGCCACCTCTCTATGGATGAATTAGAGTTAATGCATAACAAAAAATTATGAAAGAAAAAATGGTATAATAGCAGGCTAATCCAAGTAGACAACATTCTGAGTTCGTGTAAAGACCTTAATTTAGGTCATAAGTACAAATCTGTAAAAACAAAAACCAAATCACCCAAAGTAGAAATTAGTACAACAAGAGCCTTATTTTATGACAGAAAAAATGGTATAATAGCTGGCTAATCCAAGCAGACAACATTCCGAGTTTGTGTAAAAATCCTAATTAGACCATGAACACAATTTTGGAAAAACAAAAACCAAATTACCTTAAGTAGAAATTAGTACAAGACCCTTATTTTAACAAATTAATTACATTTATAGAATGGACAACCGTAGATGTAGCAACTCATCTACTTGGCTAATTTATGTTTTGATGTTAGCACTTGCAGCTTAAGTAGTGGTAAATAATCTTACAACTAGTAAAAGTGGTTATTAATTATGTGTTGTGTGGTAACTATAACTTGAAGACAAGCATTACAATCAAATAAATGTAAATAAAATGGACTGCTATTTTAATAGAAGAGTTGATCTAATATTGTATTTGGACGGTTTCAAGGGTCAGGCCATCCTGAACAGTTGCTTTCATCTTAAATTCCTATTTATGTTGTATCACTTCATAAGATATGTGTTGGGATATAAAGTCAGAGAATATGTAATTGTATTTGTATAAAATAACATTAATGAAATATGTTATTATGGTGCCTTAATAGAAGCAATTACATCCCGATGAATTGTTAAAAAATTCATTTAACTTTAATCAATTTTGAAAAAGGAAAAGAAGGTGCTTAGTTAAAAGCTATAAATTTATGAAAAATGGAATGAAATGAAGGTTCCCTCTTCCCCTAGAACCTCACTCAAAATCTAAAAGCTAAAAAATAAAAAATTGTTTTGGCCTGCACTGGATTAAATTCTGACTAATTGAATTCCCTTTAAATTCTGACTAATTGAATTCCCTTTAAATTCTGAGTAATTGAATTCCTTTTAAATTATGAGTAATTGAAATATTAAAGTATTTGGTTTTGGGAACATGCGAGTAACTCCATCGAGGCTATGGATGCCTAGCTGATTATGGTACAATATGCATGAGATTACAATGATAACCTCGTTGAGGCTATGGATGATTGATTGGCAGCGAGGCTCTATCTAGGATGCTTTTTAAGTTAGGACTTCACGTAGCTCATCACGGTGGATTCTAAGGGTCATAATCAAAGATGAGGTGCCTTGATCCAGTTTGTGATAGCTCTTCCCTTATGAGTATGATTCCGAATTATCTTAAGGTTTTGGGTGCATATTGAGTTCTTTGAAATGTTTAGGAACATTTATTCAAATTGGCACTGCACATCACCCCATTGCAAATGAGGACCTCCACTTTTTTTTCTTTTTTAAGTTAGTCGTTTTTGCCTAGTTGTCTTTGCTTGGCAATAGTTATGATCTTTTAATTTTTGTTTTTGAGAGGGTTTCAGAGTGTCTTGTTAGCTCGAGATAAAGTGAGTGTTGAGTGTCCTTGGAATGAGTGAGAGTGTAATGTCTTGTTCTTAGGGTGTCATCAAGTTAGGAATTCAAGTTTTGAGTCTCGAATCCATGAACAAATGTAAAGATTGAGAATTGTGGGCAAGATAGTGAAAATTCAAAAATTGTCAAAAATGTCAAACTTGTCAAAATTGCAAAATGTAGTTAATGTTGCAAAAGTGCAAAAAAGGTTGCAAATGTTGTTAGGACTAGTTGTTATGATGAGTGATGTTTTGAAAATGCTAAGTATTTATCAAAGATGAAATATTCAAAGACGTGATGCCTAGACAAGGGAGATCCCTTGTCAAGGTCGGATTTTTTGACCTTGTCAGGATAGGGAATAAGGAAGATTTTTCAAAAATCCTTGTCTTAAAAGTGTTTTCTTTGCTTGGCAATAGTTATGATCTTTTAACCTTTGTTTTTGAGAGTTGGTCAGTCTAAGATAAAGTGAGTGTTGAGTGTCCTTGAAATGAGTGAGTGTAATGTCTTGTTCTTAGGGTGTCATCAAGTTAGGAATTCAATTTTTGAGTCTCGAATCCATGAAAAAATGTCAAGATTGAGAATTGTGGGCAAGATAGTGAAAATTGTCAAAAATGTCAAAATGTCAAAATGTTGTCAATGTTGCAAAAGTGCAAAAAATGTTGCAAATGTTGTTAGGACTAGCTATTAGGATGAGTGATGTTTTGAAAATGCTAAGTATTGATCAAAGATGGAATATTCAAAGACATGCCTAGACAAGGGGAATCCCTCATCAAGGTCAGATTTTTTGACCTCGTCAGAATGGGGAATAAGGACGATTTTTCAAAAATCCTTGTCTAAAAAGTGTGGAAATTCAAAGTTGAAAAGTAAAATCTAAGGTTCAAGTATAAAAATGTTATAATCCTTAGCCCATTGGATATTTAAATAGCAAGCTTTTCAGGCATCCACCTTGGTCCTTAGTCCATGTGCACACCAAATTTGTGCTCAAGAATTATCTCTCTACACTTAGGAATCACGCCTTGCATTTTCCTTGCAACTTGAGATCCGGCTCAAACTTTTTGTCCTTAGCAAATTTCAAGTCTGCCTTGCTTAAACTTTGTCCCTAATCATGATCACACCAAATTTGCATTTAAACTTGTCCATGTACTCCTTGGAATAGTGCCTAGCCTTGTGCATAATCCTTGTGCACTATGGAATAGTGCCTAGCCTTGTGCATAATCCATGTACTCCTTGGAATAGCACCCAGCCTTAGTCCCTCTTACCCATGGATTACTGCCCGACCTTCCTATACTAATCCCCCACCTAGATGAAGTTCTGCCCTAATTGTCCCTACACACCTTGATTTTCCGCCCTAAGCTGTTCCTTTGCACGTTGAAAACCCGTCTTCATTGTCCCTTTTTCCTTGTGAGGCTTGGAAACCTGCTCAGGTTGTCCTCTCAAACCTCAAAATCCCTCCCAGCATTTTTGTCCATGCATACTAAGGAATCCCACTCATGGGAAATAGGGCTTGCAAGTAAGAAAATCAGACCTAAAGAGGGGCAGACCTAAGTTCACATAGCAGAGCAGAAGAAATAAAATTAAGGCAGGTGTGAGAAGTTTTTTGTGGATCAGCGCTCAACTCTTTTTCATACAAGATAAAGGGTGCATCAAGAGACAACCGACCTAAGGAAGTGGAATTAAATCTTTCCAAAATTCGTTGATGCAAGGTGAAATTCATAGTTTGAGCCAGCCAACCTACATTAGTCCATGGCAACCTTAAAGTAGCGCCTTGCATTAAAGCCCCCTCAAACCTGCTCAAGGAGGCTAATGTCTACGTTGGCTCTCTTAAAGAGAAATTCAAAAATTTAAAAGACAAACCATAAGTCGACATAGAACTGATTACAATTAATTTAATTTCAATCAGTCAAAGGTCTAGGTCGGCTTGATGAGGAAATTGTAAATTCAGGTCAAAGGATGGTATAAGAGGAAGATCGAATCTCTCATTTCAAGCAACAATTGAATGCAATTCAGGGCAAATGGAGAGGAGCAGAGCTGAGAGAATAATAACCAGCAGACCTGTGACAATTTTTTATAAATTACCTTTCAATTAGAGACATTTTTATCAGCTTATAGGGTGAATTTGCAGATCAGACATTAGAGTGATTTTGTTAGGTCTGATTTTGACTGATTTGGGAGACATTTTTACCAGTTTTGGGGGCAGAATTATTGCGAATTTTATCAGCAGCCCTAATTCAAATTTCCAGATCAGACCTAAGGGAATAGTTCTCTAACACTAAGTGGTGCATTTTCAGAGGTTTTAATAATCATTTCCAGACTTGGAAGATTTTAGGACTACATGCTTAGTAGGGTATCAATATTACTTTCATTTTTATTTTAGTGTTTTGATACAAAGTTTCTTTGTCTTTTCAGGTTTAATGCAGGCAATGAGGACTCAACCACATGGAGGAGTCAAGGTGTTCAAGTTCAAAAGGCAGATACAAGGAAGGACTCACCAATACAAAGACAAGATCCACACATTCAAGGCAAGGAAGATGCAAGACTCAACAAGGTCATTCAAGGATGCAGACAAAAGATTCAACAACAAGGAAAACTCAACATCATGAAGAAGGATTTGTTAATGCATGGTAGCTACGGTAAGATAAATGATTGAATGAGAGATAAATGAAGTCTCTCATTCAATCATTTATCCTATTGATTATACTATTAAGAAAACTTCAAGCTATTTTATTTGATAAACATTCCTCATTTATATCAATATCGATAATCATATTATGGCATGGCACATTGGTGATAAACGATAGTTATTAGGTTAACCATCTATCCCGATCTATATTGGATGTGTTCCCAACAAATGAAATAAGATTATCGAGTTGCTATCGGGTGGCATAGTATGCACCGTTTAATATATACAACCTTTAGTTAGTGATCGGTGTCGGTTAACATAGACACTAATTACTATCGATTAATATACCATGCCAAACAACACCATTAATACCGATTGGCATATATATTATGTTACGTGAACCCCGATTAATATCGAGCTGGTAAATAATTAAAACACCGGTTGTTAACATATGCAAAGGGGTGCGATCAAGTAGTGTCTTGATCGGTCATGTCCATAAGACATGACCGGTCAAGGCACTGCTTGATCCTCCCCTCTCATATATATATATCATTTGGTATTTGTGAAGAGGATATTGAAATCGATAAATACTCCTCTTACCTGCCAAACAAAGAAGATAGTCAGAATTATAATAGAGATAGATAATACATAGATATAAAGAATAAAATTAGAATACATCTTGCATATTGAATTGTAAATTGAACAACATTTACGTGGTATCAAAGCTATAGTTAAATCGAACTTGAGGCTGTTCAATTTTACATAAAATTCAAATCAAGCATATATTCAACATCTCAATCCTATCTGTGAGATATGGACCAGCTCTGATACCATGTGAGATTTTTCCAAGATCAAGAGGCAATGGAAAGCACAAATAAGAGAGACAAAATATATGATAAGAATAAACTCTATTTTATCAAGATGCAAACTATGATCAACTGGATCATTACAAGATGTTCAATGATTGCCCGTACAAATAATGTAGATGAGCTTGCTTATATAGGCAAGGCTTTATGGATATGTGAGCACACAAACATGACATGTGGCTCAATAAGAAATAAGGGTAGGTAGGAAATAGGTGTGGGTAGGTAGGAGAAATAATATAATATTCCATATGAGGTGGAATGTAACAACAAGATCAGACCATAAAAGGTGGAAATTCTCCTACACACACTATCTCAATGTTGCACAAACACCAAAGTGTCTCATACCCAAACTACTATGAAATGCATGTACCTAAGTAAACTTAAGTAAAGTGTAATAATATCCATAATGAATAATTATTTACACCAACACCCCCCCTTAAGTGCAACTTAGGGGAATGCAATAAATTCTACAATGCAACTAAGCAATGCAAGATGGGTCCCGGCTAGAAGGCCATGTTAGGTACTGTTGACGTGTATTTTACGCACATGCAAACATAGAATAAAATACCTAAAGGTACCTTATCCTCTCTTGAGTAAAGCCTCTGAATGCTGAAGATATCGCGAAAAGGATCAATCAGGGTGACTTCAAGTTTCTTTTCTGTAGGATCTCTACGTGTGGATAAGCTCTTTGTGGTATGATGTGATTTGCTGGAATCACAAGGGGACTTACACTTGATGACTGAACGTTTGATTTGCTTTGAATATTGTTGGAACACAGGATTTTACTGGCTTAGATTTGAAAAAAAAAGGAAAAAAGGACGAGGGCGAGGAAAGGATCTAATCCTAACACTAAGAATGTAGGAGCAATGAATGATCTTTGATGAAATTCTAACTAAGTCTTGTTTTGACATCCCAGGACCATCTCCACAAGGTTAGTGCGATCTTCGAAGGAAAGCTTTATGATGTTCAAATCATCACTACAGGCATAGATACCATCAGGCTGATGCATATCAATGAAGAAGCGACAATTGAAGTTAAGCTTAAGCTGAATGATTCCAGTTGACTACACAAGGCAAGTCTGCAATCAACAAACTGCTAGTAGTATGGATATATGAATTTCACCATCAATCAAGCACATTTCTTCCATTCATCTAATAACATGAAATCAAATATGAGAAGTATAGAGACCATGCAAATTGTCGAATCGACCCATAAATTTCACCATTTCTTCAATGAAGTTTTACAAGTCTTTTACAACAACACCTTGGCAACAATCTTTGCCTTCTCTCTCTACTCTACTCTAATTGCTATTCTATCAGCTGCTAATCACCTTCTAACTACTCTCTATCTATCTTCTAACTGCTTCCAACTATTTATATTGCCTTTACAAATGAAATGCCAGGGCTTATATAGTGCCCATAATACAATTCGATGGCTGAGATCAATTTGAGATCAATGGCCAAGATTCAACAATGAAAACCCTAATTAGGGTTTGTTACAACCATTACATAACATTTAATGCTTGACCAATGAAATAATTGTATTGCTTGGACATATGTCCTCTCTGGAAAATTCCACCAATGGATAGCCGGGGTAGGTACATAGAAGTTTGTGCCATCACCCATGAGTTAGGTACATTGAATCTGGACATGCTGAGGTGGACCACACTGACTGGAGAAGTGATGACTAGGATGCCACCTCGTCTGACACTTGTAACTTGGTAGATATTCAACTTGATGTTGTTGAGAAGCTATCTTTAATTAACTCTTCTGAAATTATCTGCTTCTTCAATGAACCCTTGTTCTAACTCCTTTTGTCTTTGATGTGCAGGATGATTGATGTACCTCGCCTTGGAATGCTGGATTGGAGAAGTCGCCCTTGATGACGTTAGTCCAAAGAAGGCCGTCCTTGTCAATGCTAGGCTGGAGGAAGTCGCCCTTTCTCCTTGCTTGATCCTCTTGGAGGAGACCGTCCTTGATTTGGCTTGATTTTACAACTCCGAGATCTCCATTTGATGCCTACACAAAATATTAAAGTTAGTCTTTTGAGCATCAAACCTCAAAGCATGAAATTTAAGACCTTTCAAAGGTAAAACTTAAGATATTAATTTGAAAAAAGTCATGATAAATCAAGAACTATACATTTTAAAATTAATCATGAATGGAAATTGGATTTTCAAGACTTAGACTTTACAAAATTGCAATGGGATCACAATAAGTCTTGAATAAGAACTTCAAAAAAGTAATTCTTCATACCTCCTCCTTTGAGTGCTTAACTACAAAACCTTGAAAAATGAGGAAGAAGACCAGATTTTGATGGACAAGCTTAGATTATAGTCCTCCCTTGGATGAATTACGCCTCCTTTAGCCTTCAAAAAAGCTTCCAACACTTAGCAAAATTTCGCCTTCAAACACCTTCCAAAATCTGGAAATTATCCTCCAAACTAGCAAGAAATACGCCTCTCCAATAGCCTCCACACTTAGTAGAAATTCGCTCCACTCCAGCTAGATTTCGCACCTTCAATTAGCTCTCCAAATTCAATCTTGAAAGGATGATTGAATGATTTGCATTTGTGAAGCAACACTCCTCAATATATAGAGCGCTCACCTTCCACTTACCCATGAGGCCGACCTTGCAAATAAAAGGTGAAATAATAAATAAAACCTCAAAAGGAGTAGGCCAACTTGTCAAATAAAGGCAAAATAATGCCTTGTGCGGTCCACATTTAATTTTAATTTCACAAAAATTAATTTAAATGCCTTTATAATAGAAATTCGATTTTTTTTGAGGCCCAAAATTAATTTATTAAATGCCAATTTAATTAATTTTTTCAAATATTCCAAAGTTAGCAATTTGGCATCCAATGCGATTTGGAGGATATTAACGCCCAAATATGGTAAAAAATAATGAATGCCATTAACTTCGCTCTGGTCCCTTGGAGAGGGACAGGAGCGCTTTTTGTATTTTAGGCTAAGATCCTCAAATTTTGAAGTCAAATCTTTGTTCACCATGTTCTAGAAGATCCTTCCCATCTCGCACAACCTTGCCTTAGCATAATCTCGGAGGGAAATTGTTGATTTCATAAAAATCGCCCTGGTCCTTCAGTGAGGGACAGGAGCACTTTTGAGTCTATTGCACAAATTCTTGATCACATCAACTTCAAATTACCCTCCAGGCGTAGAATATCACATTTCACTACTTCTTGAGTCCTGGAAACAAAAATAGCATTTCAAAATGCAAGGTAAATGGGTATATTTGGAAATTGCGCCCTGGTCCCTTGGAGAGGGACAGGAGCACTTTTGCAAATTGTCGTCAAAATTTGCAACTCTTGCATCTCAATTCCACTTCAAGGCATTTTAAACACTTTTTCAAACTTGCGCTTTGGTTTAGATTTGTCCAAAATTGGCGAGAAAGGCTAGATAATATGTTTTTCGCCCTAGTCCCTTGGTGAGGGACAGGAGCACTTTTTCAATTTCAAGCTTATCCGTCCTTTGCTAGCTTTCCAAATTATCTTCAATGGGCTAATCATGCCCTCTTCAATTCATTTCAATCACAAACTTGCCTTGGCTTTGCAAGAAATTTACACCTTTTAGAAAATCGCTCTGGACCCTTGGAGAGGGACAGGAGCACTTTTTTACATCTTGGTGTATTTCTTTGTTCTTTAAACCCTTAATCGCATCTACGGCATAAAACATCATTGCTCCCTCCTATCCAAGTCAGGCTTTGCCTCAAAATCTCAAACAAAGAGGAGAATCTTGTAAAAAACGCCATGGTCCTTCAGTGAGGGATAGGAGCGCTTTTTGTCATTTGGGTTGATTTCCTCCTTTGTGGACCACTTGAATTATATTCAATGGATAAATCATGTTTTCGTTGGTCTCTTCAAATCATAAAATTGTCTTGATCCTGCAAAAATAGTGCAAATTTGAAAATCAAGCTCCGATCCTTCAGTGAGGGACAGGAGCGCTTTTTGCCTTCTAAGCCAAATTGTCTCACTTTTCACCTCGAAATTCCTTTGCTAGGGAAGATATCATCTTACTTCACGCTATGAATAAAAGTTAATGTCCAAGAAAGGTCTAAAATTGTGCATATAAAGAAAATCGCTCTGGTCCCTCAGTGAGAGACAGGAGTGCTTTTGACCTTCTAGGCAAAAACTCCATCATTTCATTGTTTTTAATCAAATCTGGATCCTCTATCATGTTCATTTCGTCCTTCACCACGCCTTTGATGTTTCAATTTGACCAAACAAGGCCAGGAATGACTCAAATAAGCCTTTTCGCCCTGGTCCCTTGGTGAGGGACAAGAGCGCTTTGCCTTGGACCCTTGGAGAGGGACAGGAGCGCTTTGCCTTGGACCCTTGGAGAGGGACAGGAGCGCTTTGCCTTGGACCCTTGGAGAGGGACAGGAGCGCTTTTCGCTCTGGATCCTCAGTGAAGGACAGGAGCGAAATTTGACCTTTTGAACTCTCTATCAAGATAATTTTTATGGAATATAACATTTAAGTATAAGTTCTTATACTTTAAGTTATATTCCATATATACTTTCAAGATGTTTGAGAGTGGTTTCAGACCTCCAGGAGTTATATTGCAAAATCTAGTTTTTTGAGGTTTTTCAGTTTCCAGACTTAGTCAAATTTCAGGATCAGGACATTAGACTTAGCCAAATTTCAGGATCAGGACTTTCAGACTTAGCCAAATTTTAGGATCAGGACATCACTCAAGCAGGACTTGCTATCCATGTGATCCCCGACAGCACTCAAAAATGCAAAGGCTAACAGACAAAACCCTAAAAGACCTAGAAAACAAACCCTAAAAAGCAAAAAAGAAGGGGTCCCCATTTGCAATGGGGCGATGTGTGAAAATGTCACAACAGGTAGGTACAGCGAAGTTTGTGCCACCTCCCATGAGTTAGGTACATTGAATCTGGACACGCTGAGGTGGACCACACAGACTGGAGAAGTGATGACTGGGATGCCAACTCGTCAGACACTTGTAATTTGGTAGATATTCAACTTGATGTTGCTGAGAAGCTAGCTTTAATTAATTTATCTGGAACTATCTGCTTCTTCAACAAACCCTTGCTCTGACTTCTTCTGTCTTTGATGTGTAGGATGATTGATGTACCTTGCCTTGGAATGTTGGATTGGAAGAAGTTATTCCTGATGATGTTTGTCCGAAGAAGGCCGTCCTTGTCGATGCTGGACTGGAGGAGGTCGCCCTTATCCTTGCTTGATCGTTTTTTGATGAGAGCCTGTTGACTTGTAGATACTCCAGCCTTAGGAGTCGCCATCTTGATACCTACACAACATTTCAAAATTAGTATTATATCTTGAAGTGTAGAAATTAAACTTAAAAGGAAGATTTAAGATTTTAATTAGGAAACCTCATGATAAATCTAGAGTTATCATTTCCTAATCAACCATGCAACACTTAGACTTTTCTAAAAAAAGGTCTAAAAATCAAGCCTTGAACAAGGGTGTTAAGATGATTTCGCCATACCTCCTCTTGAGTACTAAACTCTAAGAAATGATGCAAAAATAGATGAATTTCGCTAGGCAAAATGTAGATCAAAGTTCTCCCTTGGATAAAATGCGCCTCCTTTAGCCTTCAAAAGAATCAACGCCACTTCCTTCTAGTCTCCAACACTTGAAATAAATTCGCTCCAAGCAAACCAGATTTTGCACCTCTACTTAGCCTTCCAAATTCACACTTGAAGCAATGATTGAATGATTTGAATTGTGAAAAAACACCTCCAATATATAGAGCGCTCACCCCTTTGCTCCCTCTAGGCCGACTTGGCAAAAAGAGGTTAAAAAATAAATAAAATTCCAAAAAAGAGGGGCCGACTTGGCAAAATAAATCAATATAAGGCCTTGAGAGCTTTACATTTAATTTTAATTTAATAAAAATTAATTTTAAATGCCTCCAAGATAGAAGTTCGATTTTTTAAGGCTTAAAATTAATTTATTAAATGCCAAAATGTCTTTTATTTAATGCCAATTTAATTTTAAGTTTTTTTCAAATGCCTCAAAATAGCAATTTTGGCTATCTAATGCAATTTGGAGAATATTAATTTTTAAAACAAGGCTTAATGAAACTTCTTGAGGATTTCGCCCTAGACCTTCACTGAGGGTCAAGAGCGATTTTTCATTTTTTGCTCAATTTTAGCACTTTTCCACCTCCAAAATTTCTTCAAGACATTTCAACTAGGTCCTTTCACTGAATTGCAAACTTAGCTCAATCCAATTTTGGAGAAAAGGTGTGATTTTGAAGTTTCTCGCTGTGGGCCCTCTCTGAGGGTCTGTAGCGATTTTTGCAATTTAGGCTTGATTCTTCATCATTTTTCATTAAAACTTCATTCATCATTTGGCAATGCCTTCCCTTAATCCACTCCAACCAAATTCGCTTTGTTGTTGCAAGGTAAAATGAGGATTTTCAACAATATCGCTATGGGCCCTCTCTGAGGGTCCGGAGCGATTTTTCGCTGTGGGCCTTCACTGAGGGTCAGGAGCGATTTTTCATTTTCTGACCAAAATCATCAAGTTTTAAATGCAAAATAATATTCATCCTTCTCTTAGAGGTCTTTTCTCCTTGTCCAAACCTTACCTTAGCACCATTTTGAAGAAAACATACATTTTTTGAAAATCTCGCTGTGGGCCTTCAGTGAGGGTCCGGAGCGATTTTTTGGTTCTAGGAAAATTCCTTCATCTTTTAATCTTCAAATCACCTCCAAGGCATAACACATCACGTTCTCCTCTTGTCCAAGCAAGATTTTATCTCAGTTCTTCAAACCAAGGAGAGAATCCTGGAAAATCGCTATGGGCCCTCTTTGAGGGTCCGTAGCGATTTTTGTAATTGCCTTCAAAATATTGATTCTCAACGATTTCTTTTCACTTCAAGGATTTTCAAACATCGTTACAAACCCATGCCTAAGCTTAGCTTTCCTCAAACTTGGATGAAAAATTCCCATTTTAGGTTTCTCGCTGTGGGCCCTCTCTGAGGGTCCAGAGCGATTTTTCGTTGTGGGCCTTCAGTGAGGGTCAGGAGCGATTTTTTCATTTTGGATTGATTTCTTCTAGTGTTGATCCTCCAAATTATATTCAACGGATAGAACATGCTTTCCTTCATCCCTTCCAATCATAAAATCACTTTGATCTTGCAAGAATAATGCATATTTGAAAATCTTGCTGTGGACCCTCTCTGAGGGTCAGGAGCGATTTTTGCTACTTGGACCAAAATGTTTCACTTTTCATCTAAAAATCACTTTGCCAAGGGAGATATCATCTTGTTCTTTGCTATGAATAAAAATTCATGTCTAAGAAAGGTCAAAAAATGTGCACACAAAGAAAATCGCTGTGGGCCCTCTCTAAGAGTCAAGAGCGATTTTTCCTTTCCTGGGCAAAACTCCTTCAATCCATCATCTTCAATCAAGTCTGGATACTTCATTATGCTCGTTCTATCCTTCACCATGCTTTTGACCTCTCAAATCGACCAAATAAGGCTAGCAATGACCCTTATAAGATTTCTCGCTGTGGGCCAGGAGCGAGATTTGACTTTTTGAACTCTTCATCAGGATAATTTTATGGAATATAACATTTAAGTATAAGTGACATTTCCTTCTATCCTCCTTCTTTCTTATACTTTAAGTTATACTCCATATATACTTTCAGGATGTTTGAGAGTGGTTTCAGACCTCCAGGAGTTATATTGCAAAATCTAGTTTTTGGAGGTTTTTCAGTTTCCAGACTTAGTCAAATTTCAGGATCAGGACTTTCCAGACTTAGCCAAATTTCCGGATCAGGACTTTCAGACTTAGCCAAATTTCAGGATCAGGACTTTCAGACTAAGCCAAATTTCAGGATCAGGACATCACTCAAGCAGGACTTGCTATCCAGTTGATCCCCTTGGCGACACTCAAAATGCAAAGGCTAACAGACAAAACCCTAAAAGACCTAAAAAGACAAACCCTAGAAAGCAAAAAGCAGGGGTCCCCATTTGCAATGGGGCGATGTGTGAAATGGTCACAACAGGTACCCATGTACAAATGCAAATGAAATCTCCTATAAAGTGGGGAAAGAGAGAAAAACCCAATGGGAAAAAAACCTCCCCCAAAAGAGAGATGATGAAAGCACACAATGCTCTCAATGATGAATGAGAAGTACAAAATATGTCCCCCCCATAAGAGAGAAGAAAAGACCATGAAGCCCCCCCTCAATGTTGAATCTCCTGCAAAGATGGTCCAATGATGATGACCAAAATACATCCCCATAAGGAAGAAAGAGAGCCAATGCTGCACCAATAATGTCAAAGTATATGACAAAACCAGGTACCAAGTCAATGACGATGAATCACTCGTTGCACAAAAATAAGGATCAAGCATGGAGACAACTTGCTGTGAGCATCATCTGGATACTTAGAAATAGCAGAAATATCGGTACAATCCAAGTCTCACAGGAGCCATGCACAAACGTGTACAATCTAAGTCTCAACTGGAGCCATGCACCAAGTCTCACAAGATATTCCTAATCTACGTGTACAAGAGGATTACATCAAATAGTCAACAATAACAAGATACAAAGAGGTGTGACACTTTATGATAGTGCGAGTACAACATTGCTCAAGCAAGAGCATACATCATGATAAGATATTCAAATGTGGAAACATGAAAATAATGCCACCAACAAAGAAGCCCTGTAGAATACTGCAGATGAAGATGCCTCCGAATGGAATTTCACCAAGAGATATAAATGAACAACTGACCCCCCATAAAAAGATCATGTTGGCACTTGCAAATAATGGCAAAGTGGACTTCTAATTTCAACTTTACAACTTCACAAAATGAGATATAAGAGACTTCAATAAATACTGCTAGTGATCTAAACTGAGATCCAAGCAAAATACAAGTACCAAATAGGCCAAAAAATGATCAAATACTGAAAGTACAATTTATACTCAAAATCACTGCAAATAAATGGCAGATTATGAAAGTAGACAAAAAATTATGTACTTTAAAAAATAAATGACACTTGAAAATGAGTCCATATGAGCCCAAACGAAGCCTCCAAAGTTGTAAAAATCGGGATTTCACGATTTCCAAAAAACCTGTATCCGAAAATCAGAAAACTCCTGCACAACTATACACCTCACGAAATTCTACCCCAAAACAAAAAAAATTGCTCGATAAAAGGAGTCGGATGAGTGAGATATCGCTATTTGAAAATTGATTGCAAAATTATAAATTCTGGAAAATTTCCACCGCGGCTTCAAACTTCAAATGCCTCTAGATTTGGCCTCCGAAGTCTGATTTGGATGAAACAAAAGGAAAAACTGAATTTCTTGGACCTCCTCAATCCAATGGTGACCTCAAATTTTGATCCATCAAGCTTCAATAATAACCTGCAATAGAAAGCTCCAAAATGCAAACCCCAAATAGCATCAAATTTCTCTCAATTGGCAAACCAATGACACTCTAATGGCTCGGATACCATGTGAGATATGGACCAGCTCTGATACCATGTGAGATTTTTCCAAGATCAAGAGGCAATGGAAAGCACAAATAAGAGAGAAAAAATATATGATAGGAATAAACTGTATTCTATCAAGATGCAAAATATGATCAACTGGATCATTACAAGATGTTCAATGATTGCCCGTACAAATAATGTAGATGAGCTTGCTTATATAGGCAAGGCTTGATGGATATGTGAGCACACAAACATGACATGTGGCTCAATAAGAAATAAGGGTAGGTAGGAAATAGGTGTGGGTAGGTAGGAGAAATAATATAATATTCCACATGAGGTGGAATGTAACAACAAGATCACACCATAAAAGGTGAAAATTCTCCTACACACACTATCCCAATGTTGCAGAAACACCCAAGTGTCTCATACCCAAACTACTATGAAATGCATGTACCTAAGTAAACTTAAGTAAAGTGTAATAATATCCATGATGAATAATTATTTATACCAACACTATCAAATGGCTAGCGCTATCAGATTTGAAGACAGACTCGAAGGAGGTGATGACTTCTCTGCATGGAAATTCAGAATTCAAATGATTCTAAAAGAAAATAAAGTCGAATCATTTGTAAAGACTGAAACTGAAGAACCTGAGACTGAACCTGACAAAGCAATTTGGAGAGAAGGAAATGATAAGGCTATCAAAATCATAGTTGATGGGGTAAGGAACGACATTATGCCCATTATAAGGAAACTTGAAATAGCCTTCAACATGTTCAAAGCACTTGAAGACGCTTTTGAGATATCTAATGCTAGTAGAACCTTGGCTCTAAAAATAGAAATAAATCACATAGCCATGATAAAAGGAAAATCAGTCAATGCCTACTTCATGCGAATATCTACCCTAAGGGATGAATTGGCAACCCTTGGATATGAGATCCAAAGCAAAGAATTAACCCTCATTGCTCTAGATGGGTTGCCTAGCATATGGGAAACATTCGTCCAAGGCATCAGTGCAAGGGATAAATTCCCAAAATTTGATAGGCTAAAGGCTGACTGTCTCCAAGAGGAATCAAGGCAAAATAAGAAAAGGATCAAACAAAAGAATATAGATGAAGATCTTCAAGTTCTTAATACGAACTCAAATAAGAAAGGCAAGCAGAAGCAATTCAGGAAGAGAAAAGGTCATCACGACAAGAACTCCTTCAAAAAGGACCTCTCTCAAATTCAGTGCTATAGATGTGACAAATTTGGGCACTATGTTGCCAAATGTCCAGAAAGAGCTAAACAGGCCACATTTGCCAAAACAGGAAAATCCAAAAGAGAAGAGGACTCCGAGAAGTATGTACTCTATTCAGCACTCACAAATCAAGCATCAAATAAAGTGAACTCCTAGGTGATCGACAAGGGATCATCCAGACACATCATAGGATTCAGAGAAGTACTAGACTCAATGAAAGAGGAAAATGATGAGGAAGTAACTATCAGAGTGACTCTACACACCCTGTCAAAGGAGTTGGAACCTGCACCATCAAACTAAAGTCGAGTGTATCATTACAACTTAGAGGAGTGCTATATGTTCCAGGCATCAAGAGAAATCTAGTCACAATATCAGCACTGGCGGACAATGGATACAAAGTAACCTTCATGGACAACAAAGTATTGGCTTGGCCAAAGAACTCATCCATCAAGAAAGCTAAAACAATTGGTCAAAGAGAAGGCTATTTGTATGAGCTATGTACAGAGCCCAACTTAGCCCTAATTCATGAGACCACAAATGCCAATGAAATCTGGCATAGAAGACTAGGCCACCTAAATTTTAGAGCTTTATCATCAATGGGAGACCTTGTCACAGGTCTACCTAAGTGAAAGCAATATCATTCAGGGTCATGCACAGGATGTACCCTAGGTAAAAATACTAAGGGTGCTTTTCAGAATAGTACTAGGAAAACAAGTAAAATTTTAGAGTTAGTTCATTCTGATGTATGTGGACCTATGTCCATGCCTTCATTGGGGGGATTTCTATATTATGTAATATTTGTTAATGACTACTCTAGGAAATCTTGGATCTACTTTCTGAAATTTAAAGAATCAGAAGAGATGCTTAATAGGTTTAAAGAATTCAAATCACTAGCAGAGAACTACTCAGGAAATAAAATTAAAACCCTAAGAAATGACAATGGGGGGGAATACACATCAGAAATATTTAAAGAGTTTTGTAAAAATTCAAGGATTAAGAGGGAGTTAACAATACCTTATAATCCCCAACAAAATGGGATAGCTGAAAGGAAAAAACAGGACAATAGTTGAAGCTGCCAAAGCTATGATTCTTGATCAGAATCTAAATATCAATCTTTGGGCAAAAGCAACTAGCACTACTGTATATATTCAAAACAGATATCCCCACTCTCATCTTGAAGATAAGACCCTTGAGGAAGTCTTTACTAAATCAAAACCTGATATTAGCCACCTTAGGATATTTGGATGCCCTGTCTATATTCATGTAGCTAAGGAGAAAAGATTAAAACTAGAGCCTTCTGGGAAAAGGGGAATCTTTGTAGGATATAGTGAAATCTCCAAGGCTTATAGGATCTATATACCTGGTCAAAGAATATTGAACTAAGCAGGGATGTGATCTTTGAAGAAGACTTAGCCTTCAAAAGAGCCCAAAGCTCTCTAGACCCTGAAGTCTATAACCCCACCCCTAGCATAGATAGAGATCCTACTCCTGAGCTTCAGAGGGAGAATCCTGAGGAAACTATAAGTGAAACTCAAAGTCCAGCTAGAGAAAACCTCAAAAAAAGACCACTATGGGCCACCAAAACTGTAGCAGAAGCTCAGAAGTTTGTTGCTCCTCTAGGAACCTTCAGGGAAAGCAAAAGGCCTAACAAATTCACTAGCTATGTTGCCCTTATGAATGATCTCTCTAAAGTCGAGCCAAACAATGTATCAAAGGCTCTTGAACATCAAGTATGGAAGGATGCCATGTCTGAAGAGTATCAGTACATTATGAAAAATGATGTTTGGGAGATTGTTCCTAGGCCAACTAAGAAATTTGTTGTTTCATCTAAATGGCTTTTTAAGATCAAACATGTTGCAGACGGTAGTATTGAAAAACACAAGGCAAGATTTGTAGCTAGAGGGTTCTCTCAAAGAGAAGGAATAGATTATGAAGAAACTTTTGCACCTGTTACCAGATATACATCAATAAGAGTTGTATTAGCCATTGCAGAAGCTAAGGGGTGGAAGGTACACCAGATGGATGTTAAGACAACATTTCTAAATGGTGAGATCTCAGAAGAAGTCTATCTAGAGCAACCTCAGGACTAGGCTTTTCTAAAAATGATATAGATCCTAATCTCTACTACAAAAAAAATAAAGGTGATATGCTAATGTTGATTTTATATGTTGACGACTTATTAATCACAAGAAATGATCGTCTTATAGATCAATGCAAGAAAGATCTATCCAAAGAATTTGATATGAAGGACTTAGGACTCCTTAATTACTTCCTAGGATTGGAAGTATGGCAGAATTCTGACAACATTATACTAAACCAAGGAAAGTATACCTTGGATATATTGAAGAGATTCAGAATGCTAAACTCTAGGCCCATGACCTCTCCTATGGAAACCAATTTACATAAACTTAAAGAAGCAGCAACAGAGTCACAACCCACTGACTCTACTCAATACAGACAGATGATTGGGTCCCTGACGTACCTGGTGAATACAAGGCCAGATATCTGTTATGCAGTTAATGCCTTAAGTCGTTTCATGTGTGAACCTAAGGAGATACACCTGGTTGTAGTAAAGCACATCATGAGATACCTACAAGATACTCTAAACCTTGGTCTCAAATATGAGAAAGTTGACATAAACCTACATGGATTTACAGATTCAGATTGGGCTGGAAGTGTAACTGACAGAAAAAGAACCTCAGGGTGTTGCTTCAGTTTGGGTTCAACCATGATATCCTGGATTAGCAGGAAGTAGTCCTCTATAGCACAAAGCTCCACCGAGGTAGAATACATTGTAGCTTCTGTGGTTGCTTGAGAGGCAATATGGCTTAGAAAGTAGCTTGTGGGGTTGTTTGGAGAACTTATGAAACCCACTATTATACACTGTGACAATCAGAACTGCATAAAACTTTCAGTTAACCCAATGTTCCATAACATAACCAAGCATATTGAGATCCCATACCACTATGTGCGAGATATGGTAGACAAAAATGTAATTCAATTAGAATATGTTTGTACAGGAGATCAAACGATAGATATTCTGACCAAACCTCTTTCCAGAGTGAAGGTTGATCACTTTAGAAAAGGTTTAGGTATGATAGAAAGGTGATTTGCTTTGTAATCTGTATTTACATATCAATAAGATGTTTAATGTGTAAACTTCTTTGTCATGATAGGACATTTTGGATTTTTATCCCCTGAGTTCATATCTAAGAGGTGACGATCTCTCAAGATAATGAACACTTGTATGGAGACATTATAAGGTGATGATCTTATAATGTCCAAACCAGTTATCATGTTGGATCTCTGGTGTATCATGGATGAGCCATGATTGTGTTGTGGTAAAACTTTTATATCAAATGTTAGTGCACCTACCACAACTTGGATAAAGATGAGAATTGAATATTTTCTCATATGATTATCCTTAAGTATTGCGTGCTTAGGCAATACTGATATCACGTGCTAAGGTGATATCCTATCATCACAAGATTGATGTGATGGACTTTTGTATCACGTGTTTAGGTGATACTTCATATCATGTGATTAGGTGATATGATTTCCTAGAAAGTTAGATTGTGTAAAGAATGCTAACTATCATTTAAATTGTGATGCTTGACACACTGCTCTCATTTATCTTACCTAGCTAAGAGGGAGTGTTAATGCATGGTAGCTACGGTAAGATAAATGATTGAATGAGAGATAAATGAAGTCTCTCATTCAATCATTTATCGATTATACTATTAAGAAAACTTCAAGCTATTTTATTTGATAATCATTCCTCATTTATATCAATATTGATAATCATATTATGGCATGGCACATTGGTGATAAACGATAGTTATCAGGTTAACCATCTATCCCGATCTATATCGGATGTGTTCCCAGCAAATGAAATAAGATTATCGAGTTCCTATTGGGTGGCATAGTATGCACCGTTTAATATATACAACCTTTAGTTAGTGATCAGTCTCGGTTAACATAGAAATCGATTACTATCGGTTAATATGCCATGCCAAACAACACCGTTAATACCGATTGGAATATATATTATGTTACGTGAACCCCGATTAATATCAGGCTGGTAAATAATTAAAACACCGGCTGTTAACATATGCAAAGGGGTGCGATCAAGTAGTGTCTTGATCAGTCATGTCCATAAGACATGACCGGTCAAGGCACTGCTTGATCCTCCCCTCTCATATATATATATATCATTTGGTATTTGTGAAGAGGATATTGAAATCGATAAATACTCCTCTTACTTGCCAAACAAAGAAGATAGTAATAATTATAATAGAGATAGATAATACATAGATATAACGAATAAAATTAGAATACATCTTACATATTGAATTGTAAATTGAACAACATTTATTGGATTTACATATCAATATTCACACTCCAAGAAAGGAACTCAAGTTCAAGACACGACAAGGATGGAGTTGAGATAGTAGTTCAAAGGTCAAGACACCCAAGAAGATGCAACATGGAAGAGACAACAAAAGTAAGCAAGGTTCAAGTTATAGAAAGGATCAAGATAATATTTCTCTACAAGGAAAGATTTTACATTGACCTTGGAAAGATCAACCTGAGGACTCTGCAACATACAATAAGGAGAAATTGATTACATAATGAATGAAAGATAAAGTCATCACAACGTCAAGGATAGTGAGCACAAACGATTCCACAACATGTAGTCAAGATCTACATTCCAAGGAATGACATCAACACCTCGAGATCAAGACATGATGAAGATGAAGGCAAGATAGCATTCAAGGCAAAGAATTCCCAAACATGAAAGTGAAATACAAGAGTGATCAAGGAAGAAGGTAGTTTCAAAAGAGTTAAGCAAAGTTAGAAACTTGATAAAGAGGATGCAATTTGGGAATATGAACCAAAACATCAAGCTTGGAAATGTTGAGTATCAAGAAATATTGATAAAGATTCAAAGACTTCTTTGTGATGAATGCTGGTGTTGTCTCAATTTTTGGATTTTCAAAAATTGACAACCCCTACAAATTTTTTGCTCAAATGTGTTGCTTTTGTCTCTAAGGCATGTTTTACGAGGTGCAAAACTCATATTTGTTAGTGTCTAATCACGCGTGGGTGATTTTGCCATTGTTGTCCAAGTTTTGGTTGGTTTTGGCCTTCATTTTCCTAGCTTTCTGTGAAATTTCGGGTTTCAGATTAGTCACTGCAAGTAGGAACTTTTTGCTGTCATTGCAAGTAAAGTCACTATAAGTGGTAGAAACTTTTGGATGACATTACAAGTAAATGCACTTGCTTGTAATCGGGCTTCTAAGACCCGATTACAAGTTAGTTTATTGTTTCAATTGTCAAGTTACTTGTCAAGTCGGGTCTCTAAAGCATCATTACAAGTTGTATTATAACACTTGCAATCGGATCTTTAAAACCCAACTGCAACTAAAGTCTCTTTGGTGGTGTGTTTTTGTCAAGACCCAATTGCAAGCAATTCTTACTTGCAATCGGATCTTAGAGACCCGACTGCAAGTAGAGTTTTATCATTGCATTCCAAGTTTGCAATCTCCATGCTCACTTGACCTGATTGCAAGTTACTACCAATAATGTAAAAAGGTTTACTTGAAATTGGGTCTTTAAGACCCGATTACAAGTGGAAGTGTAAAAGTTTTCCCTACATTGCACTCGCATTCAGTCCTCCAAAACCCGAAATTGGTCCAAAATGCACTAAAAATCGCTTGAAAAAGAGTCTCTAGGATCCAATTACAAGTGCAAACTTGTATTTTCCCATTACACATATGAAGTTGCATGTTCGTTCTCCACAATTGCAAGTCAATGCTCTTGTTTTTCCACACATGTAATGCAGTCCTTAAAACCCCAAATTCACTTGTGAGCCCATTTTTGAATCAATTTATCCCTTCCCTTGTCAGTCTTATTTGCACACACGATCTATCAAATCAGAAAATCAAGGCATGTGCATTGTTTTATAACAATTTTTATCTTGAATAAGGTGTTATGGGTTCTTCATCAATGAACAAAGGAAGAATAGATACAACAGTAATTCATGGGGCAGCCCAAGGGTCAATAATCCTCATGAAGTCATATGTAAATAGAAGTCATCCAGTGACAAAGTGAATCAAGCATGGAGAAAGAACACAATGAAGAGAAGAATTTGCCTCCTAAAGAAATGGTACTACCCCAAGCATGTGATAAGGTTGAAGTTCACTGGCCAAGGACACAAAGATTATCAAGGGTACAAGTTCTTGTTCCGGTTCAAGATGCCATTCCCAAACTTGAGTACTTCAATCACAGAGTGTTTTATAATAGCATAAAGATCAAACAGAGGATGACGTAAACAAAGTCATGTCTCTGGATACTTAGTTTCAATTATGCATTTGTAATTTCATTTTGACAAATTACATGTAATGTCAAAAATTGTAATTGTAGGAGATCATATCACTTGCATTGTTGTAAATTGTAATTGCATGTAAGCAAATTACAAGTTGAAAGACAATAGGACTGTAATTTGAATAAGTCATAGTTAGTTAGTTAGTTGTGGAATAAGTCTCAGTTAGTTAGACTTCTCCCACATTTTGCTCTCAACCCCTCTTCTATATATAGACGAGGGTGCTCTTTGTAATGATCATCTTTTGGCAATGCAACAAAATTCTACTAGTTTGTATGTGCACTCTAAGACTTTGAGCTTAGATGCAAATCAAATTGCTTTCAATAAAAGAGGCAAGTTGTGTTGAGACTTTGTGCCAATTCAAGTTGTTATGTGACGATATTTTCTGGAAATTATTGTGATTTTTGTTCTATTGTTCAAGAGGGATTTAAATTCAATCTTGCAGACTTTGAGTTGCTAATTGTATTTAGAGTTATAGGTTTGGTTTTCAGACTTGGTCTTGTAGACTTTGATCATCTTATCCCGTTTGGAGCTAGTGTAGAAAGCTCAAGTAAGGAGATAACTTGTAGACTTTGTACTGCTTTTATTTTTAAGACTTGTGCATGTAAGGTGAAGTACATCATACAAACAATATTTGAGCTGCTGTGTGTTGTACAGTATTATCATTTTGAGAAGGTTGATATGACAGTAGGAGTGCTAAAGACTTTGTGCTTTCATTTCTATTTTCCCGTCTTGAGAAAGTGATGGAAGTCTTTGTGCTTTCATGGAAACTTTGCTTCCCTTTATGTTCTAAAAATCCTACAAAAAGTTTCATTTCTGTATTTATTGTTGTTGCTGTAACTTCTTTTTTGAAATAAGAGAAAGAATATAGTCTGTTCTAAACCAAGAGAATAAGATGTCATCTCACCCAAATTAGATTAGTGTTAGTAGTAGTAGAGGGGGATCCTTCCCTAAATTAGGAGAGTTTTATACTCACACATTGTGGCTGAAACTACAATTTTGCACATCTTCCCAGGTACAAAATTTTCAATCAACAGATGGAACCTTACAAGAATACATGCTGAGGTGGCGCCCGTTCATCATCAACCAATTGAGCCATGCCACATCAACAACTAATCTCATTTCTCATTTGTCCGAATTCAAAGATGGACATGTGTCCAAAATGTTGTAATGATATCATTGGTCAATATTCAATGTAGGTGGTGTTAGTTATAATTAAACCTAATTAGGGTTTGTCTTGAATTATCTTGGCCATTGATTTGTAATCAGGAGCTCTATATAAGGCTCATTCTTCTCATTTGTAAAGGTTAATTGTTAATAGATAGTTGATAGTTAGTAGTTAGCAATAGAGTAGGAGGAGGAAGCCAAGAATTGTTGCCAAGACTTGTTGAAATCAATACATAACTTTCATTGAACCTATGGTGGATCTTTGTGTTGTGTTTCTACTTTGTCTGGTTTCTTGTTATTTCTCAAAGTTAGTTGAAGTTCATTGATTGTAATGGAGAAATGTGATAATATTTGATGGAATTTCGGTTCATACCATTTGGAATTTGTTGATTGCAAATTGTAGTGTATGGTTACTTTGAACTTGATTTAGCAATACTTCAATTGTGAACGTTTCATTTGATTGTGCCAATTTTGGGTATTTGATGAAAGTTTTGTGATGTCCCCTTCGTGTTGACATCAGTTCTTCAGTGAGGATTAGCCTATCGTCTTGACCCTCGTAGGCTAATGAGGATGGTTAGAGGGCCTCTTGAGGATTTGTATCATTTCCAGTGTTCAGAGTGCTTCATTTTGGTCTTCGTTTGGCATCATTTAGACATCGTTTGCTCTACTTACTATTTTTAGTAAGTCTTGGGATGTTAGAGATGGAACCCTGCTATTTTTAGTAAAGGGGGTGTGGTCATATGCAATTTCCTCATGTCAGCTCCTTGTTCAGACAACGTGGAAAAATGTTGAGTAATTAAGGAGATATTAATGTTTATTTGGTTATGAGCTTATATTATAAAGTTATAATATAAATTATATTATAACTTAAATGATTTAAGTTGAGGGTCTAGGCATCATAAAAGGGGGGGCCAAAATATTCATTAATTATGTGCACATTTCCCAAGGTGAAATATTAAATGCTTAAGTTAAAGGTATTATATCATTAAATGATTTAATGAGAGAAATCGACCTTCTTGTGGGAATTATATAAAGGGCTTTGGAAATCGAACCAAGGCATTGTTATTGTATTTGTTTTCATGAATTTCTCTCTGCAAGCGAAAGCCGAGGTTTTCAGCGTGCAAGCTGCCATTGGAGAATGGTTAATCTTCAGTGAGCAACCATTTGAGGAAGTGAAATATCTTCTGAATTTGGTTTGTAAGAGGGCTTCACATCAGAGGTACTAAGTGTGCTTAAATTGCAAAGGATTTCTTCAGGATAACATCGATTGAAGAAGGGAATACTGGATCATTAGCAGATCCAATAATAAAGAATTGGTTGTCATTTATAGCAGCTGCAGGCCATACAACTTCTTCACAGCCCAATCGTACCATCTAGGGTTGGGACGATTTTGGCCAAGGAGGCTGCCAAAAATCCCAATAAAAAATCATAGTGAGGCGCCCAGCAATGGAGAAGCCGACAACAACACACTTGAAGGCAAAGTCATCACTTTTGAGGAGGTTCGAATTAACTTAAGAGCTTCTTTTTGACAGAAACTTTCAGCAGTAGTAACATTTCTCAGCTTCCGGGTATGGTAGTAATGTGCAAATTACTTTGAAAAGGTTGAATAAATTTATAATTCTATTGTAAGCTAAGAGGCCTGGCAATTTTCATAGCATCATTGTACTTGGGATTGCATTAAATAAAGGGTTGTGATTTGGAATCATAAATTTGGCGTGATGTGCATTTATGTGCAGCATGTTAGTTGCATGCCAACTGTTCGTTATAATGTCACTTGGATGTAGGAGTCTATTTGTTCTTGCATAAGCCTTCTATTGCATTTCATGCTTGTAGTTTAATCAATTAGCTTGTCAATCCAAGGCATTTGCATCTTTTATGCTCAAAATTCACAAGCAAGCAAATTGAAAACAACAAACAGCAAGCTATTACTTGCACACCAAGTGTTTGACAATATTCCTTAAGGGTCAGAGCAGCAAATTTTGATCAGAATTAGCAAGGAATATTACATGTTTACAATATGAAAATCCTTCATTTCCTTTGGAGATTGCATTAGTTTTGTTTAGTTGTTTCCTCGTGGTGAAGCAAGGCTTGATTATGGAATCCATCTATCTAAACACTATTCATTATCTTTATTGTCCTTAGATTTAGCTTAGATTTCCTTAACCTTTCATCCTTTTGTCTTTTTATTTTCCAAGTTAGTTAAGTATTCCACGTTTCAGCAAATGTAAGTCCCTTTGTGCTACCAACAAATCACATCATATACAGTAAGTCTATCCAACATTAAGGTCGATTGTTCACATTGTAAACCTCGGAGTCACCTTGTTTGATCACAAAGCTTAGCATTTGGGGTTTCCTTGTTCAAGAGAGGATAGAAAACTTAGTATTTTATTTTGTGTTTGAGGTGTCATAAAAAGCACATCAACATAACCCTTTTTCATTTCAAAGGCCCATAAGACAGGGGTGTTGGCCCTTGCTTTTTTTCTCACTACTTTTGGGGTCAGTTCTTTGAATTAGGCTGGGCCTAAAGATCAATTGGTTCAGATTGCCCCTTCTTGTTAGTTTTGAAGTTGCATTATTAAGAGAAACCTTTTTAGGCCCACCTATGTAAGGAATTTCACTCCATATATGTAAGTAATTAACATTCAATTGTAGATGACACAACACTAGTTCCTAAATCACAGAACTTTGGTAATGTAATCAATAGACTTAATAAATATCACATTGCCTCAAGATCAAATATTTCTAATAGTAAATCTATTGTATTAAGTTGAAAGGATCTCCTTCTCAATGGTTTGACCAATGGGGTTGGGAATGGAGTGGATTGAATAAGCTTGTAATATATTTGGCGATCCCCTTTATTGTGGATCTCACCCTTAAAACATGGCAATGGATTTTCCAAAAAATGAAAAAAAGAATATGAAATAATAGGGGCACTTTATTTAATTACCTAGCAGAGTACAATTTTGTTAAAAGGTTCTCTCCTCTTCCAATATCTATTATCCTTCCACTTGGCTCTTTGGAAGTTAAGCTGATAAAAGTAAAAAAATAATCTATGGCTTTTTATGGTTAGGTGGGAAAAGTAACGCAAAGAGGCATGTTGATATTTGGAAATGGTGATGTTCATAAAAAGAGAGAGGAGTTGGGCCTAAAAGATCTAAATATTCAAGGTATTACCTTGGCAACTAAATGGATCCTTAAATCTTAAGAGCAATCTAAGCCTTGGATGGTTTTAATCTACAATAAGATCTCATTAGTTCCAAGAAATGACAAGAGTTAAATGTGTATCTGTTGCAAGGTGTGCGCCCTTGGTCTCCTTGTGCTGTGCAACGTAGCACTCGGGTTTGTGACATGGCTTAACCGCCTCTTGTTGATTCTATAAGTCTAGTGGTTGTATCAGGCATTAACAGGTCGATCTTTTGGTGCAACGGAAACCACACTTGTAACAAGTGGTATTAGATCTTGGTCACAGGTTCAAACCCCTCGCCTACACTAGGGGGGATTGTTGCAAGGTGTGCGCCCTTGGTCTCCTTGTGTTGTGCAGTGCCGCGCTCGGGTTTGTGACATGGCTTAACCGCGTCTTGTGGATTCTATAAGTCTAGTGCTTGTATCAGGCATTAATAGGTCAATCTTTTGGTGCAACGACAAGCACACTTGTAATAGTATCCTCCTGATATTCTTTCTGGAAAGTTTGTTAAACCATCTAAGTCTCCAATGTTTTGGAGCATATAGAGTATTATTAAAATATTCGATTGTGTTATAATGTATTAAACAATGGAGATGAAGTCTCCTTAAATAGACAAATACAAGACGATGTTTCTAAATGAAACAATTGTAAACTGAAACCAAAAATAGAAAATACCTAAAGACGACTAAGATGACCATTAAAGAAACATTACAATATTCTAATACCCTCCCTTAATGCTTATCGTTCTAACCAAAGAAGCAAAAGTCGGCATTGAGTCGTGATTAATCGTGAATCGTCAGAAATGCTGATTTTTTCCCCAAAGACGGGCCAAAAAATCGTTGACTATTAGTCAACGACTTTGGCCGATTAATTGCGGGTAGAACTCTACAAAATCGTTTTAAAAAATTGTGAAATATCTACTTGGCTGAAAAATGACAAACCCTAAAAATCACCTGCGAAAATAGACCGATTTTGGGTATAGTTTGCATGGAATTAGTTAGGGTTCGAAATTTTTGTCCTTAAATTTTTTGCTAGACGTGTTGACCTCTGCAAAACCTTAATGACTTTCTGTATCGCTGAAAATTGAAATCTTAAATATTTTTGTTTGCATTCTGAATAAGAGCCTCACCTTGTCTCGCTGCTTCACCTGGGAATTATAAATAAAAAATCGAACATAACATTTTTGCAACTGATAAAGCTCGAGAAATACGAGAATAAGCTTTCCGTGGTTTCCTTATTTTTGAAAACTTTATATTATCGAGAACTTTAAATTAAAATCTGAACTCAAATTAAAAACTATGACATCTAATTTGGGGGATTATAAACTTTATATTTTTATAAAAATAATTATAAGCGACAATCCTTACATTCATTTATATTATTATTTACTATATGTTTAATATATAATTAAAAATAATTTAATAATTGACATTATAAAATAATTTAATAATTAAAATTATTATATATTATATTAGTGTGTCATTTATTAAACTATATAAAATAATTATATAATTTAATAAAATTGTAAATTATAAATTAAAAATTTGTATCTTTATAGACCATTAATAAATGTAATATTATAAATTAAAAATAAATATTATTAATATATATAAAATAATGTAAATTAAAATTATTATATATTATATTAGTGTGTCATTTATTAAAATTAAACTATATAAAATAATTATATAATTTAATAAAATTGTAAATTACAAATATAAATAATTTTAAAATTAAAAATTAAAAATTCCTATCTTTATAGACCATTAATAAATGTAAATATAATAATATTTATTTTTAATTTATGATGTATATTATTTAATTTTTAATATATAATTAATATATATAGAATAATTTGTAAATCAAAATTATTATATATTATATTAGTGTGTCATTTATTAAACTATATAAAATAATTATATAATTTAATAAAATTGTAAATTACAAATATAAATAATTAAAAAAATTATAAATTAAAAATTTGTATCTTTATAGATCATTAATAAATGTAAATATAATAATATTTATTTTTAAGTTATAATGTATATTATTTCATTTTTAATATATATTTAATTTTAAAAATATATTTATTTTTTAATATGTTTTTTGTATAGATGTACCGAACGTACCGAGTTCCTCCAAAAAAATTTGACATATCGATGTATTGTGCCCACTTACCCCGATTTTGATTCCAATTAGGCAACCTACCTACATCTTTGTGCTATGGAAATGCCCTTAAATTTAAAAAGAAAGTATTTTGTCTCTTTTTCTATAATTTTTACCTTTTTTTAATCCAATTTTTTGCCGATTTTTTCCCGATTAATTCCTGCTTTTTTCAAAAAATCTTATACTTTTGTTTTGCCAATTAATTCCCCAAACAATTAATGCTTCTTTGGTTCTAACTACCGAGAAAAAAATAGAGGAGGCTGCCCCTTCTTAGAACGCTCTGCGACAAGAACCTGCCACTGACCTTCCCAAAATCTGCAGAACTTCTGGATATCTCCACAAATCATCACAAACCAATAATTTTTTAAGGGACAAAATTATAAACCCGGCTGAATAATTTATTTTTTGGAGAAAAATTATAAAACCTGGAAAAATGACTGGCCGTCGAAAATAAAATGAGGATTTTTGAAAACCCTACTCGGCTGGCAAAACTCTTTGATGCTTGAAAATTTGTCAGCAACCAAAAATGCGAAAACAGAGAAAATTGCGAAAATTGATGGCACCCAGAGTCGCGACCACAGAGTGCAGAAGAAAAATAAAAAAAATCCGTTTCGGAAAAAAGCATAGATTTGCAGCCTTAAATTCACACGAAAAACACCAAAATGCGCCGTCGAGGACGCCATCCGACGAGTTGGAAATTCGCGAGCATGCAGAGAACAAATGTCGCAGGAAAATAAATTGCGCGGTCACTAAAAAACGGCCACGAAAACGTTGTAGAAAGATGTGGGCACAAAGCTTCAAACCCATCGCACAACAATGGAATAAAAACGTGCTACCTGCGAAAACCCTATCGCGAAAAAATCGCCACCTGATCTGTGTGAGGAAAAACGACGATGCCTAATAGATAAGAATGATGACGCCACATAGAGAAACCGACAAGATTCAAAGAAAAAAAAACAGCACAATTCAGTCGCGGAAAACCCTTGAAAATCAACCACGAAAAATTGCAGACCTAGAAGACAGGTCAAAACCCTTCATGGGTTTCAACACAAAAACCTTCCCAAAAACCAGGGCCCTCCCATGAGGGAGACGAGCTCAAACCCGCTCTGATACCATATTATTAAAATATTCGATTGTGTTATAATGTATTAAACAATGGAGACAAAGTCTCCTTAAATAGACAAATACAAGACGATGTTTCTAAATGAAACAATCGTAAATTGAAACCAGAAATAGAAAGTACGTAAAGACGGCTAAGATGACCATTAAAGAGGGCTTGGACATCAATGACAATTAAATTTTTGGGCATGATACTTTTAGAAGGGAGTATTACCAATTTTAGGTCTATTTTGTGGAGCTTAGCTTGGAAGAACGTACCTCTCTTTCTACTACAAGGTTGTGCTAAACTATGGACAACATAAGGTATAAAAGAATTCAAATATATGTGCCATGTCCACATTTGGTGCTTAGCCAATTCATGCACATTTAGCCAATTCCCAAGTCTTTCAGAGGCTAACTGGTTAGTTGGGGACAACTTTAATGTTCTTGGAGAAGGTTTTGACAGTCTTGTAGAACAATTCTTATTGGGTTTGAGTTCAATTGGTTTGATGGAGCCCCTTGATGCTCTCAAAATCGACTCTCACCTTTGCTCCCCATACTACTTGGAGGAACAGTCACTTGGTTGCGAAATTATATCATTTGGGTGCTTTTTGCAACTTTGCTATATTATTGAGTTATTTAATTAATATTTCACTTTGTTGTGCAATGTTGAAAATATTAAAAGGGACAACTAAGTGTAATAGCATTTCCAATGGAAGCATTGGGAAAGGGACTTTATTCATGGCAAAAACATTATTATTCCTCAAAAGGTGAAAAGTGCTCCATAAAGTTAGTTATTGTTTTATAAAAGGAGTTTTGGAGCAAATAAGAAAAAAACTAATATTTTATTGCTTCAAATAGTTATAAAAGGAGGTTGAGGGACCATTGTTCAGGTTGTTGATGAATACAATTTTGGGAGAACTCGCGTTCTTTTAAAAAACCATCGAGAATGACACCCTATTTGTGTGTTGGTTTTGGTGGTGAAAGATCCTTCCTAGTTGGACTATGGTGGACTATAGTGCGATGTTCCCATCTCAACTTGGCTCGGCTTCAGGTCGACATTTGCAAAGGGAATTACGAAGGCGATTGGGAGGGATTGTGGAGATGTTGACTCATTTAGCCGAATTTCACCTTTCTGACTTCGACCTTACATTATTCATTGTGCTTCCCAACCATATAAGATGTGAATTTTGGGGTATTTTGGTATTTGGCAAGTGTGAGGTGAGAATGAAACAAATGAATTTCACTTGTCTTGAAAATGTCGGGTTTGAGGCTCACATAGCGTGTGACACTCACTAAACCTAAGCTCTAATAGACTTCGTCTTTGATAGGCATTTTGAACACAAAACCCATTACTCCTCTCTCTCTCTTTGACAGAAAGGCAATAAAAAAACAACAGGGTCCCTTGAAGCAGGGCGGGGTGTGGATAACGCACAACAAATGGCGACTCGGCTGGGAAATGTTCCTGAACATTTCAAGGATGACTATCCGGATCAAACCCCAGAATCTCTGGCATATACCCCACAAAACGACCCAAATGACAAAAGACAGATTCAAAGTAAAAATGAGGTTGCAAACAGAATTAGGTCACCAACCTTGAAAATCAAGTTTGTGCAGTGAAGTTCATTCCAACTTGAAGAAAGTTGAAACATCATTGTTCAATCAAGGCAAGTTATGTAGAGCGACTCTAACTTCAAAAGCAACCTGGATATTGCCTCGCTGCCAGCAAGCGTCTATAGCCCCGACGAGGTTATCGCCTGTACGTTCATAGAGATTGCTCTATTTTTGGTAGATTTTCTTTTTGAATACCGGCAGAGGTGTCTGCATTCCCAAAGCCAAGCAACTTGATATTTCTTTGCTTTTCAATTTCTTTTCTTTTGATTTTTCCTTTAATTTTCACTTTCTCACTTTGGCTGGTAACCAATGAAGCCTACGTGGGACTGAGCGTTACAGTGGTCGCTAAAGCAGAGCCTCAGAATTTTCACTTGCAATGACTTCCCTTCGATAAAACAACAAACCTAAGCAATTTAAGCATTTAAACGTGCAATGATCGCAATGTTGGTGACAAGATGTAGTAAGCAACTAAATTTTTAAAACGACTAAGCCTTAAACCAAATAAGCTGACTACGGGGGCAACCGTTGATTAGGCACTCTACCAAACTCGACATCCAAGAAATGAGCTGGAAAAACTTCTCGACTTTGCACACCAATGCTAGGGAAAGCAAACAAACCCTTACAAAAACTGAAAGGGAGACATCCCCTTCCAAAAAGACACCTACACTACGAAAAGCAAACTAAACTAAAATAGAATACAAGAAATCTAAGCTAAGAACAAAAAATAAACTAATCTAAAACAAAAAGAAAACCTAAACTAATTATGTTCAAGTAGAAACCGATTGTACAAAATGCGGACTATATCCATGCGTTCTCGACCCAGGGTGATTTATCAGTACATGCAATAGTAACAAGGCTGTGGGAATAGTTGTTAGTTTGGCTAGTTTGTCTTTATATTTTGAAAAGAAAATTTTCAGTTGGCCACTCTCAAGTTTATACAGGACATCAGGTAATATTAACAACTAAGGGAGTTCATTAGGTCCGTGGTTAATCCATATGCAGGTTGCTTTCTTGAAATATTCAAACTTAAACTGAACATATTCTAAATTAACAATAGGAGGGAAAGAAACAACCTGGTGTGCTTCTGAGTCATGCGAGGTGAAAGATCCAATAGCCTCAGGAGGTCGCAACTGGTGGTGCAGCATCCCACTTGCGTCTGGCTCGTGTAAATCAGCTTCGAACTCCACAGGTTGCATAGGCTGAAAATCAATTTGGAAGTCGAACTCAGGAAAGTGGATATCACCATCCACCGGTGCATCATCGGGTTGCACAAACCATGCAGCTTTATGCATGCCTATCAACATATCCTCAAATAGTAGGGACTCTTTGATTGATTGGTGTCAAAAACATCCTCGACAGACTCTTGGACTATATCCTGCATTGGTGAGGCTGCTACAAATTGCTCTTCAGCTTGTGGCTGACCTACAGGGTGCACTTGATTGTCTTCTTCAGCCCTGGCTTCATCAAGTGTAGGGACAACACAATCATCCTCTATCACATCTTCCTTTGGCACAAGGGCAAAAAAATCATTTGTTGCCACAGTGTGATTGATTGGTTCACCTTGCTCAACACTTGGCAACTCTATCTTAACATCATCGAATAGTGTGGTGCTGCATTGATTTTGTGATCTTCTGTACTCATCTGCACCAAGGTAGGCACTCCACACTTTGCTGGTGATGGCTCCTCTGATTCTTTCGACAGTCTGTACTAGGCTTTGACTTGGTTGACTGCCTCCATGCATAATGAGCAGGCGAATTCTGAGTGTGGGGTGCGGTGAATTCTGCACCACCAAGGTGACAACATGCTCCCTAGGCATAATTCTTCATCGAGACCAAACTGGTTCTCAATCAAATTCTTAAATCGTGTAAACTCATCAATGCTTGACAGAGGATTGGGGATATCCAGCTGTTTGAACTCCTCTGGTTTGGGGATATCCCAAAAGAATATCTGCCCCCGTAATGCTAACTCAACTCTTGACAGAAATGTCAAGCAATTCGACTCCTCGTGCTCTGCCGTGCCATGAATTCTACAGTGACTTGCTGATGTGAACTCAAATAGCTGCCTGGGATATAGCTGAGCCTTTGCTGGATTTGGGAAATGTTGGATTGAGGACAGTCTTCATGTAGTGGCTGACCCAACATTTTGACTCAGATTTTTTTTGGTATTTTGCAGATTTTCTGATTTTTTTGGTTTAACAAGAATCTAGCATATCCCAAATGACATTTTAAAGGTCTAATAGACGAACTTGTTGCGGGGACCCTGATTGTGGGGGGGGGGCTCCTTCTAGCGCCAATTCTGTTAACGTGGCAAAAATCGTATCGCTACAACTCTATCCAACCAATGCAGAATAGAATTTACTTGCTAAGTATCCTATCCTCTCTTGAAATAAGGAAATCCCTAATGTTGTTTAGTTGATCAAAGGGGACTACCTCAAGGTTCCAAATGTCAGGTCATGACTACGAGATAGCTCAACGGTTGATGTGTTTTGTTGGGAGCACAAGGGGCCTTACGTTTTGCAACAAGTTGGTCTATTGCGATTCTCAGACTACGAAATAAAAGCAAAAGAGAAGGGACAGGAGACCTATAATTAACTAGACTGGTGTGTGGGTAGACAGATTCGACATAACCAATCCCTGCATGGCCAAAATAACTCACAAACTCACAAGAACGGTGCAATCTTCAAGGGGACTTAGAAGATTTTCAAACTGTAGGTGCATGGCTAAGCACCCAATTTTGGCGCAGCTCAAACGAACACCTGCAATTGAACTAAACACAATTTCAAAGGCTCAAACTAACCATACACAGGGATACACAATTAGTATATCCCCAATGGTATGAACCCGAATCCATCAAATACCAGAACACCAAAAGGATCTATCTAAACCTGCTGAAGGAAACCATGAAAACAAAATAAAACCAAGATGATAAACACCATACAAGTGACTAAAGGGACTTACAAGTGAAGATAAGCAATTGCATGAGCTAATAGGAACTTCATTGCTCCTGAAAACTTCTTGTTCACATGCAAACAAGTATGGAAACTACTTGGAGCTACAAGTGAAGATGGTCAATTGTATGGTCTAATAAGAGGTAAGGACTGAGCTTAGGACTTCTGCAAATTAAAGACCAAAAGTTATCTTTCAAAGATGTGAAGATACTGCTAACTGATGAGTTCAGATATCATAACACTGAAAGGGGTGTCATACAATAGTTGAAATAAATCCATAGTGAACCTAGGGAATGAGTGGATGCCTTTGACAGGAGGTTCACAGAGGCAGTTAATCAAACAAAATTCAAACTTGATGACAAACAAAAGGAAGATTGGTTTATTGAATGGTTGCAATGAGTTAGGTTGAGTCTATATGCCAAAATCAATACAAGAAAGTGGTTGGGGATTGTGCAACTGAAATCCATATGGAAAAGATTAAGAGAAGTTATTTAGGAGCTTCAAATTCAGCTACTAAGGCAAAGATGGATATGATGGAGAAATGGAATTTATGAAGCTTGTAAAGCAAGATTAGAGATATGGTACTTTAAGTGGAAGGGCATTTCAAGAACAAATGTCCAAGGTTGAGGTACAGGAACTCGTTAAGGAGATTCAACATAAGGCTCAAATGATTATTATGAGACCTTTCATGTTTGGGAACATCCAATTATGAATTGCCCACATTTAAGAGGTAAACAAGAAAATTTCAAGCAGTGTTTGCAGTTCATAGAAGTACTATGCACTACACTAAATTGTATACATTTTGAGGAGATTAGGGAGGACAATCAGAGATATGATTTTGCAATTCAAGTCGAGTCCACAAAATTATCTTAGGGGCAATGTAGAAGTGCATGTAGGAGATTTTTGAGGTCACTGACTTAAATATATAGAAAGCTATTAATCAGATTTGATTGGGAAAAAGTGGATGTGTAAGATAGCAGGATACGTCGATACCATAGACTCATAGAGAACCAATTTGAGTCATAACATCCCAATGGGAAAAGACCAAGAGAAAGATTACACAGTCCCAAGGGAGCCAGCCTCCCTAAGGGAATATTTTCAGAGGAATGTAAGACATGATGCATAAGTGAGAAAAATAACAAACAAAAGAGAAGGGGCAAGAAAGATTGCTCCAAATATCAACACTACAAGAAAGATCTAAAGTGGATTCTCCACCAAAGCTGAGGACACCCACTCATTCAGACATTGAAAATATTCATAGTATAGGGATATTTGGCAATGGCTAAAAAAACCACAGTGTGATGACCATATCCCATGGGCTTGCAATTCATTGATGAATGGGAATGTTAATACTTTGATGGCTGGATGGATGACACGAGAACATGAGCTGATACCATTGTGAATGGAATTTACAAAGAAAAGTAAATTTCTTCAAATATAACTTGAAAAAGGAACGAATAAGTTCTTACACAAGATCATAAAATTGTGCAACATGAAGTTATGAGGATGAGTATATTGACTTATTCTATTAAAGTTGAAGTTTCATGTTGGTGGTCGGTGCAATAGAGAAGAGTTAGAGGATTGGTGAGAGGTATGAATGGCACTTCAAAGTAGATTTAGACACCATCATGAAGATTCTTCCCAAATACTTTAAAAGAATTACTACTGAAATGGTACACTACACAGTAGAGGAGACAAGTATATGGGGGTACATGCAATATGGGTTCATTTCAACTTTCAGATTTGAGTATCCCATCCCATTGGTTGATAGAGCATTGAAGAAAATACAGATATTTTTATGTGCAAAGACAACAAATAGAAAGAACAACACCAAGAAAGTTGTGAAAAGGTAAGGCTAAAGCAAGAGGAATTGGATGACCAAAAGACACTTAATCTCAATTGAATGAGAAATTTGAAGGTAGGAGATTCATACACTATACCTTGTCACAAAAGTGAAAAACAGAAAGAGAAATTAACATTTGAGTGCGGGGATTCTGAAGTAGTGATGGAGGAAGGCTGTTAAGAAGATGTGGGTGAAGATCCTAGCATGGGTGTAGAGGAACATGCAATGATGAATATGAATGGCTTGTGAGGAAGAAGACATGCCTGAAAGTTCTGCATAGGCAGATAAGATTGGAAAACAAACATATTGCCCAATATGTGTGGAGTAAATGCAAAATCCAATTAGAAAGCTTGAAAGAAAGGTCTAATAGGGAAAATAGAACAAGATAGGTTGTGAAACTGTGATGTCCCCATCCTTGACTTAATGACAGGACAGCCATAAAGTACATATGTGGTCAAGGGTTGGCAGACCTTGAGTACCTCAAGATAGTTAGTAAATAGAAATTGACAAATTATACATATCATTTAGAAGTTCAAGTAGGTAGTATTTCATATTCTATCAATTAAGTCAATAGCATCGAGATCTTATCAAGGAAAAATCATGAAGTCTTATCAATAAGACGATTTTTCTATCTAGCATCAAGTGAGCACATAAGAGGATACAGTATTGAGGCTATTTAAGACTAAGAGATGATCAATGGATTGCAGAAATGTATTGTAGCAGAAATTTAGGATTACATTAAGCAAGGAGAACTCTTACATTAACGAGGAGTGATTATGTTGTATTGACCCTATAGTCTCCAAGGAAGTACGAAGGTAATCAGCAAAACATATTGATATCATCATGTTTACAGTGATGATCCCACTGTGCCGAGAGATAGTGACATGAGAAGCGGACTATATGTTGAGTGATTAATCACTCTAATATCAGTTATTCATGTTGAAGAAGACTTAGTTTCAAATCGTCTAAATAAATATCAACCATTGCCAAAGAGATGATTGTAATCAATGACTGACTAATCAATTGATTAGTTACAAAGAATGGTTAATCATTAGTTAAGACTTAGGTGGTGATTAGTTAGAGGAAGAAAGTGTGATCTCTAGAAGATTAATTATTCATTAACAAAAGGTGTGATGAAGAGTCTCTCACTTAGGCTGTGATGAAGAGATACCTCTTATCATTTCTTAAAGCTGGATATCATTGGATTTTGTCTTCATTTTCTATTTACATCCAGTATTGGATCTGCTTGATTGCGCATAGCCTTTTGGCATCAAAACCGGTTGCATATATTCAAAGTGACATTCAGAAACAGCACCAACATTAGCATACTTTCCAAAGGTTAAATCAGAAACAGCAATCATTCCTTTTATTGCACTATAAGTGATAGGAGAAAGACTATCAGCACATTATTATTGCTATATCAGAAACGGCTTGAAGCAGTTGAGAGATAACTCGTAGCATTATGTACATTGACATATCAGGAAGAGTGGAGTAAATCCCACAATTGCAGATCAGCATATAACAGATCTCAATCTTTGCATAATTCCCTCAATCCATATCAGAGATGGCAAGATTTCTCTATTGCAGATTTGAATATCAAAGTTGTTCATTTCATCCCATTACTCTTGTATTACATATTGCATATTTGATATATTATATGTTTCAGAATTAATATATATGTATAGCAGATTATAAATTGTTATCAGCCTTGTAAGATTCATAAGGACGTAGAGTTTGTCAGTCTCTTGAAATTGATTTTTGAGTTAATTGTCCCAAATTCTTAAGAACTAACATAAGGGGACATTACAGAAACCAACATTTCAAAATAGACATAGATGAGAGACAAATCAAAGATACAATATAAGATGAGGAAGAAAACATGTATAGATTACCACTCAAAACAAGGCAAGGCAACATTCTGTACAGAAACATGGTCCCAAACATGGTTAATATTTAAAATTAAATATTCTCATAAAAACACACATAAAATGGTCAGACAATACATGCAATAAGGTTTCATTCAACTTTTACATTTGAGAATCCCAACGCATTGGTTGATATAGCTTTGAAGAAAATTAATAAATTTTTATTTGCAGAGGAAAAGTAGATATAGGAAGCAGAAATGCAAGACAAATTGTGAAGAGATAAGGCTAAGGGAGAGGGAGGGGATAATATGGCAGATACTTAAGCTCAATTGGAGTAGAAATTTGGAAATAGGGATTAATGATCTAATGTTGCCACAAAAGTGAAAATCAGACAGGATGAAGAAAATGAAGAACATCCAAGCTGCAGAGATTTTGAAGTACTGTTGGAGGAAGGCTGTGAAGAAAATGTAGGCAATGATCCTAACATGGGTGTAGAGGAAGATGTAATGATGAATATGAATGGATTTTTTGAAGAGAAAGAAGAAATTCCCAGAGGTTTTGCACAGGCAGAACAAGATGCAATTGAAAAGAAAAAGCTACCAATATGTAAAGAAACTATCCAAAATCCATGCAAAAAAGTTGAAAGGAAAGATTACAAAGAAAAAACAGGGCACTATAGGTTGTGAAACCAACCATTTAGTATGGATATAGATGAGAGGGCAATCAAAGATACAGTACAATTTGAGAAAGAAAAAAGTGTATAGATTGCCACTCAAAACAATGCAATTCAATATACTTGTGCGAATCGCACACCCATCCCCGTCTTGGACAGGGACCCCTCGGTTTGTGCGTTTCTGTCTTTGCGGAAGAGGAAGGGGATATGAAGGGTCAAGTTGGTGAGTGATGGAGTCTGGAATGTCATCTTGATCTCCAAATGCCCTGAAATTTGGCTAAGTCTGGAATGTCCTGATCCTGAAATTTGGCTAAGTCTAGAATGTCCTGATCCTGAAATTTGACTGTCTGGAAAACTGAGGAATCCTCCAAAACTAGAATTTGCAATATAACTCCTGGAGGTCCGAAACCACTCTCAAACATCCTGAAAGTATATATGGAATATAACTTAAAGTATAAGAAAGAAGAAAGATCCTTAAATGTTATATTCCATAAAATGATCCTTCGGCGAGATCTTGACAAACTCGCCCAAGTGCCCAAGCTCGCACTTCTTGAGGAAAAAGCTTAAAATGCCCAATTTCGGACCCTGGGGCGAAAACTGAAAAACGTGAAATGTTGCAAAAAGACCCTTTAGGTCCGAATTTCACTTAAAAATGCCCAATTTCGGACCCAGAAGCCTAAACTGGGAAATGTTTAAAAGTTGCAAAAAGGTGCTTTAGGTCCGAATTCCACTTAAGTCCTCCAATTTTGGACCCTGGGGCAAAAACTGGAAAATGTTTAAAAGTTGCCAAAAGCCCCCAGAGGTCCGAATTTCACTCAAGTCCCCAATTTCGGACCCTGGGGCCGAAATTCAAAGTTGTGTAAATTTGCAAAAGGTGGGTTTAGGTCCAAAAATGCCTCCAGTTCGCCAAAAGTTCAAAAACTCCGAAATTTACCTTGAGTTTGCGAAAAGGTGGCTAAGGTCTAAAGTTTTTAAATGAATTTGCAAAACATGTTTAATGGTCCGAAGTCTTCTTAAGTTGCAGAGCATGCGCTAGGGTCCGAAAACTTTTCTAATTTGCAAAAAAAGTGAAAAGCTACGAAAATCCAAAGGCGTTAAAAATTCCGAAAACACTTTAAGTTCACAAAAATGTTGAAAAGTCCGAAAATGCCTTGATTTACCAAAAGCGTGGAGAGGTCCAAATTTATCTTTAAAATAGCGATATTGCCCAGAGGGCCAAATTTCGGACCCTAAGGGCAAAATAAAAACTTGTTGAAATTGGCAAAAAATAGGAAACATCCGAAGTTCACAATTTCCTTATAGTGCTGGAAATCGCTAAAAAGGGAGTATTGCGGGAGAGTTAAGTTAAAGAGTTTAAAATTTGCAAAATCGCCAAAACCCCAAGAAATTCGCCATAAACCCATTCAGAACGCCCAAGACTCCAAAGGTAAAATCACGCAGAAGTAAATTTTCCAAACACTATAAAGACCAAGGATTAGATTTCACATTCGAAGAGAAAGGAGAAGCATTTTCAAGATACATCTCACAAAGAGCATCTTAAGCCAGACGTCGTAATTAAATTTAATGTTTGTTAAATTAAATTATTTAATTTTTCAAATTGATTTAATGAAATGAAATTGGTTGATTGATCGCAGGACGTCATTGGAGAACCAGGAGACAGACCTGAAACGCAAATCGAAGAAGGATCGCAATCAAGGCTAGGCGCTGAAGACTGGAAAAGAAAAGATGCAAGAGCACGAGAGCAACCAAACATTGGGAACCGTGCTGCTGAACAAAGATGAAGTCCACCACCGGGACCAAAGACCAAAGAACACTCTGAATGCTGCAAGTTTATGCCTTCTCGAGAAAAAGCACATAGCTGGATTTAAGTCCAGAAATTCAGTTTTAAAACTGAAACTGCTTTATTGTAAACTGCCTATGGGTCCCGCACCAGATATTTTTGTGGATAAGTATTCCCAACTACCAAGAAGATTGGATAGACCTGAATTAAAGCCAAATAGTGGTAGGTAGTTGAGATAGTTGCTGGTTGGATAACTGAGAATTAATTCGGCATGGGTTAAAGCTGCTAGCTTCTGGAAGGCAGATCAGGACCCTTGGATGTAGTCCATCCTAGCCTTCGATTCAAAATTGTAATATCTATAAAAGGTAGAGGCCTTTCTTTTGTAAAGGGTTAGATGGTTAGGTAGTTAGAGATTGTTAGATAGTTAGATTTAAGAGTTAGAATAGGTTAGATCTTAGCAGTCGCATAGAGATGCTGCAGAAATTGTTGTAATAGGCAGCTGAAATCAATATATAAACATTGATTTGGTGTTTATTGTCTTGTTTTCATCCTGTTTGCATGGTTTCTCTCAGCATTTTAGATAGATCTTTCTATTTTGGGTGTGCAGGTATTTGATAGATTTAGGCTCATACCATTGAGGATATACTGATTGTGTATCCTTTTGTATGGTTAACCTGAGCCTTTAGTTGTGCTTAGTTCAATTGCAGGTGTCCATCTGAGCTGTGCCAGAATTGGGTGCTTAGCCGTGCGTCTCCAGTCTGAAAATCTTCCAAGTCCCTTTGAAGATTGCACCGTTCTGTTGATGTGTATTTTGTACACAACCAAACACAGAATAAAATATCCAAAGGTATCTTACCCTCTCTTGAATAAAGTCTCCGAATGCTGAAGATGTCGGGAAAAGGATCAATCGGGATGACTTCAAGGTTCTTTGTTGTAGGACCTCTACATGTGGATAAGCACCAGTGGTCGTTGTATATGCTGTTTCTTCAAGGGGCCTTACGTAGTTTCAGAGAAAGCTTGTCCGTGTTACTCTCTTTTCGATTGCAGGAACAGGATTTTCCTAACACTAACAAATTTTCAAAAAAATGTCAAAAGGATAAGGGTTTCAAGGAAGGAATGCTAATTTAATCCTAAGAATGACTCAATGAAGGCTAGACTTGGTAAGATTCTACCAATTTCAGTATTACTAAGAAATTACAACTCTACTGGAATTGATGCGATCTTCTAAGGTGATTCAGTAACTTTCAAATCATCAAGGACATAGATACTATCATAGGGATACATATCAATACTTCCAAAAATGATTGAATTTTTAAGCAATCTCAATATTTTCAGTTGACCACACAAGGCGTCCTTACACTCAGTAAGAAGCTAGTGGTTTGGAACGTGAATCTCACCAAAGATCAAGCACAACACTTAGTCCTTCAAACTTAAACTTAAATACTACTTCAACTGAGAGTGATTCAAGAAAATAAACAATCATGAAGATAGCCACAAGTATTGCAATAAAACACCATAACTTCAATATTTTATTGATCTCAAAGCCAAATGGACAACAATTGTTCAAAATTCTTTCTTCACTACTCAAGCTTGCTACACAATTACTTCTTTCTCTCTAAGCTCTCTCTCCTTTTTTCTAACTTCTAACTATAAAAATGAAAATGAGTGAGGGTATATATAGCATCCTCAAATACAATGAATGGCCCAGATCGAAAGAAGATCAATGGCTGAGATTTTGACACCTAAACCCTAATTAGGGTTTGTTACAAAAAGGTCCCCATTTAGATAAACATCATTAAATGCATAGACAATAATTAATTGGCACAAATATCGAGGAAACATAGACCAATAGGAATTAAGCTGCCACATCATCCTATAACAACTTTTCATCTAGAATTTTGTTCCCTTTCCTATGCTCTTTCTTAGCATATTCAATGAATCTGGACACAGCTCTCTCGATCTCAGCAATGGGAATCTCAGGAAGATTCTTCATTCGTTCTTCCAAGTGAAGGACTTGATCAAAAGTCATGAGAAGAGCTGTCTCCCATCCAGTTTCAAGTTCTTTGGTCTTTTCATTTAGGAACATAGTAGTGTACATTTGATCTTGTTGCTTATCTGTGATGATGTTCTCCTCTTTGCAAAAGATAACCTTGACTATCTCCTCCAACTCTTGGATGTCCACATCTGTCTCAATTTCGATCCGCCTGCCAAGAATGGTACATAACACCTCAAACACCTTATCTTGAATTGGATGAATGATACCTTCAACTTGACTGCATTTGGTGTTGATGTCTTCAAAAGGACCTCTTTCATCTGGAGCAGAGCTGACCACTGTAGGAGATTATGGGTTCCTCCATCCATTATCTTTTCTTGTGCCAGAATCCATCTCGGTGTTTGTCTTATCACTTGCAGGACAAGAATGATAACATCTCTAGTGTGAGTGAATGTAGCTATAGATATCATTAGATTATGGATAATCTCAAGGACCTGGATAACTCGATGAACTGTCTTCATCATTCTTGTTGCAAATTCAATGGCTACCGTGTGGGATTTATCAATCCAAGAGCTCATAAGCTGAACCAAGCTCTTCACCCTTTCTGCCTCGCCTATTGATTCAAGAGGGAGTGCTTGTAAAGGGGATACTGCTAGATCCTGACATCTCAAGGGCTGATTGAGATGACTAAAATAGCTTCTCCAAGCATTGACCTCTCTCTCAAGCTTCTTATTTTTTTCCATTTCTTCTTTAAGTTTGTCTTTAAGTGCTTCAAATGAATCGGTTGCTTCTTCCATTGCTTGTTCGGAGGTAAGTGGACCAAGCTCAAATGTTTCTAAGTCATACTCATCTGCAAGAATCTCACCCTCATATTTGTCAACTACTGGTGTAGCTACTTGCAATTTCCTAGATCCTGTCTCATCTCTAATTACCCTGGACATCTTTGTGGCCTTCTTCTTTTCCATTACCTCTTGAGAGTTTCCTATAAGGCTTTCCAAATCAGATACATCTTCTTCCTCTTCAACCACAACTACCCTTGTCAGTCTCTCTTTTAACCAATCCGGAATGGCAGATCTTGTTTCTCTTACTTGTATTTCTTTAAGCAGTGGTCTATCCTCTTGGAAAGGAGATGTCGCTTCATCATCATTCTTCTCTTCATGTAGCTCATTAGCATCAACTTGGGGAGATTGACTTGACGACTGCTAAGGTGTCTGTCCCTTTTCTTGCTTGTCATTTTGTACCATGGATTCCATAGATTCATCAATTTCATATACCATCTTCCCCTGATCTTCTCCTTGATTTGCCTTCTTTTCATGTCGAAAAGATGTGCTTGGTGGGTGATCAGGATTGGTTTTCAGCTTCTTCTTGGAAGGTTCCCTTTTTTCAGGTATTTCTTCCCTCTTTGAGCCTTTGGAATGAGAAGTATTCTCACTTACACTGGCTTCTCCTTCCTCTGGTCTTGCCTCCAAAGTGAATGTCATTGATACATTCTGCTCTTTCAACTTCTGATGCTGTACATCCACCCATCTGCGAGTGCAGGATAAAACGGGGGCCATCAAGGCTCTCAAGTCTAAAACCTCGGGCTCATTCCAATCTATTTTCACTTCCTTGTCCTCTTTCTCATAAGATGACTGGAGGTATCTACTGTTATCTTGGGCTTGATCGGCTACTCTATAAACTTTGCATTTCCTGATGAGATCTAAGGGTAGCCTGGAATGCATCTTTCTTTTAACCTCTAAATCACCTGGCAGATTCATCCAAAATCCTCCACCTGAAACTCATGCCTGTACTTCCTGCCGACTGTCTCCTCCATATAACCATGAGGATCAAAATTCTCTCGCGAGGCAAAGAATGAGAATGAGTATAAAGATAATTCCTTCTCTGCATCCTCCGAGGCTTGAGTGTTAGGACACACCTCAACTGAATTCCCTAGTATGATGGGCACGGGAATTCCATTTCCATGCTTGTGTCTGGATGCCTTCGCATAAGCTGCCAACTGCCTGGTCACCTCAAGTAGTATTATTCTGTCTATTGGATACCTTGGCAACATGTAGGGAGGTGAAGGACACCCATGAACTCTGATGTATGTGAATTTTTGAAACTAGATGAACCATGCACCATACTTCTTCACAAGCTCCTGCGCATCCAGAGATAGTCGATTGTGAATCCCACCTTGCAATATCCTAGTAATGTTCATCGTGAAGGTGTCATTGACTAACTTGTAGTCACTTCTAGGTGGATGATGTAGATGAACATAAGAATCACAAACCCTTATTTCTCTGGGTCCTCTTCCGATCACTCCTCTGTGAGGTAGCCCTGCATACTCGAAACTCCTGATTAAGGCATATATAACATATGAGTTCATGTGGAATGATTTGGTGGGTCTTAGCCTCCTCAACTGCACGTCCAAACAATTGCTAATAATTCTGGCCCAATGAAGCATTCCTTTTCCTTGGACTATCATTTGAATGAAGAAGAACATCCACTTTTCGAAGAAGAAGGCTTGAGGAGCCCCTGTAACTCGAATGAGCAAAGTTATCAAATCTCTGTATTCCTCATGGAAGTCGATGCTATGTGGTGTATTGGGAATCTTGTTCAGGCGAGGCCGACTCTTGAGCAACCAATTCTTATTGATGAGATTCAGACAAAGTCTCAGGATCATCTTCATAGATCGACCTTGCTCCTTCTAAGCTTTTGTAAATCATATCTTTATGGTCTGGAAGATGAAGAGCTTCGCTTATAGCTTCTTCTGAAAGGTAAGCTAAGATGTTCCTATCTTTGGTTACGATCGTCCTTGATTGTGAGTCATAGTGGCGGGCACACTCGATCATCAGCTCATGACACTTTACTACAGGAGGGAAACCTACCGCCTTGATGATGCCACTCTTGATTATCTTCCTTGCAATAGGTGACGGCTTGCCAATGTAGGGGGCCTCTCGAAACTTCTTCACATTGAAGTTTCCTAAATTGGTGTCTCCGATATTACTCCACCTGGACACGATCCTGGTCTCCAATTCGTCGCTCCTCTGATCTTCCTTGATGAGAGCCTGCCGACTAGTAGATCCTTCGGCTTTGGGGGTCACCATTTGATGCCTACACAAAAATTTCAAAATTAGTCTTTAAGCATCATACCTTAAAGCGTAGAAATTAAGACCTTCCAAGGGAATAGTTCAAAACATTAATTTGAAAATGACATAACTCAAGAATTATGAATTTTCAAATTATGAATGAAAATCAGATTGCGCAGGACTTAGATTTTCAAAGGATTGCTATGAGATCAAAACAAGTCTTGAATATAAACTTCAAAAAATTAATTCTTCATACCTCCTTCTTTGAAAGCTTAACTATCAACCTTGGAAAAATGAAGAAAGAAGATCAGACTTTGCTGGATAAGGATTAAATTACTGGCTTTCTTGGGTGAATTATGTCTTAATTAGCCTTCAAAAGAGCTTCACCCTCCACTAGCTTTTCAAAATCTGGAAATTATCCTTCAACACTTAGCAAATTCTGGAAATTTAGCCTCCAATCTGCTGGATTTTGCTCCTCAATCTGCTCCTTAAAATCGCACCTAGAAGGAATGAATGAATGATTTGAAATTTGAAGCAACACTCCCCCTTTTTAAAGGGTGCTCACCCTAATCCCTTCAAGGCCGACTTGGCAAATAAGGGGTAAAAATAAATAAAAATTCCTTGAAAAGGTGGCCTATAAAGGCATAATAATGATTTTGAGCGCTCATCTTGCATTTTTTAATTTTAAAAATTAATTTTAATGCCTCCAAGGTGAAATTTTTAATTATTTTAAGGCCTAAAAATTAATTTATTAAATTGCCAATGCCTTAATTAATGCAAATTTAATTCAACCTCCCAAATGTCTTGAATTTGGGTAATTTAGTGCAAATTAGGGAATATCAAGATTTGATCAAGGCCTAATGAAGCTAGCTAATGATTTCGCCCTGGACCCTCTGGAAGGGTCAGGAGCGATTTTTTCAATTTAGTCCTGAATATCTCATACTTTGACTCCAAAATCTCCTGGAGGGTGAATTCATACCTAATTAAAGTCTTGCATTTCAAATTTTGGTATTTCGCATGAGGAATTTAGGTGAAAATGTGTATTTCGCCCTGGTCCCTCTTGAAGGGTCAGGAGCGAATTTTTCATCCTAGGCCATAATCCACCTTAGCTTGATCATAACACTCTTCCAAATCGATCTCCAGGGTCCATTTCCTTGTATCACTGAGTTAGCTCATCAAAATTTTGAAGTAGTGCATTTAGGGGAATTTCGCTCTGGACCCTCTGGAAGGGTTAGGAGCGCAATTCATAATTGGGCTCAAAATTTTCATTTTTTTTAAAGTTCAAAACCTCTTCAAGGCATCCCAAATAGGCTTTTTCATTGCATTCTAGACTTAGTTTTATTCAACTTAGGAGGAAAAGTGTGATTTTAGGGTTTTTCGCCCTAGGCCCTCTGGAAGGGTCAGGAGCGATTTTTCCTCCTTAGGCTTACTCCTCCATCATCTTTTGTTGAATCCTTCACTCATCGCTAGGCAATGTTCTTCCTTATTCATTCCACCCAAGTTTGTCTTGTTTTTGCAAGGTAAAATAGGGGTTTTTCAAATTTTTGCCCTGGGCCCTCTGGAAGGATTAGGAGCGATTTTTCCTCCTTGGCCTAGAATCATCAAGTTTTGAAGCAAACAATTACTCATCCATGGTCTTAAAGGTTATTTCTACCTTAGTGCATCCTTGTCTTAGCAAAAACTCAAAAAGAATAGGTTGATTTTATGATTTTCGCCCTGGGCCCTCTGGAAGGGTCAGGAGTGAATTTTGAGTTTTTAGGCACATTCCTTCATTCTTTTAACTTCAAATCACTTCTAAGGCATAAAACATCATGTCCTTCTCCCATCTAAGTCATGAATAGCAAGATTTTGTCTTGAATTTGCAAGAAAAGGGGAGGACTTGGAAATTTCGCTTTGGACCCTCTGGGAGGGTCAGGAGCGAATTTCGTTCTTGGATTCAAAACTTTCACTTTCAACAATGAAAGATCCCTGATGGATCTCTTTTACCAATCTGCTGTAATTTTTATTTATTTAAATTGATTTTTCCTGGATGCTGAAAGAGTAACATAACCAGGAATGAAGCTGCAGCAAGATTCCAGCCCTCCAAGTGCTGCACGTGGGAAGAAAAGTGGCTGCCAGGTACAACCGTACGACTGCCAAGTACACCCAACTGGTTAGAAACCCCAAACTGAACTCTGTCAGAATCGCTGAACCTCCAGAAAGAATGCCGTACAATCTCCAAGATGCTAATAGCTGCAAATAAATCCAAACCACTGTATTGGGGGCTACGTCCCAAACAGGCAAGGCATTGGGGTTGGCGTCCCAGATGCTGAAAAGCTCTTCCAGAGCCAAATCTCAAATCCAAGATGTAAAATGTGTAAAAGATAATCATAGAATGAAGCTCCTATCCCCTTATAACCCCTCTCAATTGCAAATCGAACCCTAATTGTCTCCAAGTGGCGTGGTCTAGTGGAAATGTTATAATTTCTTATTTTAAAGTGGTCATGTTACTAGAAAATGACCTTTTTCCCCATAGACAGAAATCCGCTCACTGAATTGCCCTGAGACCAAAGAGAAAGATTTAAAGAATTTCAAGATCTTTCCAACGAGCTATCACACAATAGGATGCGCATCCAGATGAGACCAAAAATCCCCTTATTACTCCAAAATGGCTAACAACTTAGCCTTATTTAATTATTAAACGCTAACTTAGGAAATATTAAAAATATAACCCAAATAGCCACAAAATGCCCAACTGACATTACAAACCCTAAAATCATCCTGTCACCTGTCTGTGACTGAAGTCGGAAATCAAGGATTCACTGGTAGTCTCATCCCTAAAATCTAGGGATGCTCCTAAAATTTAGGAAACAAGCCCAATCTCTCTGAAACTGAAACCATCTAAAAGGTCATGAATAACCTCACGACTGGCAACTGTCACGACCTCCTAAAATTTAGGGATACCCCCTAAAATCTAGGAACTGCTCCAAACTGGCTCCAAACTGCCTGTAAAGCCAAAATCCAATCACTATATGCACTGAATGAGTCCCAATCAACCTCTGCTAGCCTACGAGACTCCAATGATAGGCCAACTCCTCCGTCTCCGATGTCCACTCTAGAAAGGGGACATGACAAACAATCCCTCTTCACTTCAAGACAATCCAAACATTGTTTTAAACCCATGCCTAGGCTCAGTTCGCTCAAACTTTTGAGGAAAAGACAGGTTTTTGGATTTTCGCACTGGACCCTCTGGAAGGTTCAGGAGCGATTTTCCCATTCTAGGCTTGGTTGCTTCTTCTTGACTATCCAAATTATCTTCAAAGGACAAAACATACTTCCTCACATCCACTCCAACCACAAAAATCGTTTTGATCTTGCAAGAAAAAGGTGTTTCTGAGAATTTCGCTCTGGACCTCCTGGGAGGGTCAGGAGCGAATTTTGCAATTTTGACCAAAATCTCTCACTTTTCACCTTGAAACGTCTTTGCTAAGTAAGATTTCATCTTGCACTGTGCTAGGAATAGTATTTCATGTCCAAGAAAGGCCAAAAAATGTGTTTATAAGGAATTTCGCTCTGGATCCTCTGGAAGGGTCAGGAGCGAAATTGCCTTTCCTGGGCAAAACTCCTTAATTCTTTCATCTCCAAATGTGCCTAGGGGTTTCATCATGTTCTTTCCACCTTTCATCATGCCTTTGATACTCCAATTCGCCCAAACTGAGCAGGAAATGTCCTCTACTAAGATTTTCGCCCTGGGCCCTCTGGGAGGGTCAGGAGCGAAATTTAGGTTTTAGGCGAGATCTTTCATCCTTTCAAGTTGAAACTTTCTCAGGAGGGTAAAGGGAGTTGTCCTTGTTTCACTCATGCCCAAAACTTGACCTTTTTATTGCAAGATAAGAGATTCAAACTTTCGCTCAAGACCCTCTGGAAGGGTCACGAGCGAAATCGCCTTCATGGTTCAAAATTCATCATTCTGCATGCTTCCAAATCTGTAAATGTATCAAGTGACGTCCAATCTTCATTCCAAGAGACCCTGCACATAAAAAGTTAGCCAAAATTAGTGACAAATAAGCTCAAATAAGATTTTAGCTCTGAACCCTCTGGAAGGGTCAGGAGCGAAATCTTCATTCCAGGCTAAACTGCTCAATTTTTAAGTCTCAAACCATTTCACAGGGCAAGGTTAGATCATTTTCAAGGCCAGGAACCATTTGCAAGTCCACTCAAAACAAGAAATTGTGTTTAGAATGAAATTCGCTCTAGACCCTCTGGAAGGGTCAGGAGCGAATTTTAGGTTTTTAGGCCCTTAATCCATCTCATTCTTTATTTAACTTGGCCAACTGGACTCCCTTTCTTCACTAACCATGCTTAGCTGACTCAGACTCAGAAACAAACAGGACCTTACCCATAAAAACTTTCCTTCAATCTAGATTTGACCTAAGACCTATCCTATCCTTGACCTAACCAATTTGACTCTCCTAAAAGGTATATTTCATTTTGCCAATCTTGAACCTTCAGGTAGACTAACAATTTTCCAAAATTTGGTTAGACTTAGCTTGAATGAAATCCAAAAAAATGAGCTTTCAAGGTTTAGCCTTAGTCCAGCCAGCTCAATCAGACCAACCACTCACTCAGAATCCTAAAAGCAGAGAGAAAAACAAGCAGAGAGAAAAACAAAACCAAAAGCAAAAGAGGGGGTTCCCATTGTAATGGGGTGATGTGTGAAATGGTCACAACACGTTCCTGCAAGGTTGTGAGCTATTCTGGCCAAGCAGGAATTGGCTATGTTGAATCTGTCTACCCGCATACCCGTGTTGTTAGTTTTAGATCTCCTAACCCTTTCCTTTTGCTCTTTATTGCGTAATTCAAAAATCACAGCAGACCAGTTTGTTGCAAATCGTAAGTCGCCTTGTGTTTCCAGCAAAAACACATCAAACCACTGAGTAGTCCGCAGTCAAGACTTGACAAAAGAAACCTTGAGGTTGTCCCCTTTGATCAAATATAAAAAATAGCATTAGGGACTTCCTTATCTCAAGAAAGGATAGGATACTCAGCTGGTTATTCTATTCTGTGTTGGCAGTATGGAGTTTGCAGCAATGCGATTTCAGACACGTCAACAATACCAGACAAAAACACAGTCCCAAACATCACCAATATTTAAAAGTAAATACTCTCATACAAACATAGTACATGATTGGAGAACACATGCTAATTTTATCCACTCGACTACAATGATAGTACCAAACACATGCTAATTTAATGCTTACATGTCTATCCAAGAGGTAAAATGTGCCATCTGGGGTGCTATATGGTAGCTGCAGTTGCAATTATCACTGAAGACTGCTGCAATGACCAACTGATGTGGCTGTAGATGCAGCTTACCATGGAGAGTCATTTGTATTTGCCAAATTTCTAAGGTTCTAGATGTCCATCTCATCTTTCATCATTCTGTCTATGAACTGCTTGACTAAAAGTCTAGCATTTACCTTCTCTGTACTCAAGGCTTCTATAGTCTATTCCTATACAAAGTTATCTTAATTTAGATACACCATGTTCTGCTTGAGAGCCAATTTCTTTAAGAGATAGAAAAGATTCAAAAAATTTAGAAACTCAATAGTAGAGACTGAAGTAAAGAGAACACACATATGACTTGCACTTGGATCTCTAATCTGTTAGTAATTTAATGTCTATGTGTTATGCCTTAGTGCACAATATAAGGGATAGAAATCCAAAACAATCAGATATAGCCGAATACATTTTTAAATAAGTAAATGGGTCAAAAAATCACTAATCATGAGATACAAGAAGGCTGGAGGGAATGGGGAACGTTCAAGAGCAAGGAAATACAAAGGCTCGACATGTAATAGAAACTTTAAGAATTTAAATACAGCTTTTAAAATATGACAACTCACCAGTTTCGGAGAACTATCTGGAGCACATGATAATTTAATTGCAATATCACCATGAAGATCATCTGTCCTTGAAGGTTTGGCAAATCCTAGGAAGGCTGAAACACTGACAGAGTAGATCTGAATAAAAAAGATTTCATGAGCCAGTTTTTAGGGGAATAAAGAAGGCATATCTTTTAAAACCCAACTGATAGGAAATCTGTAAACTGTATACCTCTGGATGGTTGATATGTAGAATGCGAATGATTCTCGTTTCTAGTAAATTCCGGATAAAACCAACAAATTGAATGTCTTCCATCTTTTACAAATAGTGCATATAAAAGAGAGAATTGGTATGATTATCAGTACACTATATCAAAAGGAATTGTGCAAGATACAGAATCTTGAATCCAAGCAGCATTTTCCTTTTATAATAAATTTCCAAGTAGCATTTGAAAAAATACCAACTGGATTCATGACATACCACATTTGGTGCCTTAAGTTCAATGGGAAAGGTAATCTGAACAGAACATTGTGCTTCTAACTTCTGGCTGTGTACAACTTCCCTTGAATTCAAAAAATTTGTCATTCCAGCTTTAGATTATATAAGAAAAATTTCTTAATAAGCACTGAAAAACTGAAACAAAATACTTAAAAATATAAACAAACTAATCAAGGTTAATGCAATGAAGTGCTGAGCATGCACAAACCATTAATCTAGAGGAATGACTAAGCACATGATTCAGTCCCACAAAATGTACATAGGGTATGTTGCAAGAATAATATGAATTTAACCATAAAATAACAGAAGCTATTGCAATGAACATCATTAGATGACAACAGAATTGCATGCTAAGCATGTGATCCAGTCCTACAAAATTTACATGGGTAATATTGCAAGAATAACCCAAATTTAATTAGATAACAAGGGAGATTGCTGTGAAATAGAAGAAAACGGAATTACAAAATGTGCTATAGTTTAAATTATGAAGCATCAATAATGACACACTATAGATGGGAAAAATAATATTCATGTGGTATTTCTTAAGTGGACATATAGATTCTGAAAATAGATAAAAAGAAATACACCTCACTCGTTTTTTAGAGAACATAAAAGGTAAGGCTTTCAGCTCTTCACGGTTAAAATGCATAACTGGCTTCAAAGGCTTTGGTATATCACCCTGTTAAACATAAGATACATTAAGAAAAATGTTTTGCAACATTTCAAACATTGTTGGCAAATAACTGTTCAAGAAATAAAGAAAAGAAAATTCAAATAGAAACAAAACAACTATAAACGCAAACATCTACACACCAGATATTGCAGTATCAGTGGAAGGACTAGCTCTGCCTTAATATTTCCTACAATAACAACGGTAAATGTGGAAGGGTCCTTGAAGCAACTGTCAAAGTATTGACAAGATCTTTTTGGATTCATTTTCTGGATATCCTTGATTCTGATAGGCTGCACATTAAATGGAACATGTTTTACATTTTTTAGGTAAAGGTGTCCAATTGCTAGGAAACAAGAAAGGAACAATGACGTGCATATTCTGTGAATTTTAACTTCAATGTCATTCAACAAAACATCACCTTAAAGAAGTATGATTTCCCATAATTAATTTGGTTGATGCGCTCTGAAAATGCTGTGAAAGGCTCTCTTTCCTGTGCTCTTATTTTCTCTTTAATTGTTTGCATAGCTACATTGATTTCGTCATCTCCTGGAATAATGCTCTTCAAAAATAACCTATTGACAAGCTGAGTACATTGCCAACAATTGGAGCAAAAGATTTTATTTTATTTAATATTCATACTAACTCAATCTTGTGAGAAGCTGAAAGAAAACAATCTGACTAATAGAGAAAGAAAAAAGTACTTGAAAATCTCACCAAGCAATATGAGAAAGATAATAAATTTCCATGCTTTAAATTTTGAATTAATAATCCCATACAGAAAACATAATTAAATTATGTCGGAGAATCTTTATGTTGGCATCCAACAAGAAGATTAATTTTTTGTAGTTATCTATAAGAAAAAGAAACACTTCAAATATCTGCATTTTTAAGTATGTTTACTCAAAACTCTAGGAAAAAAAAACTTGCTGAGATTATTAGAATATATAAATTACAATGAGTTGGTAAACCTATAAAGCAAAAAGAGTTTTATTAAAACAGTCCCCTTTAAAGAAAAACAAGAAAAGATGATGCACACAATTCTAATGAATGGAAAGGCCAATAAATTGTAGTATTAACTTGAAACAAACCTCCAGAGCAGTCTCCAGATCAGAAGATGAACAATCCCCTGAGAATGTTCTCATGTATGCCAGAACTTCTGTACCAACTTCTGCTTTCTTACCATCAAGCATTTCCATGAGAAATGCTGGCTTATATCCAAACACGCCAATTTCTCCAGCAAGTACTGAGCCAATGGAACATGATAGATAGTCACTTTTAGACAATTCAGACAACCCGCCATATGCAAACCCACTGAAAAGCACCTAAAAACAAAAATATAACATCCCAGAAAATAGATGGTCAGAAACAGAAAATGAAAACATGCAGCAATATATGGGTCAAGTAACATTCCTAGTGCATGTATGACATCAAAAAGTTATGTATAAAGCAGGCAAATATATTTTTTAATAAAAAGAGAAGTGTTTACTCCCGAAGGGATTGTTCTATAATTTATGCAGAGTCAATAGAATACAATAGAAACAGTAACATACCAGAATAATACCAATGAACAATAGTCAACACAACATATGGCATAAAGGTATTCCTTATTATCAAGTGTAATGTGTGTAAATCATCCATAGAATGTTTTCCAATACAATACTCCAAACATATATAGTGCTTGGCGGTTGGTTAAGACTACCACCCGTCAACAACTGACACAACCTCTCGAAAACAACTAATTACACTGCCAAGTATACTAACAAAATATCAATAAGACATTATTTATTTATGATGGCAAAATTGCCATCTACATCAGCCCCCCCAAAAAAGAAGTCATCTTCCAGACGACGAAACAAAATGGAAGCTAACTCTAATATATGCAAACTACAGAGAGGACGTCCCTAGTAGTAGAGAAGACTGAGGGGTGTCTGGCTGTGAGTGCTGCTATAAGCTCTTATTTACCACCAACTCTCGCTCCTAAGCGGCTTTGACCATGTATGCAGCTTCCATGAGTTGTTTCCACATCTTCTCTAACTCCTCATCCTTCTTCTCCAACTCCTTGGCTTTCTCCTTCAACTGCTCATCCTTGCTAGCCATTTCTGCCTCCAATTGTTGGGTATGTTCAGCCACAGATTTCTCCAAGGCAATGACCCATGAATGCTCCCAAGCCAGCTACTCTCGGACCTTTTGTGTGTGGTCGGCTAGAGACTGCCTACCCATTTCTGCTTCTCGGAGGACCTGTTCCCGTTGAGTAGTCACCATCTCAACTCGCACCACAGCCAGCTTCCGATGCTTCAGGTTCAAGTCCCTGAAGGCAACCTCCATGTCCCAGAGTGATCTCAAGAGATGAGTTTGGTCGTTTGCTATTGGCTACATCGAGATCTAGGTATCTACCATCTCCTGCATCTCCACTTTCGGCCACCTCTTGGTAATGAAGCACCTAAAGAATTTTGTGTTGCACTTGCCTTGCATGAATGGTAAGAGACATTCTACTACCTGAACCACCAAAGGGTTGTGGCCAATGTCAACATTTCTAGCAATGTCTCCTACTCTAGCAAAAAAATTTGCCACCCCCTCCAACTGTTTGACGCACTATTGCACAATGCCAATGGGGTCTCGAGGATTTGGCTTGCTCAACCACAATACAATCTCCTCGCCTTTGTTAGATGACAATCCCTCTCCCCCAGGTAATATCAGAGTGGATTCTACTACTGTTACTCTCTGTGATTCCATTTGTCGTCGTTCCATCCCATGGTCTTCTCCACTATTCCCCTCAGGAGCCCTCATCCCTTTAGGTATCACTCACAATGACTTAGGTGGATCCTTTGGAGCAATTCCCAATGTCCCCAGCCATGAATCAATGACTTCCTTGTGCCCTCCACTAGAAGTGATTCTGTGGTAGGTGTGGGGCTCATGGATGGGCCCCTTGGCAGTGTCGCTTCGAGGGCTATTGTTCCTACCCTAGCTGGTGAGGGCCATATTTCTACATCCACTACTACTGGTGTGGTTTTTACTATCGTTAAAACTACCAAGGTCCAAAAACTGTTGAAACAACCATAATTGACAAGATTGAGCGGGGAGTAGTAACCATGACTGCTAGTACCTCCAATGTCGTACTCTCTACCAATGGTGCCAAAACTGCCAAATCTATCAATTGGACTGAAAATGCCATTTTTGTCAATGGTGTCAAAACTGCCACCTGTGGTTGTGTGTCATCTGGCCAAACTCCCATGTATTCAGCAACGTCCTCCACATCATATTCGTTTGCCATAGCAGCTGCCACCCTAAACGTGTCCTCTATAATTTCACCTTCAAAGGATCATATTCTTAGATTGTTGCACATCCTGCTACCTCCACTTCTTAGCAGGTCGGTCATCGCCAACAGTTAATGTATTTAAATGCATCTAATAGAATATCACCGGTTTGGAGAGTTCTACTTGAGGTTGGAGATGATCTCGCTTATTTGCTGGAATTTGTGTGCGTACTGCATCCAAAAAGAGACTAATTATGGGACATGTAGAATGCCTTATGCTCGAGGTTCAAGAATTCTAGGAGAGAATCGATGCCCAGTTATACACTATGTCGTTCATCAATCTGTTCATCAAGTACACATCCATATTGCAATGTCTGAAGCCCTACTAGCACCTATGAGGCTGGTCTTGATAACATCCACGATGCACTTCCATTTGGCAGTTGCCATAAAGTTCTTTTTCAGCCCCCAACTACTACTGTTGTTCCAAATACTTGCCTATTTCTTTCTATGATAAATCACTTCGGCATATCAAATTGAGCATATTATTCTTGTGCTCTGTGGTTATTTTGTTTGGCCACACTTTCGCCCTTTGATGGTATTTCAAAAAACTTAGCGAAGTCCAACCACGAAAAAGATATGGTTGCCAAATTACCATGCCTTTTTCGTCATTGGAGTCCACTAAGGTTTTCAGAATACCATTGAAGGTTGGGAGCATGGCCAAATGCAAAATAAGTGCGGAGCACAAGAAGAATCTTCTCAATTTGATATGTTGAAGTGATTTATCACAAAAAGAGTTAGACATTATTTGGAACAACAATAGTAGTTGGGAGGTGAAAAAGAACTTTATGGCAACTACTGAATGGAAGTGCATTTTGGAAGTGTTGTGACCATTTCACACATCACCCCATTAGAATGGGGACCCCCTCTTTTTTTTCTTAGGGTTTTGCTTTCCTTGGTTAGGTTTTCTCTCTGCTTGCTAGGTTTTGGAGTGAAGTGAGTGGTCGCCTGGGCTAGGTAGATTAGGGTTTCTCTCTGAGAGCTCGTCTTAGGGTCTCTTTCAAGTTGAGTCCAGCCTGGTTTTGGGAGGTCATTAGCTGTCTGGCTGGAACCCTAAGTTTGCCTTAGTGGGACTTTTCCTTTCAGGCAAATGAAAATGGATAGTTTGATGGATAGGATGATAGGTCTCAGGTCAAGGTAGGTCTGGATTGGTGGTTTTCTTGTCAGAATCTTGTTTTCCTCCCGGTCAAAGCCGATTAAGCGGAGTCAGTGGTCAGAGAGAGATGGAAGTGGTGATTTCAGAAGCTGAGAGCAAATGCACTTGATGATGATTGAAGGAGTTTTGAAAGGATATCCAAGGTTTGAAGTGTCAGAATAATGGAAGTTAGCCTGAAAGAAGATTTTTCGCTCCTGACCCTTCTAAAGGGTCCAGAGGGAAATCGTCACTTGATCCCCAATTTTGGCCTTAGACGTGCAGAATAAAGTTTTTTGAGTCAAGTGGATGGCAAGTAGACATGATGATACTAGGGAGAGATAAAGTTTATCAAGTTTGGATTAAGAAGGAGTGGAATTGAGTGTGAAATCAACCAAGAATAGAGATTTCGCTCCTGACCCTTCCAAAGGGTCCAGAGCGAAATCTACCCTTTATCCACTTTGCTCAAGGATTTGATCAGAATTGTAGACTCTTGGGGCATAGATGAGAGAGTTGGATGCATGTTTGCCTTAGGGAGGAGGTTTTAGACCTGGTGATGATGAAAGCTAGTCCGAGAGGAGAATTTCGCTCCTGACCCTTCCAAAGGGTCTAGAGCGAATTCTTCCCTTTTTGTCTTCCTTTGACCTTAAAATCTAGTTTGACCTTGCCTAGACCCAGTTGGATGGAGGTTTGTCTTGATTGCGATGAAAGGAAGTTGATTTGACCAAGTTCGTGTGAGAATGAGTTGAAAGGAAGATGAAAATCAACTTGGGAGATGATTTTCGCTCCTGACCCTTCCAAAGGGTCCAGAGCGAAAATCCTTGAAGACCTCAAATTCTCACTTATCAAGGCCAAATTTTTAGTTCCTAAGGCATGTTTGAAGGTATTTTTGAATGTTCTAGCATTAGGGAGTGCGTGAAGATGAAGGATTCCAGCCCAAAAGATGAATTTCACTCCTGACCCTTCTAGAGGGTCCAGAGCGAAATTCTTGAAAACACTCATTTTTCCCTTGGCTAAAGTCAGGATCTTGGCAGAGATGCAAGAGAAAGGATCTATGTTTGCCCCCCAAAGAGTATTGGAAGTGAAAAAGTCAAGAATCAAGCTCAACACATGATTTTCGCTCCTGACCCTTCCAAAGGGTCCAGAGCGAAAATCCTTATAGCTCCTGATTTCTTCCTTGTTTGGGTTAGGTGTTGACATGATGGAGGATTAATGGGTATGTTCTTGTCCTTAGGAGGTGAGTAAAGGTGGATGAGGTGAAGATTTTAGCCACGAATGTAAATTTGGCTCCTGACCCTTCCAAAGGGTCCAGAGCGAAATTCATTATATACTTCATTTGCTCCCTTGTTTTAGCTTGAAACCTTGATCCTTAGATGGGTTAGGTGTTGACATGATGGAGGATGAATGGGTATGTTCTTGTCCTTAGGAGGTTAGTAAAGGTGGATGAGGTGAAGATTTTAGCCAAGAATGTAAATTTCGCTCCTGACCCTTCCAAAGGGTCTAGAGCGAAATTCATTATATACTTCATTTGCTCCCTTGTTTTAGCTTGAAACCTTGATCCTTAGATGGGTTAGGTGTTGACATGATGGAGGATGAATGGGTATGTTCTTGTCCTTAGGAGGTGAGTAAAGGTGGATGAGGTGAAGATTTTAGCCAAGAAAGTAAATTTCGCTCCTGACCCTTCCAAAGGGTCCAAAGCGAAATTCATTATATATTTCATTTGCTCCCTTGTTTTACCTTGAAACCTTGATCCTTAGATGGAAAACGATCTATATTTGCCTCCAGGAGAAAATTGAAGTTTAAAAAATGAACAATCAAGCCCAAATAGGAATTTCGCTCCTGCCCCTTCGAAAGGGTCCAGAGTGAAAATCCTCCTAAGGCTCATTTCTTCCCTAGTTTGACCAAATTTTGAGTTGCAGGCCATCTTGAAGGGAAGTGTGGACATGTTTGGACTTTGGAAATGTTTGAAAGCCTTGAAAAAATGAAGGATTCTAGCCAAGAAGGTGAATTTCGCTCCTGACGAGCAAAATTCCTTGCAAACCTATTCTTTTTACCTTGTTTTGGCTTTTGGCTTTAGACCTTATCCCTTGGGTGAAGAATGATGTTTAGTTGCCTTCTAGAGTGGATTGGAGTTGAAGAGATGAAATATCAAGTCAAGAATGAGATTTTCGCTCCTGACCCTTCCAAGGTCCAGAGCGAATTTTCTCAAAACCTCTCTTTGCTCTCAACTTTGTGCTAGATCAAGTATGGGCTAAGGTAAAATCAAGAAGGAGATGTCCCTAAGAGTGACTTCAAGTTGTTTGAAAACATTGAAAAGTGAAGGATTTTGAGCCAAACAGTGGAATTCGCTCCTGACCCTTCCAAAGGGTCCAGAGGGAAATTCCTAGAAACACCTATTTTTCCATTAGAGGAGGTCTAGTCCTTAGATTTTTATGGCGTGGATGGAAGTGGGATATCATGACTTTGCCTCTTGAGGTGGTTTGGAGTTGGATAAATAGAGAAACAAGCCTAAGAATGAGATTTTCGCTCCTGACCCTTCCAAAGGGTCCAGAGTGAAAATCTTAAAATCACCTTGTTTTCCTTACAAAATCAAGTCAACTTTGAGTTTTTAAAGCTTGGATGAGTGTGAGGAGAGGTGTTCTTGCCCTGTTGAAGTTGATTGAGGTCGAATGGTAGAGGAGTAAGCTCAAACCAAGGATTTCACTCCTAACCCTTCCAAAGGGTCCAGAGCGAAAAACCTAGGATCGCCTACTTCCTTTGCAAGACAAGTTCAAATTTTGATTTTTATGGCCCAGATGAGAGTGAGGCGATATGTCGCTAGGCTTGGAGGTGGATTGAAGTCAAATGATGGAGGAACATGCTAGAAACCTTGAAAATCGCTCCTGACCCTTCCTTAGGGTCCAGGGCGAAATTGTGCAAACCTATCTTTTCCCTTAAATTTATGCCAAGTCTAGTGAGGATTGAGATCAAAGAAGACCTTAAGGATGGCTTCAAATTGCCAAAAATTATCAAGTTTGAAGGAATTGAGTCAAGTGATGAAAATCGCTCCTGACCCTTCCAAAGGGTCCAGGGCGAAAATTCTACAATCACCTATTTTTTCTTACAAAATCAAGTCAAACCTGGGTTGGATGAGAGAAGAGAAGTGTTTCCTTGCCTTGTGAAGTGGATTCAAGATGAAATAATGAAGGAATGAGCTCAAAACAAGATTTTCGCTCTTGACCCTTCCAAAGGGTCCAGAGCGAAAATTCTAAAACACATCCTTTCTTCAAGAGTTTGTGCCAAGTCAGGCCTGGATCAAGTAAAGGATTCTCCTAGGATTGCCCTTGAGTAGTTTGTTGCCTTCAAATGTGCTAGTTTCAAGCTAAAGAAGGAATTTTGCTCCTGACCCTTCCAAAGGGTCCAGAGCGAAATTCTTCCAACCTCCTTTTTTTCCAAGATTTGAGTGAAGTCGGGCCTAGACTAGAGTGGGAGAAGCTATTTGGAACGCCTTGGAAGGATTTTTAACCACAAAGGATGCATATTTTGACCTAAAGAAGGAATTTCGTCCTGACCCTTCCAAAGGGTACAGAGCGAAATTCATCAAAATCACTATTTCCCCATCATGTCAAGACAAGATTTGGATTCCTATGGCATGGTTGAGGTTGGAGTGAGATATTCTAGGGAAAATTGAGGTAAAGGAAGTGCAAAATGAAGCTGAAAGGAGGAATTTTGCTCCTGACCCTTCCAAAGGGTCCAGAGCGAAATTCCTATTATCACCTGATTTACCCATGTGAGAGGCTAAAAGGATGGATCCTTGGACTTTGTTACGCCAAAACAAGCATATGCACACCTTTAAGAGGATTTTGGGGTAAGAAATGAGACAATTAAGGCAAAATCAAGGAAATCGCTCCTAACCCTTCCAAAGGGTCCAGGGCGAAATCCCTTGAGGAAGCCTATCCTTCGCCTTGTTTGAGCTAGACAAAAAACATGAAGGTATGACAAATCTAGATTGTGAGGAGTGAATAAGCCTAGATGAAAAGTTCAAATAAGCCTTCTTGAAGTAATTTAAGCCTTCCTCATATCTTAAGCATTCTAGTGCCTATGGAGAATGAGCCTTCCTCAAACCTTGATCAAGCTTTAGCATCCACTAAGCTTACTCTCATCTTTTCACCAAATTTGCTAATTAAATCTCATTTGGGGGACTAAGACAAATTCGCATGAATTAAGGCACTTATAAATTGATTAATTAATTTTTCTAAGCCTTAAAATAAATAAAAAATCAACCTTTGGGCGTTGAAATTATCCTAAATTTAAAAAAATCCCCACTTGAGCGCTCAAAATTTATTATTTTCACCTATTTATCAGGTTGGCCGTGCTTGTGGAGGGTTTTTTTTAATTTATTTATGCCTTTACCAAGTCGGCCTAGGGGTAAAGCGAGGTGAGCGCCCTATATAAGGGAGGTATGTTTTCGAAATTTTAAATCATTCATTCATTTTCCCTTGTGCGAATTTAAAGAGCAGATTTGGAGGTGCGAAATTGAGCAGATTGAAGGTTAATTTCCAGATTTTGGAGAATACTTGAAGGCTGGTTGAAGGCGAACTCCTTGCTGGAAGCTGATTGAAGGTTAATTCATCCAAGGGGAGAGTCTAAAATTCAGAATAAAGACCTCTTATCCAGCAAATTCCCATTTTCCTTATCCATTCTTTTCAAGGTTGATAGATAGAATTAAGGAAAAGGTATGTACAATCAGATTTTTGGAAGCTTAATCAAGATTTAATTTAATTTTCCTTTGTAAGGTTAAGTCTTGCACAATCTGATTTAATTCGCAATTAATATGAATTTGAAAATTCATAATTCTAAAGGTTTATCATACTATTTTCAAATTGTAATCTTCTTATATCCTTGGAAAGACTTAAGTTCCATACCTTAAGGTACTATGCTCAAACCTAACTTTAAGACTTTCTTGTAGGTATCAATTGACAACCCCAAAGGCTAGTGGATCCACTACCCGACAGGCCCTCATCAAGGAGGATTAGAAGAACGATGAATTGGAGACCAGGATCCTGTCCAAGTGGAGCAATATCAGAGACACCAATCTAGGAAACTTAATTGTGAAGAAGTTTTGGGAAGCGCCCTACATCGGCAAGCCGTCACCTGTTGCGAAGAGGATAATTGAGAGTGGCATCATCAAGGCTGCAAGATTTCCTCCTGCCATCAAATGTCACGAGTTGATGATTGAATGTGCCCGACACTACGATTCACATTCGAGGACGATCGTAGCCGAGGATGGAACTCTCTTAGCCTACCTTTCAGAGGAAACTATAAGCGAGGCTTTTCATCTCCCAGAGTAGAGAGACATGATCTACAAAAGTCTAGAAGGAGCTAGGTCTATTTACGAGGATGATCCTGAGTCCTGCCTGAACTTCATCAACAAGAATTGGTTGCTCAAAAGTCGACCTCGCCTGAACAAGATTCCTAATACACCGCATAGGATTGGTTTCCAGGAAGAGTTCAAGGACTTGATAACCATACTCAATCGGGTTACTGGTGCCTCTCTAGCTTTCTTCTTCGACAAATGGATGTTCTTCTTCATACAAGTGATTATGCAAGGACAAGGAAAGTTCAATTGGGCTAGAATCATCAGTAATAACCTGGACGTGCAGTTGAGGAGGCTAGCCCCTACCAAGTCTTTTCACATGAGTTCATATGTTATATATTCCTTAGTCAAGAGTTTTGAGTATGCAGGGCTACCTCAAAGAGGAGTTGTTGGGAGAGGACCCGGAGAAATAAGAGTTTGTGATTCTTATGTTCAACTACATCATCCACCAAAGAATGATTACAAGCTAATCAATGATACCTTCACGATGTATATCACCAAGACATTGCAAGGAGGGATTCACAATCGATTGTCTCTGGAAGCACAAGAGCTCGTGAAGAAGCATGGTGCATGGTTCATTCAGTTTCCAAAATTCACATACATCAGAGTTCATGGATGTCCTTCACCTCCCTACATGTTGCCAAGATATCCTATAGACAGAATAATATTACTTGAAGTAAATAGACAATTGGCAGCTTATGCTAGAGCATCAAGACACAAGCATGGAAATGGAACTCCCGTGCCTATCCTGCTGGGAAATTCAATTGAAGTGTGTCCTAATACTCAAGCCGTGGAAGATGCTGAGAAGGAGTTATCTCTATATTCATTCACAACCTTTGCCTCATGGGAGAATTTCGATCCTCATGGTCATATAGAAGAGACAGTCGGGAAGAAGTACAAACATGAGTTTCAAGTAGAAGACTTTTGGGTGAATATTCAGGATGATATTTAAGTGAAAAGAAAGATGCATTCCAGATTACCTTTGGATCTCATCAGGAAATGCAAAATTTACAGAGTAGCCGATCAAGCCCAGGACAGTGGTAGATAACTCCAATCATCCTATGAGAAAGAAGATAAAGAAGTGAAAGTAGACTGGAATGAGCCAGAGGTTTTGGACCTAAGAGCATTGATGGATCCTGTTTTAACTTGCACTCGTAGATGGGTAGACGTACAACATCAGAAGTTGAAGGAGCAAAATGTATCCATGACATTCACCCTAGAGACAAGAACAAAAGAAGGAGAGGCAAGTGTGAGTGAGAATGCTTCCCATTCCAAGGGATCAAAGAGAAAGGAAGGACCTGAGAAGAGAGAGCCTTCCAAGAAGAAACAAAAGGTGAATCCTGATCGTCCACCAAGTACATCTTCTAGGCCTGAAAAAGAAGCAAGTCAAGGAGAAGATCAAAGGCAGATAGTGTATGAAATTGATGAGTCTATGGAATCCATGGTGCAGAATGATAATCGAGGTAAAGGACAGGCACCTCAGCATTCATCTAGTCAATCTCTTCAGGTTGGTGCTGATGAACAACAGGAAGGAAAGAATGATGATGAAGCAACATCTCCTTTCAGGGAAGATAGACCTTTGCCTAAAGAAATACAAGTTAGGGAAAGAAAGTCTTCTATTCTAGATTGGCTAAAAGAGAGGCTAACAAGGGTAGTTGTGGTCGAAGAGGAGGAACAAGTGTTCGACTTGGGAAGTCTCATAGGAAGTTCTCATGAAGAGGTCAAAAAGAAGAAGGCCACAACGATGTCAAAAGTGATTAGAGATGAAGCAGGATCCCGAAAGGTCCAGATAGCTACACCATTGGTAGACAAGTATGAGGATGAGATCCTAGCAGAAGAATATGATCTAGATACAATTGATCTTGGCCCACTTACCTCCAAGCAGGCTATGGAAGAAGCAACTGATTCAGTGAGAGCACTTAACGACAAACTCAAAGAAGAAATGGAAAAGAATGAGAAGTTAGAAAGAGAGGTCAATGCTTGGAGGAATTATTTTAGCCATCTTAATCAACCTTTGAGACGACAGGATCCAGCAATATCTCCTTTGCATGCACTTCCTCTTGAGTCAGTAAATAAGGCAGAAAGAATGAAGAGCTTAGCTCAGATCATGAGTTCTTTGATTGATGAATCTTACAAGGTTGCCATTGAATTTGCAACAACGATGATGAAGACGGTCCACCAGGCTATCCAAGTTCTTGAGATCATCCATAATCTATTGGTAACTGTGGATGCATTTGCTCACACTAGAGATATTGTCATCCCGGTCTTGCAAGTGATAAGAAGGACACCAAGACAGATTCTAGCACAAGAGAAGATAATGAGTGGAGAAGCCCATAGTCTTCTGCAGTGGTCAACTTTGCTCCAGATAAAGGAAGTTCTTTTCGAAGATATCAGTTCCAAGTGCAGCGAAGCTGAGGGAACTATCCACCCTATTCAAGACAAGGTATTTGAGGTATTGTGTACGATCCTTGGCAGAAGAATTGAGATCGAGACGGATGTAGACATCCAAGAATTGGAAGACAAGATCAAGATCATCTTTTGCAAAGAGAACACAGTCACCGAAGAGCAGCAAAATCAGATGCATGCTACTATGTTCCTGATTGAGAAAACAAAAGAGGTGGAGCTTGGATGGGAGACAACTCTTCTCACTGTCTTTGATCAAGTTCTTCACTTGGAAGAAACGATGAAGAATCTTCCTGGGATTTCCATTGTTGAGATTGAGGCGATCACATCCAGATTCATTGAATATGCTAGAAAAGAGCATAGAAAAGGGAACAAAGTTCTAGATGAGAAGTTGTTATAAAATGATGTGGCAACTTAATTCCTATTGGTCTATGTCTCTTCGTTATTTGTGCCAATTCCTATTGGCAATGGATTGATAATGTTTATCTAAATGGGGACTTTTTTGTAACAAACCCTAATTAGGGTTTAGGTGTCAAAATCTCAGCCATCGATCTTCTTTTGATCCAGGTCGTTCATTGTATTTGAGAGTGCTATATAAGCCCTCGCTCATTTCATTTTAAGGAGTTAGAAAAAGTAAGAGAGAGAATTAGAATTTTTAAAGTTTAATATTGTCAGCAACATAGAAATAAGTAGTGAAGAGAGAAAGTTGAACAATTGTTGTTTATTTGGCTATGAGATCAATGAAATATTGAAGTTATGGTGTTTTATTGCAATCCTTGTGGCTATTTTCATGGTTGTTTATCTTCTTGAATCACTCCTAGTAGAGATAGCGTTTAAGTCTTATGTTTGGAGGATGAATGTTGTGCTTGATCTTTGATAAGACTCATATTCCAAACCACTAGCTACTTATTGATGGTAAGAATGTCCTATGTGGTCAACTGGAAACATCGGGATTGTTTAGGAGTCCAGTCATAGTTGGAGGCATTGATATGTATCTTAATGATAGTATCTATCCCCTTAGTGATTTCAAAATCATTGAATCCCCTTAGAAGATCGCACCAATTCCTGTGGAGTTGTAACCTCTTGGCAATACTGAAATTGGTAAAGTCCTATCAAGACCAATCATCACTTGAGTCATTCTTAGGATTAATTTAGTCTCACCTCCTCAAAACCTTTATCTTTTGATATTTTTGAAACATCAGTTAGCATTAGGAAAATCCTGTTCCCTCATTTGAAAAGTAGTCACACAAACAAGCTTTCTCTGAAAGTACGTAAGGCCGCTTGAAAAACAGTAAACACAACGACCACTGGTGCTTATCCATGAGTAGAGAACCTACATAAAAGAACCTTGAAGTTTCATCGATTGATCCTTTTTGCGATATCTTCAGCATTCGGAAACTTTACTCAAGAGAGGATAAGATACCTCTGGGTATTTTATTCTGTGTTTGGTCGTGTACAAAATACACATCAATAGGATGTTATCAAGAATTACCTCACAGATGCTAGTAGAGCTTCGAACATTGCAGCATGGATGTTGTACTTGATGAATGGGTTGATGAACGACATAGTGTATAATTGGGCATCGATCCTCTCTGAGAGGATTCAAAAATTCTTGAACCTCGACCATAAGGCGTTCTACATGTCCCATCATGCAATTGGTCTCTTTCTGGAGGCAGTACACACACATGTTCCAACAAATAAGCAAGATCATCTCCAACCCCTTCTCGAGTAGAACCCTCCAAATCGACAATAGTCTATTGGATGCATTTAAATACATTGACAGTTGGCGGTGACCAACCTGCCAAAAAGAGGTGGCAGGATGTGCAACAATCCGAGAATATTGAGATTGACGGTAGTGAGGACACATTAAAGGCATCATCCTCTAAAGGTGAAAGTACAGAGAATACATTCAGGGTGTTAGTTGTTGTGGCAGACAAAGATGATGAGGAGGTAGTGGAGGATGTCGCTGCATATATGGGAGTTCGGCTGGAAGACATAACGGCAGGTGGCAATGTTGTGATCATTTGCACAGATCACCCCATCACAATTGGGGATCCCCTCTTTTGCTTTAGTTTTTGTGATTTTTGTTAGGTTAGGCAGTAGTCTGATCCTTTGGCGAGATGAAGTTGAGTGGATTTGTTCCTCAACACCTTGGCTATGAGCAGCATAGGATGATCATTTCATTTGATCCTCACCACCTTTGATGAAAACAAAGAGTCAAGCATAGGGATTACTAGGAGATGCAAATCATTGATGCAGTATGGAGGCTTAGACTGTGAAGAAATCTTCAAACAATGACTTAGGACCCTTTGAGTTGGCAAGGTGAGTTATTTTCGCTCAAAATTTGGCTGTCACTATCGGTGACCCCCCAAATACCCCACCTGGTCTTAGCTCTCAGTCAATGACCCCCAAAAAGTTTGAACTTTCTTAGCTGACAGTTAGTGACCCAAACTTTTGCAGTCAGTGCCCCCTCCAAAACTTGATCTATCCCTTGCTCAGTCAATGAGCCCTCTAGGGTCCGATCTAAGGTGAAAATGTTTTTCGTATGCAAGATGACTCTTAAAGGTTGATGCTTGATGTTTGACGAAGTAGAGGCAATTGAGTAAAGTGAAGTTAGCTATATTTGAGCACAGTCAGTGCACTAGTGAAAGTCTGAACTTTTCTAGTTAGTGCCTTGTCTAAACCATGACCTCACTTGAAGCTCAGTTAGTGCTAGATGAAATCTCTTGCCTAAAGATAGAAGATGTTGAAGTTAACGATCAAGAGGATGATGAAAGAAGATCAATCTAAGGCATTTGAGCATGAAATGAAGACTTGGAAAGTTCAACAAGTTTGCGCCTTAGTTAGTGACCCCCTGGAAATCCGAACTCTTCCAGTCAGTGGGGTACCAAAAGTCTGAACTTTTCTTGTGTCCAATCAATGAGCTACATCAGAAATAAGTGAAAATATCAGCATTTGATCAAGAGCACATCGGTATAAGAGGGCATTTTTTCCAAATTGGAGATCAATTCGAGGCTACCAGCTAGTTTAGAGCTTATTTGCAGGTCTGAAGTAGGTTTTGTTTGATCATTTCCATTAAAATCAGACCCTAATTTGATGCTGGTAAAGCTTCAGGTTGACTAGTTTTATATGGTTCCAATCATAGGATGATTCTTTCATTTCATTTTGATCATCTAAACATGCTTAAAAGATGCAATTCATTTCATTTAGATGATAATTTTCAGATTATAGACAAGTCTAGGGTTTTACTTATGCCTAGGGTTTTTAGTAGTTCATCAAGATTTCAATGATCTTAAATGCTCTTAAGGAGGAATTACTAACTGTTGACGTGGATGAAATCGCATCGCTGCAAACTCCATATGGCCAACGCAGAATAGAATGAACTCACTGAGTATCCTACCCTCTCTTGAAATAAGGGAATCCCTAATGCTATTTTCTACGATTTGATCAATGGGGATAACCTCAAGGTTTCTTTTGTCAGGTCTTGACTGCGGGATCTCTCAGTGGTTTGATGTGTTTTTTTGCTGGAAACACAAGGGGGCTTACGTTTGATTGGCAATTCCATGTACGAATTCCCAGGGACTTCTTTTGGTTTTCTTTCAGGTGATGTTGGTTAATTTGAAGCTGATTTAGCAAGACTGCAGATTTCTAAAAAAAGGGGATAAAATTGGGAGGAAAGAAAGGAAGGGTAGGGAGAAAGAGAACTGTAAATGTTAACTAGGACAACAGATTTACCCAAGCAGACAGACACCTCCAGGAAACTAAATTAAGCATCATCAGTCATTTAGACACAATGTTTGCATAAACTTAGTGCAATCTTCAAAGGAGAAACCAGATTTTCATATTACCAAATACCATATTAGAACTTCTACATTCATGATATGTATATATTTGATAATCGAACTGAATCATAAAATAGCCCAGATTAACCATGCAGAAAGGAAAAAGCAATCAGCTATCCTCTAATGGTATGGACTGTGAAGGTTCTATCAGATGCTTGGTAAGAACTGCTGTGCAAAATGAACAGACATAATTTAAAAGCTTTCTAATTTGAATGAAGAAGGAGACCATGCACTCACAAGGAAATTTGAAGGTAATTTTAATCCATTGTATTAATTCCTGCAAAATTTCTTCAGAGCTTTCGCAACAATTCAAGAACTTCCCCCTAAATGAGGGAAAACCAGTCCCCTTAAATAGGTTTCCAAAAATGGATGAATGGCCAAGATCTAATCTAAACAAGTGGCCCAGATTCATCCTTACAAAAAGAGGGACCCACACTCATAAATAGGGGGATAAATATCTACAACTACCCCAAAAGGAGCAATAACTACCAAAGGATAATTACAACTTTTGAAATAATCCAAAAAGGGGAGGTGCACAAAAAACTTTACAATATGTTGACCAAAAGTCAACTGTCACCTTTTTGGGACAAAAGTGCACTTTTTAAGACTTGGAGGGAAAAAGGCATTTTTGAGAAACTACTTTCTCTATCCTGGTTTCACATTCCTTTTGCAGAAACTGGTCTTCGCCATGCAGGTATTCTCGCCATAAATCACGACCTGCTGCTCGTTCCTCGCGGACATATTCCTGAAACTTGATGCATAATTGGAAGAGGGGATTAAAAGGCGGCATGGGAGGGTGGCGAATTTTGTATTGCATGCCTTCGAGATACTGGTCCACGTGCCTTAAACCGTCCTTCCAGCTGGAGCGATTACGCTCGAAGCACAATATGTCTAAATGGAACTGACCAGCAAAACTCAAGTCTTCGATGGAATAAGAAACCTTATCTGCTCCCAATCTTTCCTCCCAATCCGGCCGGATTACACTGTCGGACAGGTCATTTATCCACCCCGAAACCATTGATCGGAGGATGGTCTTGCCTAGTTCTTGCATGTTCCCCAGAATTGCCTCGCATGCGTCATTTTCTTTGTCAATAATTTCCTGGGCGTCGTTCTTCATGGTGACGGTCCAATACCATTCCTTGAGAACACTGATGCTATGGGGATT